>NC_083881.1:39400354-39718521 GCF_032452875.1 Bos javanicus
TAAGTGTATTCTATTTCAAGGTCCTCGTGAGCAGTAAGCTTTTTTTCTCATGGTGGTCCTCAGTTTCTTTACCTTCCTATGAATAAATTCTTAAGGTGTATTTTTCATTTTCTTGCTGTTAACAATGGACCTTTCATTATTTTGTTATTTAGAATCTTTACTTTCTCAGCTTAAGTGATGTCTTTGTCAATGATAACATTGTATTCATTTGGAGTGATGATTGATACGGTAATAGATACAGTGTGATTGAAAGCAACCTTTGTCAATAAGAAGGCCAAATACTCAAACTACCTATTGGTCTGAATTTGCTCATTATTGGAGACCTTTCATAGTCATATTGACTTGCTGTCTAAATGTTGTTACTTACCTGATGCTTCTATTGTTTTAATGGGATAGACATTGGTATTGAACATAGCTTCCCCAATATTTGTCCTAAAATACACATGGCTCAATTTTGCAATGTTCAAGTGTGTTATAAAAGTGTATATAACAGAGATTTTGAGCTTAAAAAAAGATATATTTAAGATTATGAAATAGAAAAAAATCAGAAAAAGCTGCAAGTACTATGTTTTTAAGCCCTTATTCCAATAGTCTCTTAATTTTGAGATACCACTTTATATATTTCTAATTGACAAAAATATATAAAATATTTAAACAGAAAATATTTTGTTATTGCTGAAGTATTTGATTTAATTATATTTATCTTCAGAAGAGTTGTAACAAAATGATTTGCTGCAAACTCTATAACATGTGAATGTATACAGAGAGTGAAATATACATTCAAGATTGGCAACATTGTCCCTTTAAAGATTCTATAAAAGGATGGTGAATATGAACCTGTTTTTTTGTTGTTGTTGTTGTTGTTGGAATACAATTGCTTACAATGTTGTGTTAGTTTTTGCTGTACAGCAACATAAATCAGCCATATGTATACATATTTTGTATGTATGTTTACATATATACATACATACTTCCCTCTTGAACCTTCCTCCCACATCCCATCACACCCCCCACCCCATCAGGTCATCACAAAGCACTGAGCTGCCTGTGTTAATACAGCAATTTCCCACTAGCTCTCTATTTTATATATGGTAGCGATATATATGTCAATGCTACTGTCTCAATTTGTCCTACCCTCTCTTTCCCCTGCTGTGCCCACAAGTCCTTTCTGTAGATCTACCTCTCTATTCCTACCCTGCAAATATTTCATCAGTACCATTTTTCTAGATTCCATATATACACCATATATGTTTTTCTCTTTCTGACTTACTTCACTCTGTAGTAAGGTTCATCCACATCGTTGCAAATAACTCAGTTTAATTCCTCTTTATGGCTGAATACATGTATACATCACCACATCTTTATCCATTCATCTGTTGAACATCTAGGTTGCTTCCACATTCTGGCTATTGTTATTTTCTCTTTCCTTTGGGTGCCTCAACCTGCAGTCAGAATGGATATCATCGGTTTTTCCTATAGGACTGTGGGCCGCCTCATGACATCTCTTCTTGTTCATGTATCTCTCCACCCCTCCTCTGCTCCATTCTACTGTGCCTCTGCCTTCTAACACCTGGTAATTTGTAGGTGATCTGTATACCTTTGTTAGTTTGAAGAATATGAGTTCAGAAATTCAAAACAAACAAACAAACAAAATGGTTGCATTACTATTGTTTTCATATACCCCATAACGTGGAATCGGATGTTGCTAAATTTGCTGAGGATATGTTCAAACCAGACAATATGACACACATACATGATCCTTAATAGTCCTGCTATAGTAATCTAAAAATATATTTTCTTAAGTGTTATCTACTTACAAATGGAACTATCTATGCTCTCAAATTTTATCATTAACTTCATTTTTCTAGAAATCAATATCCTTTAGTTTATGACAAAATAATCCCTTCTTATCGCACTGCACATTTCCTACATCCAAGTCTACTAATAGAGTTATCATTTACTTTTTCAAGGAATGATTTCTGGAATGTCCAAGAACTTTGCTTTTTCTTCTTTTTTGCTGAGTTGCTTGATAAGTCACTGTTATTTCAACCTTCTCTGCTTCCTCATGTGTATACCAATACTTCACTTGCAATGCTTTTCATGACCATTCTGTGTTTTCTTCTTCTGTTGCTATCTCTCTAATCCAAGCTCTGATAACTAGTATAACTGACTTAGTAATCAGACATTGGACTCTGATTATCTCTCTTCATCCTCTACTCCCATTTCACTCTGCAGCATGCTTGTGATCGTGTTACTCAGAGTCTTCCACTTGCTTACAAGGTGAAATTCAAGCTCACTACACTAGCGTTCATGTAATTCTTTGTTTTGAGCCACATCTATAGTTTTAACTCTCTCTCTTGTCTCCTCTACAAGAACACAATCTACATACTATATCCAGCACTGCTGCCAAGTCACATCAGTCATGTCCGACTTTGTGCTACTCCATAGATGGCAGCCCACCAGGGTCCTCTGTCCCTAGGATTCTCCAGGCAAGAACATTGGAGTGGGTTGCCATTTCCTTCTCCAGTGCATGAAAGTGGAAAGTGAAAGGGAAGTCCCTCAGTCGTGTCAGACTCTTGGTGACCCCATGGACTGCAGCTTACCAGGCTCCTCTGCCCATGGGATTTTCCAGGCAAGAGTACTGGAGTGGGGTGCCATTGCCTTCTCGATATCCAGGACACCTTGTCCTTTTCTTACCCCAAGTTTATACTCAATTGTATGCCTTTGTCCAAAATAGTTTCATTTCCCCATTTTCATCATGATAAACTCAATGTATCATTTAAGATGGGTCCTGTTCTGATTCTAATTTTAAATAAACATTTCCTGATTCCCCAAGTTAAAAACCGTCATTTGATTTAGCTTTCAGATGAGCACAGTCCACCCCTCCCCCACCCAGGACCTTGCTCATTTCTCCCCAAGGTAGGAACGTTATATTCATCCGAGTACTTCGTACAGTCCAGCAGCAGGGCCCGCTTCATGGGCTGTGACTTGTTCTGTTATTCAGGGCCACACTCTTAGAAGGGCCCATGCTTGGTTGGATGCTCTGCTGTCTCCATCTTGAAATTATTAAATTTTGAACAAGTGTCCTGAAACTTTCTTTTTGCACTGAGTCCTACAAATTATGTGGTCAGTCCTGTCTAGTGGAGCCTTTTTTTGCCAGTAATTGTTCCATAAATACCTGCTAAATGGAACTCTTGCCAATTTACCAGCTCATTTCTCTCCCAATTGTAACAAAACCAGGTAAAAACCTGAAACATAACTCAGTTGGTGCTTTTATATTTATAACTCTGCAGTGAGGCTTGGTTTTATTTTAAGTGAAATATTTTAGAGATACTAAAATTTACACTTATTCTAGTATGATGCCATAGATGAAAAAAAGTTTGCAGCTTTACACAGATGTTGGGATAGGTTTTTTTGTAGATGATTTGCTTGTCATCTTAATATTTAGAAAGAATATGGTTTTGGATTTTCATGTTTGACCTAGAAATTGATAGCTATGGTTGCAATGACTGAATTGTGCTCATTTGCTAAATTGTGTCTAACTTTTTGTGACCCCATGGATTGCATGCATCCCACCACGCTTCTCTGTCTATTGGATTTCCCAGGCAAGAATACTGGGGTGGGTTGTCATTTCCTCCTCCAGGGCATCTTCCCAATCCAGGGATTGAACCCACGTCTCCTGCATGGCAGGTGGATTTTTTAGCACTGACTGAATTATTGTTATGTATCTGTTATATACCTACAACAATATACCGCACGTGGTAGTGATTCACTATTCAACTGACTCAGTTACATTAGCTAATTTATAAGACTTTTCTTAAGGCGAATATAGTGTTTAGAAGCACATTTGTATAATTACTAGAGAATAACCATAAAACAAGAGTGTATAGCATTTTATAGTTGGAAGGAAGGCTGGCAAGCCTTAGATTCTATCCTGAGTGGCTCATCCTTGTCAGTAAAGTCTCTCTGGCAAGAATTTTTCTCTGAGTTATTTTGAGGAATGTTGATCTAGAAATATTTTCAGACAATTCAGTCTTTTTAGTCTTTATAGATTTTGCCTTGAGTACATATTCAAGGCTAAATCCTCCTGCCCAAGATTCACAATAGAAAAGATCCTTCAAGGACAGTGTGTGTTTCCTCTGTATATTGAATGCCTCACCGTATATGATATTGCACAGGAATCCAGACACAGAAGAGGAATTTAAATACCAGTGGACAAGCAGCAGTAGCTTTCTCTTTCTATTTTAAGTTATATATTTACATTTCAGAGTACACTTTTTTTAAAATCTATGTAGTCATAATAAAATAATAGGTAGAAATGGTTCTTATTTAGTTGCCATGATTTTAATTTTTAAGGCTCAGAACACATGATTTAGGAAATGTTTTATGTTTTAAGTCGTGGATAATTTTTGACTACCAAATATCAGGTGGATATGTACATACCCCAAAATTATAGTAGGTGAATGTGATATGATAAATTCTTTAAAATTTAAAACTTCTATATGTTTAAAAATTTCAAATTAATTGTGTTGCATTTAAATTACCTTCTATGCACAATATTTGGAATTTCTAAGTATGTAAAGAAACAATGAATTTGCTTAAGAAGTAATATTGCCAATCAATATTAATATAAAAATATTTTACTATATATTTTAAAAATATATTTGTGTAGATCAGTTTAATATTCCTAAGCATGCGTGTGTACTTAGTCTCATCTGACTCTCTGTGACCCCATGGACTATAGCCCACTAGGCTTCTCAGTCTGTGGGATTTTCCAGGCAAGAATACTAGAGTGGGTTATCCATTCCCTTTTCCACATCTTCCTGACTTAGGGATCAAACTTGGGTCTCCTGCTTATTGGGCAGATTCTTTATCATCTGAGTCACCAAGGAAGTCCTCTTTCCCCATAATGGAACATAGTAACTTGTTTGGAAAAGAGCCCTGATTTTTAGATGAAAAACAACTAAGAATATTTTCAAATTCTTGAAAAAAATATCAGTAATAACTATATTAAAGGTTTCAGCATTTCACTGTTTGTGTTACATATACAGGTTTAATCTACTTGGCCTGAAAATGCATTGAGAATTATTATGAGAGAAAGAAACCTACATAGATGTAAATGGTACACAGTGTGGCACATTCTAAACAAAAAATGAACCCTATCTTAAAAGACATACTCTCTGATAAATTTTAACACTGTGAATATATGAGACAGTCATAAATATTTTCTGCAGGTATGGTGAATTAGGCAGATTATGCTTTAATAATTTCATTGTAAAAGCTGATGAATCAAAATTTAATAGCTTTTTAAATAGAAACATATATTTGAAGAGAGTCAAAATAAAAAATAGATTATCTTTTAAGAGATATGAATATTCAAGATCTTAGGGTGGAGACAGAGAGAGAGATGGGGAGAGAGGGAGAGGAAGAGGAAAAATATATTTAAGGATGAATAACACAGTCTTGGTTTCATTTCAGATATCTATGGTAAGCCTAAAATGTGACAGAATATGGCTTTATACTTAAGATTCTTGAAGTCTCTCTTAATGTATTAGTCATAGTTTCCAAATAGAAAAGACCCTTGAATTTTCCAGCCAGGGTAGGCAGAATTTTCAGGGAAGATGACCTCTAACAAAACTGTCATGGTCGTGTTCAGTAGCCAAAAATATTTACCAATCAATACAAAAAATAACTTCTTCTCTACGGGTTAAATGTTGCACTCTTAGCAAGCATTTAAAAATAAATATCTCACTGGAAATTAAGTGATCCAACTCCACCTGTATGCTAATAATGTTTGTTAATATCTCTTTCCTTCATGGCACATGACTTGAGTAATTCTCTGGTCGTATCTCATCTATTTAGTGCTACCCAATGTGTAATGGCATGTAGATATAAATACTAATGGAGAAAGTGCACTGCCTTAGGGAACACCCATCATGACAAGTAACTAATTGCTTTATGTACATTAGTACCAAGTGAAGCGTTTTACATCTTCTGAAAGGCACCAGCACCCTCTACTTTCTAATTTACCAAAATGTCATGTCTTTCCCTGAAAGAAAGAATTGGAAGACTTTTTTCTTTTTTTAAGCATCACTCTAACTTCCTTCAATTCACTGTCCCCTGCAAGCAAAGTTGAAAATAATTCCAAGTCATAGAACATTTAATATTATATACCAGATCACTCAAGGTTTTGTAGTTTTATTTTATTTTACTTAATTGCTAAACTTTCATATATATATATATATATATATATATATTCCACTTAGATAAGTTTATATAGAATCATCAAAATTGTTGAAATATTACTCTTTCATTCTACAAAAAATTACTAATCATGCAGAGAAAATTAAAAACTCACACAGAATTCTGCTTTTGAAAACAAAACAGAAACATATTTTGGAGAAAGAGTCTCCAGCATTAATGTGACTTTCTACATGGTTTCAGTTCAGTTCAGTTCAGTTCAGTCGCTCAGTCATGTCCAGCTCTTTGTGACCCCATGAATCGCAGCACACCAGGCCTCTCTGTCCATCATCAACTCCCAAAGCTTACTCAAACTCGTGTCCAACAAGTCAGTGATGCCATTCAGCCATCTCCTCCTTTGTCACCCCCTTCTCCTCCTGCCCCCAATCCCTCCCAGCATCAGAGTCTTTTCCAATGAGTCAACTCTTCGCATCAGGTGGCCCAAGTACTGGAGTTTCAGCTTTAGCATCAGTCCTTCCAATGAACAACAAGGACCGATCTCCTTTACAATGGACTGGTTTGAGCTCCTTGCAGTCCAAGGGAATCTCAAGAGTCTTCTCCAACACCACAGTTCAAAAGCATCAATTCTTCAGCGCTCAGCTTTCTTCACAGTCCAATTCTCACATCCATACATGACCACTGGAAAAACCATAACCTTGACTAGATGGACCTTTGTTGGCAAAGTAATGTCTCTGCTTTTTAATATGCTACCTAGGTTGGTCATAACTTTCCTTCCAAGGAGTAAGCGTCTTTTAATTTCATGGGTGCAATCACCATCTGCAGTGATTTGCGAGCCCAGAAAAATAAAGTCTGACACTGTTTCTACCATTTCCCCATCTATTTGCCATGAAGTGATGGGACAAGAAGCCATGATTTTAGTTTTCTGAATGTTGAGTTTTAAGCCAACTTTTTCACTCCCCTCTTTCACTTTCATCAAGATGCTTTTTAGTTCCTCTTTACTTTCTGCCATAAGGGTGGTGTCATCTGCATATCTGAGGTTATTGATATTTCTCCCGGCAATCTTGATTCCAGCTTGTGCTTCTTCCAGCCCAGCGTTTCTCATGATGTCCTCTGCATATAAGTTAAATAAGCAGGGTGACAATATACAGCCCTGATGTACTTGTTTTCCTATTTGGAATCAGTCTGTTGTTCCATGTCCAGTTCTAACTGTTGCTTCCTGACCTGCATATAGGTTTCTCAAGAGGCAGGTCAGGTGGTCTGGTATTCCCATCTCTTTCAGAATTTTCCACAGTTTATTGTGATCCACACAGTCAAAGGCTTTGGCATAGTCAATAAAACAGGAATAGATGTTTTTCTGAAACTCTCTTGCTTTTTCCATGATCCAGTGGATGTTGGCAATTTGATCTCTGGTTCCTCTGCCTTTTCTAAAACCAGCTTGAACATCTGGAAGTTCAACAGTTCACATATTGCTGAAACCTGGCTTGGAGAATTTTGAGCATTACTTTACTAGTGTGTGAGATGAGTGCAATTGTGCAGTAGTTTGAGCATTCTTTGGCATTGCCTTTCTTTGGGATTGGAATGAAAACCGACCTTTTCCAGTCCTGTGGCCACTGCTGAGTTTTCCAAATTTGCTGGCATATTGAGTGCAGCACTTTCACAGCATCATCTTTCAGGATTTGAAATAGCTCAACTGGAGTTCCATCACCTCCACCAGCTTTGTTCGTAGTGATGCTTCCTAAGGCCCACTTGACTTCACATTCCGGGATGTCTGGCTCTACGTGAGTGATCACACCATCATGATTATCTTGGTCGTGAAGATATTTTTTGTACAGGTCTTCTGTGTTTTCTTGCCACCTTTTCTTCTGCTTCTGTTAGGTCCATATGTTTTCTCTCCTTTATCGAGCCCATCTTTGCATGAAATATTCCCTTGATCTCTCTAATTTTCTTGAAGAGATCTCTAGTCTTTACTACCCATTCTATGTGGTATGGGATATTATAATTTGATGTGTGTGTGTGTATGTTTATGTGTGTGTGTTCAGTCGCTAGGTCGTGTGTGACTCTGGGACACCATGGACTCAACCCGCCAGGCTCCTCTCTCCATGTGATTCCACAGACCAGAATGCTGGAGTGGGTAGCTACTTCCTTTTCTAGGGGATCTTCCCAGATTAGGGATCGAACCTTCATCTCATATAGTGGCAGGTGGATTCTTTACTACTGAGCCAGCAGGAAAGCCTATACTTTAATACATGCTTTTTAATGAGTGCAGTCACTGATGCTACACCACTGTTAAAGAGTTAGCACCCACTATGGGAAATGAAGAATTGCTTAGTTAGATAAATTAAAGTTTTCTGTCCTGAATCCCAAAGATTTCAATGAGACAGGTTGCAACTGTTGTCATCAAAGCATTTATAATAGCAATTATTGAAAATTAATAAATACAGGTGCAAACAGGGAGAAGCGAGTTAGAAGAATTATTTTTCAGTTTTTCTTTCCACTCTTATCTCCATCGTCTCAAAATACATACTTATCTCTCTCAAGTTTGAAGGTAGCCCTACTTACAAAAATAATGTGTTTTTCAGTTTTAGAATAGGACATTTATTCAGGCCTATCGGCACAACATATGTTGTGGTATTCCTTCCTTGTGTGCCCAGTCACTCAGTTAAGTCCAACTCTTTTGCAACTCCATGGACTGCATCCCACAGGCTCCTCTGTCCATGGAATTTTCCAGGCAAGAATACTGGAGCAATTTGCCATTTTCTACTCTAGGGGATCTTCCCAACCCAGGAAATCAAACCTGTGTCTCCTACCTTGGCAGGTGGATTCTTCTCCACTTGAGCCACTTGGGAAGCCCTAATTCCTTCTTTATGAGGAAGAAAATCAAAAGGTACCCTCCTTGCACACAGTGTAAGTGTTGTCTCTCCTTACAAAGGAAAGTGCTATGGTGTGCATCAGAGAAGAAAAACAAAACAGGGATATAAGGAAGAATAATGTGAAGAAAGTATTCCTTATGTGGTTGTAAAAACTTTATTTGTACTGTAAAACAAATACATTAGGTTAAATGTTATGCATTGTCTGTCTAGTTCTAGATACTACAGAAACGTTCAGTTCAGTCGCTCAGTCGTGTCTGACTTTCTGTGACCCCATGAATCACAGCACCCCAGGCTTCCCTGTCCATCACCAGCTCCTCGAGTTTACCCAAAATCATGTCCATTGAGTTGGTGATACCATCCAACTATCTCATCCTTTGTCATCCCTTACTCCTCCTGCCCTCAATCTCTCCCAGCATTAGGTCTTTTCAAATAAGTCAGCTCTTTGCATCAGGTGACCAAAATATTGGAGTTTCAGCTTCAACATCAGTCCTTCCAATGAACACCCAGGACTGACCTCCTTTAGGATGGAATGGCTGGATCTCCTCGCAGGCCAAGGGACTCTCAAGAGTCTTCTCCAACATTCAAAGGCATCAATTCTTTGGCATTCAGCTTCCTTTATAGTCCAACTCTCACATCCATACATGACCACTGGAAAAACCATAGCCTTGACTAGATGGACCTTTGTTGGCAAAGTAATATCTCTGCTTTTGAATATGCTGTCTAGGTTGGTCATAACTTTCCTTCCAAGGAGTAAGCGTCTTTTAATTTCATGGCTGCAGTCACCATCTGCAGTGATTTTGGAGCCCCCAAAAATAAAGTCAGCCACTGTTTGCAGTTTCCCCATCTATTTGCCATGACATGATGGGACAAGATGCCATGATCTTCGTTTTCTGAATGTTGAGCTTTAAGCCAACTTTTTCAATCTCCTCTTTCACTTTCATCAAGAGGCTCTTTAGTTCTCCACTTTCTGTCATAAGGGTGATGTCATCTGCATATCTGAGGTTATTGATATTTCTCCCAGCAATCTTGATTCCAGCTTGTGCTTCCTTCAGCCCAGCATTTCTCATGATGTACTCTGCATATAAGGTAAATAAGCAGGATGACAATACATAGCCTATATAGCTTAGAAGTGTTCCTTTTCCTATTTGGAATCAGTCTCTTGTTCCATGTCCAGTTCTAACTGTTGCTTCCTGACCTGCATATAGGTTTCTCAAGAGGCAGGTCAGGTGGTCTGGTATTCCCATCTCTTTCAGAATTTTCCACAGTTTATTGTGATCCACACAGTCAAAGGCTTTGGCATAGTCAATAAAACAGAAATAGGTGTTTTTCTGAAACTCTTGCTTTTTTCAGTGATCCAACAGATGTTGGCAATTGATCTCTGGTTCCTCTGCCTTTTCTAAAACCAGCTTGAACATCTGGAAGTTCACAGTTTACATATTGCTGAAGCCTGGCTTGGAGAATTTTGAGCATTACTTTACTAGCCTGTGAGATGAATGCAATTGTGTGGTAGTTTGAGCATTCTTTGGCATTGCCTTTCTTTGGAATTGGAATGAAAACTGACCTTTTCCAGTCTTGTGGCCACTGCTGAGTTTTCCAAATTTGATGACACATTGAGTGCAGCACTTCCACAGCATCATCTTTTAGGATTTGAACTAGCTCAACTAGAATTCCATCACCTCCACTAGCTTTGTTCGTAGTGATGCTTTCTAAGGCCCACTTGACTTCACATCCAGGATATCTGGCTCTAGGTGAGTGTGAGTGATCACACCATTGTGATTATCAGGGTCATGAAGATCTTTTTTGTACAGTTCTTCTGTGTATTCTTGCCATCTCTTCTTAATATCTTCTGCTTCTGTTAGGGCCATACTATTTCTGTCCTTTATTGCACCCATCTTTGCCTGAAATGTTCCCTTGGTATCTCTAATTTTCTTGAAGAGATCTCTAGTCTTTCCCATTCTGTTGTTTTCCTCTATTTCTTTGCATTGATCACTGAGGAAGGCTTTCTTATCTCTCCTTGCTATTCTTTGGAACTCTGCATTCAAATGGGTATATTTTTCTTTTTCTCTTTTGCTTTTCAGGTCCCTTCTTTTCACAGCTATTTGTAAGGCCTCCTCAGACAGCCATTTTACTTTTCTGCTTTTCTTTTTCTTGGGGATGGTCTGGATTCCTGTTTCCTGTACAGTGTCACCAATCTCCATCCATCGTTCATCAGGCACTCTGTCTATCAGATCTAGTCCCCTAAATCTATTTCTCAGTTCCACTGTATAGTCATAAGGGATTTGATTTAGGTCATACCTGAATGGTCTAATGGTTTTCCCCACTTTCTTCAATTTAAGTCTGAATTTGGCAATACAGAAACGTGGTAAGAGTTAAAAGACACAGGTGAAAGTAGTGCTACCAGGTAAGCAGTCTTGCACAGTGGGCCAATATGCAGAAGTAAACACAATAAATTTGGATTAGCTACACCTAGTTCCCCATGATCATATATAGCTGTAATCTTTCCACAACTCAATTACATTATTTATAACATTGACCATTAACATGTGTTTCTCATATGACTCTTATGAGGATTATATGAAATAATGTGCATGAGATGCTGGACATAGTGCTGCTACTGCTGCTGCTAAGTCGCTTCAGTCGTGTCCTACTCTGTGCAACCCTGTTGATGGCAGCCCACCAGGCTCCCCTGTCCCTAGGATCCTCCAGGCAAGAACACTGGAGTGGGTTGCCATTTCCTTCTCCAAAGCATGAAAGTGAAAAGTGAAATTGAAGTCACTCAGTCATGTCCGACTCTTAGCGACCCCATGGACTGCAGCCTACCAGGCTCCTCCATCCATGGGATTTTCCAGGCAAGAGTACTGGAATGGGGTGCCATTGCCTTCTCCAGGACATAGTGCTAGTAAAGGCTTAAAAATAGTGGCTAGTTTTCTTTTTGTGGTTATTATTTATTACAGCAAAAATAGGCTTCTTCTGTGCATTTCAAGTTGCTTATCTGATATTTCAAAATGAATACCAAGTTGATAAATATGAAAGCTAGCTTTATCTGTGTTGGAAACCAGCACTTACTTGTACCCAAAGTGATTCTTTGAATTCAAGATATTATTTTTAAAAAAGGTCCTTTGGATAAGCTAAATCATCAATATAAGAACAATGTATCATGAATTAAAGTACCATAGATATCAATACAGAATAAAGGAGATTGCAAGTATTTACAAATATTATGTAGTGTGGATTTTAAAAAAATTTTTTATACTGTTTAAGTGCCATTTTCCATCTTGTAAGAGTTGGACATTTGGTGTTTTCCTTTATTTTATGCAAGCTACACATTTATTTCATTATCTCATATATGCATTACCAAAATTTGTTGGAAAGTTTCAGTAGAAGAACACTTCTATTATTGTATTTCAATATTTTTCAAAAATAAAAGCTGTTTATGATAGTGATTCAAAGATTATTTTTGTAAAGAAGTAAAAGCAAATGAGACTATTAATATTACTTTAAATAACAAAATCTTAAAAATTTTTTATTGTTAATCATCTAGTCACAATCAGAGTTAAGTCAGTAATTATTTATTTGGTAATCTGTAGTATACAGAGTAACCTTTGAAATGTGTAGATTACCCTTGCTTCTCAGAAGAAAAATGTTTCAAAATTATGAACTTACTGAATATTTCTACAACCATTTATTTTTAAATAAATTAGAAACTGTAACATAAAGGTATTCTATGATCTATTTTTATTTAATATTTTAAAATAAAAAAGTAGTTTTTAAAGAAATATGCCCTTAATTAAGTTTACTTATTTATTTTTTAATGGAAGGATAATTGTTTTACAGAATTTTGTTGTTTTCTATCAAACCTCAACATGGATCAGCCATAGGAATTCATATATCTCCCCCTCTGAAACGTCTCTGCCATTTCCCACCCCATCCCACTCCTCTTCGTTGATACAGAGGCCCCGTTTGAGCTTCCTGAGCCATACAGCAAATTCCCATTGGCTATCTATTTTACATATGGTAATATAACTTTCCATGTTACTCTTTCCACACATTTCACCCTCTCCTCTGCTCTCCCCATGTCCATAACTCTATTCTCTATGTCTACTTCTCCATTGCTGCCCTGCAAATAAATTATTTGGTACCATCTTTCTAGATTCTGTAGTGGATTGCCATTTCCTTCTCCAGGGGATCTTCCCAACCCAGGAATTGAACCTGGGTCTCCAGCATTGCAGGCAGACGCTTTACCATCTGAGCCATCAGGGAAGCCCTATACATGCATTAATATATGATATCTTTCTCTTTCTGACTTACTGCACTCTGAAAAACAGGCTCTAGGTTCATCTACTTCATTAGAACTGACTCAAATGCATTCCTTTTTATGGCTGAGTAATATTGCATTGTGTATACGTACCACAGTGTCTTTATCTATTCATCTGTCAGTGGACATCTAAGTTGCTTCCACGTTCTAGCTATTGTACATAGTGCTGCAATGAACAATGGGATACATGTGTCTTTTTCAACTTTGGTTTCCTCTGGGTATATGCCTAGGAGTAGGATTGCTGGGTCATATGGTGGTTTTATTCCTAGTTTTTTCAGGAATCTCCATTCCATCTTCCATTGTGGCTCTATCAATTTACATTCCCACCAACAGTTCGAGAGGGTTCCCTTTTCTCCACAACTTCTCCAGCATTTATTGTTTGTAGATTTTTTGATGATTGACATTCTGACTGGTATGAAGTGATATCTCATTGGTGTCTCATATTTAATATTTAAAGTAAAAGTATATTTTTAAAGAAATATGCCCTTAATTCAGTTTTGAAGTGAAAGTGTAGTTGCTCAGTTATGTCTGACTCTTTGCAATCCCACGTACTAGCACACCAGGCTCCTCTGTCAATGGGACTCTCCAGGCAAGAACACTGGAGTGGGTAGCCACTCCCTTCTCCAGGGGATCTTCCCAGCCCAGTGACTGAACCCAGGTCTCTCACACTGCAGGCAGATTCGTTACCATCTGAGCCACCAGGGAAGCCAATTAAGCTTTGGGTTGCTTTAATTTTGAAAATACAGATATTTACATTTTAATCTTACTTAGACCCTTTGACAAGCAGGTGATTGTTAGGAATCTGTTTAGTCACCTCTTTCTTTTATTTTCCCCCTAAGTATTACCATTATCTACTTCTCTAGTTCTCCTTCTAAGCAGTGAGCTCCTTACTCACTGTGCAGGTCTTTCAAAATACACAGATTTGTTTCCTCAAGAGTCAGCACGTCCCATGTCCTAGAAATTTCAATCTCCAAGGTAGAAAGGTCACTTAGCATCACTGTTCCCCAGTGCACTTTTGCATCAGATAAAGATAAGCTTATGTCACTCTATGTCTAGTCTTCCTATCCCGATTATTAGCCCCAAATGGAACTTTTGGCAACCAGATGATTCATAAGTTCTGGCAAATTTGCACATCAGGGAATGAGGAGAAAGGGTATGAAGAGAAGGCCTCTCTCATTCTTTCTCTACTCTCTTTCTGAGCATCTTAGAGCATCTAGACTTTTTTGTTCATAGCAGAAACATTCACCTGAAACAAAAGTAAAAGGGATCCCACCTGCAGATTTTGCTACTGTTGGAATATATGGCAAAAAGTGTCTTACAAAGGACCAGTAGAAGTCAAAGAATCATTTATCTATCTACCTATATTTCAAGCTTTATTGGAATATAACTGACATATCATATTGCATAAGTTGAAGGTGTATAATGTGATGATTTGATACACTTAAACATTGTGAAATGATCCCCAAGTAGAGTTAGTTAATATTATGTCACCTCATGTAATTACCATTTCTCTTTTTGTAGTGAGACCATTTAAGATTTACTCTCTTAGGAAGTTTCTTTTCAGGTATAGACTTAAAATGGTTAGAGTTATACTTTTTCAACTTTATAGTGTGAAAGCAGTAAGCATTCAGTAAAAACCATTTTTCAATTTTGATCTTTCTCAGGTGAGTGTATAAAATTCTCCTGTGATGCTAAATAGCATCACCTAGCCACAGCTCCCATCCAAACATGTGATGATGAAGGTAAACAATTGATATATATACAGCCATTCTGTACTCATCCAACCTTTTTTTTTTTTTAAGTACAGTATTCAGTAAATTACATGAGATATTTAAGGCTTTGTTACAAAATAGGCTTTGTGTTAGATTATTTTGCCCCATGAAGGCTAATGTATTTTGGGCATGTTTAAAGTGGGCTAGGCTAAGCATGCTGTTTGGTAGGTGAGGCATATTAAAGGTATTTTTCACCTCATAATATTTTCAACTTATATGGGTTTATCAAAATGTAGTGCTATCATCATGGAAAATTCTTAAAGAGATGGGATTACCAGACTACATTACTTGTATCCTGAGAAACTTGTATGTGGGTCAAGAAGCAACAGTTAGAACTGGACCTAGAACAACTGATTGGTTCAAGAATGGGAAAGGAGTACAACCAGGCTGCATATCATCACCCAGATTATTTAATTTCTATGCAGAGTGCATCATGCAAAATACTGGACTGGATGAATCACAAGCTGGAATCAAGATTTGCCAGGAGAAATATCAACAACCTCAGATATGCAAATGATACCACTCTAATGGCAGAAAGTGAAGAGGAACTAAAGAGCCTTTTGATGAGCGTGAATGAAGAGGGTGAAAAAACTGGTTTAAAATTCAACATTCAAAATAGTGAGATCATGGCATCCAGTCCCATCACTTCATGGCAAATAGAAAGGGAAAAAGTGGAAGCAGTGACAGATTTCTTTTTCTTGGGCTCCAAAATCACTGCTGATGGTGACTACAGCTGGGAAATTAAAAGACGCTTGTTCCTTGGAAGGAAAGCTATGACAAACCTAGGAAGCATATTAAAAAGCAGAGACAGCACTTTGTCAACAAAGGTCTGTATTGTCAAAGTGATGGTATTTCCAATAGTCATGTTTGGATGTGAGAGTTAGACCATAAAGAAGATTGAGTGCAGAAGAATTGATGCTTTTGAATTGCGGCACTAGAGAAGATTCTTGAGAGGTCCATGGACTACAAGGAACTCAAAGCAGTCAATCCTAGAGGAAATGAACCCTGAATATTCATTGGGAAGACTGTTGAAGCTGAAGTTCCAATACCTCGGCCACCCATTGCAAAGAGCCAACTCATTCCCTGATACTGGGAAAGACTGAAGGCAAAAGGAGAAGGGGGCAGCAGAGGATGTGATGGTTAGATAGCATCACTGACTCAGTGGTCACAAATTTGAGCAAACTCTAGCAGATAGTGGAGGGCAGAGGAGCCTGGTGTGCTGCAGTCCACAGGGTTGCAAGAGTCAGACACAACTAAGTACCTGAACCACAACAACAACCCTATCACAAGTCAAGGAATATCTGTAGGTTGTTGTTTGTGTGTAGAAATTCAATTATATTTTGTATCTTACTTCTTTACTAAATTCATTGATTAGTTTTAACAGTTTTGTGTTTGTGTGTGTGTATGGAAGTGTTGCTTCATTGGAAAAGACTCTGATGCTGGGAGGGATTGGGGGCAGTAGGAGAAGGGGACGACAGAGGATGAGATGGCTGGATGGCATCACTGACTTGATGGATGTGAGTCTGAGTGAACTCTGGGAGTTGGTGATGGACAGGGAGGCCTGGCGTGCTGCGATTCATGGGGTCGCAAAGAGTTGGATACGACTGAGCGACTGAACTGAACTGAACTGAACTAATGGAGGTTTTATGATTTTATATAAGATCATGTCATCTGCAAACAGATAGTTTTTCTTCCTTTTGGATACATTCTTTTCTTCCCCCCTGATTCATCTGGCTAGGACTTCTTGTGTCATGTTGAATAGTAATGGGGAAAGTAGTTTCCTGTGTCTTGTTCCTCATCTTAGAGAAAAACTTTCAGCCTTTTATCATTGAGTATGAGGTTAACTGTGAGCTTGGTATATATATGACCTTTACTATATTGAGGTTCATTTCCCCAGTATGTTGAGTGTTTTGTTTTTTTTTTCATGAAAAGAATTCTCTATTTTGCAGGTGTGTTTTTTTGCATCTATTGAGATGATTATACTTTTTTCTTTGTTTTATTCTATTAATATGGTATATTACATTGATTGATTTGTACATGTTGAACCATCCTTGCACCACAAGGATGCACTGTATCACATTTTCATTTCACTCATTGTACAATTCATCTCCAGAATTTCTGTTTGATTATTTTTTTATGATTTATTTTTGTTTAACTTCTCATTTTGTCCAGACATTGTTTTCCTAATTTAGTTGAATTGTCTTTCTTTGTTTTCTTATCCTTTATCAAGCTTCCTTTAAACTACTATTTTGAATTATTTATCAAGCAGATCACAGATCTCCATGCCTTTGAGTCAGTTACAGAAAGACTTCTGTGATCCTTTGATGGTGTCATGTTTCCTCAATTTTTCGTGTTTCTTGAATTTTTGTGTAGCTGTCTTTGCCTTTGCAGTTATTGTCACCTTCATAATTTACTAATTGCTTTTAAGAGAGAAGTACCTTTTGTCAGTCCTGCTGCAGATTCTGAGGCTTTCTTAGATGTTCTATGGATAATCCTGTTCCAAGCTTCTAGCTTCCCTTGGTGGGGGGATTTTTTAATTTGTGTGCCTTCTCTCAGTCCTACAGCCCATGAGGCCAGGTGCTGACAACCTTCCTTTTGCTTTTGCCTGTGGTCTCTCCCTGGCCTGCAGGTTAGGCCAGCTTTCTGCAAGTATTTATTGGTCATCTGCCAAAGCTCAGTCTCTCCACCTTCAGGACCATGCACGGAGTCAACCACGGGGTGGGGTGTGTGTGAGTGAGACACGTGGAATGCTGCAGATGCCTTTGGGCCACTTGGGAGCACTCATGGCAAGGTGTCCCCAGCAACTCATCACTGGGCTTCTTGATGGAGTCTGCAATGTAATTAATAGGATCCATATTCCTTTAATTTCCTCAAGAACGTTATCTGCCACTCCCTCAGCCTCTACCTGCTCGTGAAGCTTACATGAGCTTCTATTCCAATGTCCCCCATGGCTGGAGAAACTGGGAACTCATCTTCCCCCTGCAGAAGATATCTCAGGCCAAGAAGATCTTTTTTGACTGTGAGATGTGACATCTTGCAGGAGAGTTGTTGTATGTAAGGTCGAAATCTTCCTCTTCCTCTGTCCAATATGAGTATCCTGCAAGCTCACATTTTTTTTTCTCTAATGTTATGTTGGAATTAATCTGTTGGAAACCTAGACTTTCACAACAACTCTCTCATCCATGGCTAAAGGGCTTCCTGGACCATGGGTAAGAGGGGCTGGAGCCAGTCTACAAGCCACTGCAGGGTCCCAAGCTGTGATGAGGTCTGTGTGTCTATTACCTGACATGTGAATGGGCAGGACTCCTCCTGGGCCCCTTGATTTATAATGCTGAATTCTACAGCTCCCACAGAGGCACCTTCGTCCATGGATGGATGCCAAATTATTGTTGAGCAGGATACAATGAGCTGTGTCTTCTTTAGCTATGTTGTTGACATCACTCCTCAGAATCATTTTTATTAAGAATGTTGAGGGAAAGAGAGCTAAGAGGCACAAGTCACAGAGAGGAAATGCAAAGGGAATGAATGAGGGCATGGTCATTGTCTCAGATTGGACTTGTCTCAGGGCCTTGAGGAGCAAAGCTCTAAATGCAAGAAAGAAAGAAACTTTTTTATAGGGTTTTATTTTATGGGACAAAAGCAAGGTGATAAGAGACAAGGTGACAAAATGTGATGCAGCCTAGGAAAATGTCTCTGATATTACCGTGCACGATGTAGTAAGGTTCCTTGGACTCTCTGAGGTTCCAGAGAAACTGGTGTCAATTATGCATCTTTTTGTGGGGTTTGGATATTGCAATATTGCACCTTCACCACGAATGTCATCCTTAGCTCAGTGGGGCTTGGAAGCAAGGGAAGAACCAAGGGGCCCTCAGTTGGCTTAGAGGGCCACCAACATCAGCCAGGAAGGCCAGAACTTAATGTTCTAACCAAGAACTGTCTGCATTCCCCAAGATTCCCAGAAATAACTTGAAGATTTTGTGTGAAGGTAAGAGGTGACTGTATTCCATGAGCAAGTTAGGGAGATAATCCATGAAAAGTAGATTGCACTAATAAGTTATCAATACACTGGTGCTCTGGTATGCTATTTTCACAATGGTTCAAAAGATGAATGATCCTTAAAATGAATACAATGCAAATGTAAGATTCGAAGCTAATTCTTCAAAAAGATTTTAATTACTTTTTATTCATCACATAAGTCTAATATTAGATTTACTTCCAAATATATTTTAAGAATATATCTAAGTGTGGTGAACCTGGTCCAGTGATAAAAATTAGTCTATGCTTTTCTTATTATATGGAGAAGGAAATGGCAACCCACTCCCATAGTCTTGTCTGGAAAATTCAAAAGAAGGAGGAGCCCGGTGGGCTACAGTTCATGGGGTCAAAAAGAGTCGGATGTGATTGAGTAACTATGCTTTCACTTTCACTTTTGTTTTGACAAATTAAGCTTAGTATTCATTTAAAAAAGTATTTTTATCTCTATAACTATGAAATCTGCTTATTGTCTCAAGACATTTGATATGCTATACTTTCAAGTTTTCAAGAGTATTGGGGAAATTTATAATTATAATATTCTTAGAGAAAATTTATGTGAATATATATGGATGTGTATATGTATGTACATATATATATAACTTTTTACATGACTAAGACTTCTAACTGTTACTATGCTAATTTAATCTTTGTATATATGTGTATATATGTATATATATAATATTTTTACATGGAGAAGACTTCTAACTGTTTATATGCTAAGTGTCTTGCATACTTATATGTATTAGTTTCTATAACTCTGCTTTGTTTTGTATCTTGCTAAAATTAAAACATCTTTTCTTCTTTCACACATTTTATACATACAAATATATATATACACATACATATATATATAGTCTCCTTCTTTCTGCATTATGTAATTCAAGTTGCCCACACATTATCTTTTCTAGGAACTCCTAACAATAAGAATTTAACCTATCCGTGTAAGTTAACCATCTTCTGCTTCCAACAGTCACCAGTTCTAATTTTAAAAGCTTTGTCTTCATCCCAGTCCCCAAGGGTAAAAATCTTATAATCATTTTCACTTTCCCTTTCTGTTTTCCTCACTAGATCTAATCCATCACTAAGCTTTGACACTTTTTCTTGCTTGGTCTATTATATTTCTTGAGCCTCCTTTTCCAACTTAACAGTCAACACTTTATCCCAAGCATTCATGGTGTCCCATCTGCATAATGGTGCTAGAGACCTAGTTGCTTCATTGCCCTCAGGGTTTCTCCAGTAAGCTCAGTTCCCTTACATCCTCTGGAATAACTTTCCTTCAATGCTTTAAAAAAAAAAACAAAAACCACACTTTTTTTTCATAAAGTAATTTTCTTTCCTTCTATTATTTTAAATCTAACTATTTCATCTTTGCTTTCAGAGTCCTACTGTCAGTTGCTTTTCCTACCTTATCACCCTTGCTCTTTAGATTTTCTGCTCCTGTCAGGTTAAACATGCATTCCTTCTCTATGCTTGACCATTTTAACTCCCAGCCATCAGGTCGGATTTCTCCTTTCCCACAGCTTTTCTGTATCTTAAACTCCAAATTCCTTAAGTATTTAATAACAGCAATGATTAAGTACAATATGATATGTTCATGTAATAAGAGACCATGAAGCCCCTGAGAATATTTTTACACATAGTTTTAAATTCATAAGCTGGGTGATAAATATTTTCAAGTGGGAGAAAATGGATTAAAAGTCATTTTAAGAGTGTTTTAACTCAGGTTTCCTGGGACCCCAGACTTTGAGATAGACATTTGCTAACACAAAGTCCTGTGAACACTGTCATTTGGATCAATAACTTTAGGGGACTCAGGGAAGCAGGATTGAACTGAGGAAGTTGTTGAACTATAATATGGTTGAAACAACGGAATCAACCAATTTCATAAGGAGCTCTTCTTTTGAGGATGGTTGTCAGAGAGCCACTCAGCTAAGGGCTAACAGCTCCAACACTCCCAGCAGCTGGGAAGTGAATGCCTTGGGCTGAAGGGATACCTGGGAGGCATGGCATAGCTTCCGTAGAGATGGAGATAGTACCTTTAAAAAATAACAGAATCATAGGAACAAGAGCCACAAAGAAACACAGGGACATGTTTATTATCTCCAGTTGGTGGTTTAGCCACTAAGTTGTGTCTGACTCTTGTGACCCTATAGACTGCAGCCTGCCAGTCTCCTCTGTTCATGGAATTTCCCAGGCAAGAATACTGGAAAGGGTTGCCATTTCCTTCTCTCAGGGATATTCAGGGATATTCCTGACCCAGGGATCAAACTCAGGGGTCCTACATCACAGTGGATTCTTTACTGACTGAGCCACTAGGGAAGCCCTTATTTCCAGTTAGTAGGATTACAACTGACTTTTATGTAGTCTTATTTAAATTTTCTAATATTCTGTACTTATGCTTACTCACTCAGTCATGTCCAACTCTTTGCGACCCCATGGATTGTAGCCTGCCAGGCTCCACTGTCCTTGGAATTCTTCAGGCAAGAATACTGGAGTGGGTTGCTATTTCCTACTCCAGGGGATCTTCTGACCCAGGGATCCAACCAGTATCTACTGCATTGGTAGACAGATTCTTTACCAATGCGCCACTTAGGAAGTCAAAAGTAATATATGTTATTTAAAAAAACTCACCTTTAATATTTTTCCTCAACTATAATTTTTATTAAGCAAAACAATTTCTCTGTTTGCCTTAAGCATTTTCTTCTGGTCAAATTTTCACTTTTTGTTTATTACTACAACTTCTAAGATGTTCTCTGTCTCTCTCAGGTAGATAATAACTTCTTAGGAATAGGTGTCATGTCTAAATGAATTTTTTTGTTTCTCTTTTTTATTATTATTATATATATGGTGGTGGTGGTTTAGTCCCTAAGTCATATCTGACTCTTGTGACCACATGGACTGTAGCCCCACCAGGCTCCTGTGTCCATGGGATTCTCCAGGCAAGAATACCAGTGTGGGCTGCCATTTCCCTCTCCAGATTATACACACACACACACACACACACATATAAAACATACTTAAAGCTGCTAATATGAGGTTATGTGTAGAGTAGATGAGTATGTCCTTAAACAACTGGAGGAAAGGAAATTCAGAGCTAGATTAGGGCTAATTTTAACAAACAGCCACAAGTTACCAGCAGATCCTGCCTTAGAAGCAATATTCTGCTTACAGTTTAGGTTTTCAGCCATTGTCTACATAACCCCTAAAAAATCCCATCGGTCTGTGTTGCAAAGTAATAGCTGAAATAAATTTGTAAGCCTAAAACTAAGAGTGTTGCTAAGTCGCTTCAGTCATGTCTGACTCTGTGCAACCCCAGAGACGGCAGCCCACCAGGCTCCCCTGTTCCTGGGGTTCTCCAGGCAAGAACACTGGAGTGGGTTGCCATTTCCTTCTCCAATGCATGAAAGTGAAAAGTGAAAGCGAAAAGTGAAAGTGAAGTCGCTCAGTCCTGTCCGACTCTTAGCGACCCCATGAACTGCAGCCTACCAGGCTTCTCCATCCATGGGATTTTCCAGGCAAGAGTACTGGAGTGGGGTGCCATTGCCTTCTCCATTTACTGCATACTAGGTTAATAAAAATTTGGTCATTTCTACTAGCAATATGTGAAACCATTTCTCTGCTATATTTTAAGGCTGTATTAACACATTTAAAATATTTTATCAATATATTATTTTCAAAAAGTACTCCATGGTTAAACTTGTTTTAAACACTGTTCTACTGTGTAAAAACAATGACTGCTGCGCCCAATTTTGTTTCACTTGTTGTCATGTTTCTCTAGTTTTTCTTAAAATTGGAGGAAGTTAGAGTTCAGTACACACAGGCAAAGTCATATCTGACTCTTTGTGATCGCATGGACTGTAGCCCACCAGGCTCCTCTGTCCATGGAATTCTCTAGGCAAGAATACTGGAGTAGGTTGCCATTCCCTGCTCTAAGAGTAACTTTGGTTATTCTTGAGATTGATCTGTTAAGGTTAGCACAGATAATTGATCTCTTGTATTGGAATATACGTCAAGGCTGTATATTGTCACCTTGCTTATTTAACTTCTATGCAGAGTACATCATGAGAAACGCTGGACTGGAAGAAGCACAAGCTGGAATCAAGATTGCCGGGAGAAATATCAATAACCTCAGATATGCAGATGACACCACCCTTATGGCAGAAAGTGAAGAGGAACTAAAAAGCCTCTTGATGAAGGTGAAAGAGGAGAGTGAAAAAGTTGGCTTAAAACTCAATATGCAGAAAACGAAGATCATGGCATCTGGTCCCATCACTTCATAGGTCCCATCACTTCAATAGATGGGGAAACAGTGAAAACAGTGTCAGACTTTATTTCTTTGGGCTGCAAAATCACTGCAGATGGTGACTGCAGCCATGAAATTAAAAGACGCTTACTCCTTGGAAGGAAAGTTATGACCAACCTCGAGAGCATATTCAAAAGCAGAGACATTACTTTGCCAACAAAGGTCCATCTAGTCGAGGCTATGGTTTTCTTGTGGTCATGTATGGATGTGAGAGTTGGACTGTGAAGAAAGCTGAGCGCTGAAGAATTGATGCTTTTGAACTGCAGTGTTGGAGAAGACTCTTGAGAGTCCCTTGGACTCTCAAGGAGATCCAAGCAGTCCATTCTAAAGGAGATCAGCCCTGGTTGTTCTTTGGAAGGAATGATGCTAAAGCGGAAACTCCAGTACTTTGGCCATCTCATGTGAAGAGTTGACTCATGGGAAAAGACTCTGATGCTGGGAGGGATTGGGGGCAGGAGGAAAAGGGGACGACAGAGAATGAGACGGCTGGATGGCATCACCAACTCAATGGATGTGAGTTTGAGTGAACTCTGGGAGTTGGTGATGGACAGGGAGGCCTGGCATGGGGTCGCAAGGAGTAGGACACGACTGAGCGACTGAACTGAACTGATTGGAACTTCGAGAGGAGCAACCCCACATCGAAGGAGCAGTGGCTGCCTGGGCGCAGGAGGGCCTAGAGGAGCTACTCCATGTAAAAGATCAGGAGGGGTGGCTGTGAGGAGATATCCCTCATCCAAGGTAAGCAGCAGTGGCTGCACTTTGCTGGAGCAGCTGTGAAGAGATACCCCACGTCCAAGATAAGAGAAACCCAAGGAAGACAGTAGTTGTTGCGAGAGGCATCAGAGGGCAGACACATAAACCATAATCACAGAAAATTAGTCAATCTAATCACACCAGGACCACAGCCTTGTCTAATTCAATGAAACTAAGCCATGCCCTTTGGGCCACCCAAGATGGGTGGGTCATGGTGGAGAGGTCTGACAGAATGTGGTCCACTGGAGAAGGGAATGGCAAACCACTTCAGTATTCTTGCCTTGAAAACCGCATGAACAGTATGAAAAGGCAAAATGATAGGATACTGAAAGAGGAACTCCCCAGGTCGGTAAGTGCCCAATATGCTACTGGTGATCAGCGGAGAGATAAGTCCAGAAAAAATGAAGGGATGGAGCCAAAGCAAAAACAATACCCAGCTGTGGATGTGACTGGTGATAGAAGGAAGGTTCAATGCTGTAAAGAGCAATATTGCACATGAACCTGGAATGTTAGGTCCATGAATCATGGCGAATTGGAAGTGGTCAAACAGAAGATGGCAAGAGTGAACATCAACATTCTAGGAATCAGCGAACTAAAATGGACTGGAATGGGTGAATTTAACTCAGATGACCATTATATCTACTACTGCGGGCAGGATTCCCTTAGAAGAAATGGAATAGCCATCATGGTCAACAAAAGAGTCCAAATGCAGTACTTGGATGCAATCTCAAAAATGACAGATGATCTCTGTTCGTTTCCAAGGCAAACCATTCAATATCACAGTAATCCAAGTCTATGCCCCAACCAGTAATGCTGATGAAGCTGAAGCTGAACGGTTCTATGAAAACCTGCAAGACCTTTTAGAACTAACACCCAAAAAGATGTCCTTTTCATTATAAGGGACTGGAATGCAAAAGTAGGAAGTCAAGAAACACCTGAAGTGACAGGCAAATTTGGCCTTGGAATATGGAATGAAGCAGGGCAAAGGCTAATAGAGTTTTGCCAAGAGAATGCACTGGTCATAGCAAACACGCTCTTCCAACAACACAAGAGAAGACTCTATAAATAGACATCACCAGATGGTGAACACCAAAATCAGATTGATTATATTCTTTGCAGTCAAAGATGGAGAAGCTCTATACAGTCAGCAAAAATAAGATCAGGAGCTGACTGTGGCTCAGATCATGAACTCCTTATTGCCAAATTCAGACTTAAATTGAAGAAAGTAGGGAAAACCATAGACCACTCAGGTTTGACCTAAATCAAATCCCTTATGATTATACAGTGGAAGTGAGAAATAGATTTAAGGGACTAGATCTGATAGATAGAGTGCCTGATGAACTATGGATGGAGGTTCGTGACATTGTACAGGAGACAGGGATCAAGACCATCCCCATGGAAAAGAAATGCAAAAAAGCAAAATGGCTGTCTGGGGAGGCCTTACAAATAGCTGTGAAAAGAAGAGAAGTGAAAAGCAAAGGAGAAAAGGAAAGATATAAGCATCTGAATGCAGAGTTCCAAAGAATAGCAAGGAGAGATAAGAAAGCCTTCCTCAGCGATCAATGCAAAGAAATAGAGGAAAACAACAGAATGGGAAAGACTAGAGATGTCTTCAAGAAAATTAGAGATACCAAGGGAATATTTCACGCAAAGATGGGCTTGATAAAGGGTAGAAATGGTATGGCCCTAACAGAAGCAAAAGATATTAAGAAGAGGTGGCAAGAATACACAGAAGAACTGTACGAAAAAGATCTTCATGACCCTGATAATCACAATGGTGTGATCACTCACCCAGAGCCAAACATCCTGGAATGTGAAGTCAAGTCAGCCTTAGGAATCATCACTAGGAATAAAGCTGGTGGAGGTGATGGAACTCCAGTTGAGCTATTTCAAATCCAGGAAGATAATGCTGTGAAAGTGCTGCACTCGATATGCCAGCAAATTTGGAAAACTCAGCAGTGGCAACAGGAATGGAAAAGGTCAGGTTTCATTCCAATCCCAAAGAAAGGCAATGCCAAAGAATGCTCAAACTGCCACACAATTACACTCATCTCACACGTTAGTAAAGTAATGCTCAAAATTCTCCAAGCCAGGTTTCAGCAATATGTGAACCGTGAGCTTCCAGGCGTTCAAGCATATTTTAGAAAAGGCAGAGGAACCAGAGATCAAATTGCCAACATCCACTGGAAAAAAGGAAGAGAGTTTCAGAAAAGTATCTATTTCTGCATTATGACTATGCCAAAGATTTGACTGTGTGGATGATAATAAACTGTGGAAAATTCTGAAAGAGATGGGAATACCAGACCACCTGACCTGCCTCTCGAGAAACCTATATGCAGCTCAGGAGGCAACAATTAGAATTGGACATGGAACAACAGACTGGTTCCAAAGAGGAAAAGGAGTATGTCAAGGCTGTATATTGTCTCCATGCTTTTATAACTTATATGCAGGGTACATGATGAGAAACGCTGGGCTGGAAGAAGCACAAGCTGGAATCAAGATTGCTGGGAGAAATATCAATAACCTCAGATATGCAGATGACACCACCCTTATGGCAGAAAGTAAAGAGGAACTAAAAAGCCTCTTGATGAAAGTGAAAGAGGAGAGTGAAAAAGTTGGCTTAAAACTCAACATTCAGAAAACTAAGATCAAGGCATCTGGTCCCATCACTTCATGGGAAATAGATGGGGAAACAGTGGAAACAGTGTCAGACTATTTTTCTGGGCTCCCAAATCACTGCAGATGGTGATTGCAGCCATGAAATTAAAGGACACTTACTCCTTGGAATGGAGAAGGAAATGGCAACCCACTCCAATATTCTTGCCTGGAGAATCCCATGGATGGAGGAGCCTGGTAGGCTACAGTCCATTGGGTGGCAAAGAGTTGGACACGACTGAGCAACTTCACTTTCACTTTCACAGAGAACATTGTGTTTGGTTCAAGTTTTTATGGATCAAAAACCAAAGGAAGTATGTTTCTGTGTATATACAGAACCATACATGTATGTGTATATATACGTGTGTGTGTGTATGTATATACCACATACACACACATGCGCAAACACACATATAAATCCTTCTTTAAGACAAATAATCTAAAAATGTCTATAAATAGAGGAAGGTATATGGAGGAGCCTGGTGGGCTGCAGTCCATGGGGTCACTGAGGGTCAGACACGACTAAGCGACTTCACTTTCACTTTTCACTTTCATGCATTGGAGAAGGAAATGGCAACCCACTCCAGTGTTCTTGCCTGGAGAATCCCAGGGACGGGGAGCCTGGTGGGCTGCCGTCTATGGCGTTGCACAGCGTCGGACACCACTGAAGCTACTTAGCAGCAGCAGCACTCCTTGGAAGGAAAGTTATGAGCAACCTCGATAGCATATTCAAAAGCAGAGACATTACTTTGTCAACAAAGGTCTGTCTAGTCAAGGCTATGGTTTTCCAGTGGTCATGTATGGATGTCAGAGTTGGACTGTGAAGAAAGCTGAGCATCGAAGAATTGATGCTTTTGAACTGTGGTGTTGGAGAAGACTCTTGAGCGTCCCTTGGACTGCAAGGAGATCCAACCAGTGCATTCTAAAGTCCTGGGTGTTCTTTGGAAGGACTGATGCTAAAGCTGAAAGTCCAATACTTTGGCCACCTCATGCGAAGAGTTGACTCATTGAAAAAGACTCTGATGCTGGGAGGCATTGTGGGCAGGAGGAGAAGGGGGTGACAGAAGATAAGATGGCTGGAGGCATTACCAACTCGATGGACATGAGTTTGGGTGAACTCCAGCAGCTGGTGATGGACAGGGAGGCCTGGCCTGTTGCGATTCATGGGGTCGCAAAGAGTTGCACATGACTGAGCGACTGAAATGAACTGAACTGAACTGATTGGAACTTCAGCTTGGCTTACTTATTGTATGTTTGCTTCAAACGTAGAATGATAAACCCCATATGGTAGTATAAATAAATCTTTTAAAAGGTAAAAGTAGTGTAAAAATATTTTAAAAGGTTGAAATGAGTGTAGGTGTTTTACAAGCTCCATGAGCCATTGATTTTTCAGTTTTAGAATAGCTGTTATTCATTAAGTAATAGTTTGTATAAGGAATCATTATGAGAACACTTTTAAAATAAGCAAGATATTTGCAACTCTAATAACTCTTTTTCTAACTTGAAATTAAAGGGAAAAAAAGACAGAAATATATATTTTTACTCTCTGTCTAATTCAAGAAAACTTGAGTCAAAATAAACTAGATATAGCTGATAGGGTCATTTAAGATATTCCTTAGAAATAGCTTCAAGCCCCAAGGTTGTATTGAGCTTGAAGTTATTTAGTCCAAATAAATAAAATCTGCCCTCCTAACAGAGGACAGTTACAAACTCATGCTTATCACTAAAGATTCACTAAAACTCAGTATTTTCTTGTTATGCATTTCAGGAGAAACACAATTTCAAAATACAAGTAGAATTTCTAAGAATATGTTCACAGCATAAGTCAATTAGTTTTATAGGCTTTAAAAAATTTCAAGCAGTAAGAAAGCTAATCTGATTTAAATATTGGCTTAAATTTAGGATTTTATGTTTAGTAATATTCTAATACATTATATAATTTACTAACAGTTCTGAAAATGTTTAAAGTACATTTTTAAATGAAAAAATAGGTTTCCTTATGGCTTTCTTTTCTTGCTTAATACAAATCATCTAGTTTATCTTACATTAAATTTCAGATACTTGTCTAAAAGTGTATCTTATTACCCACTTCCTTCCCCCAGTCTTCAGGTTAAATCACTTTTTTTCATTGCTTGTGTTACTATTCTATACATACGTTTTCTCTATTAACATAGGGCTAATCATCCTATAACACTTGATGTGATCTTAGATTCTGCCTCCTCATTCACTTGACAAAGCCTATTATCATTCTACATTTCCTTGGCCTCAGTGATCACTCTTGAATGTTGCTTCTTTGCATTTTCTTTTTCCATTGCCTTAGTCTAGGTCTTCATCACACCATGAGCTTTAAAAATCCTTCCTTACGTCACTCTGAAGTCTGTCGTTGGTTTCACCACTAGTTGACCACACTCTCCATAAACTTGATTATTTAAATCTTCTGTTGCTTTCTTATTGCCTAAAGAATAAAACTTAAATTATCTCAGAAAGAGAAACATAAGACTTCACTACCTGGTTCTCCCTTTTTTCCAGACTTGCCTCCCATTACTTTCCCTCAGGCATTCTCTAACCTTCTTTGATCAAGAAGGTAGATGTGGGAAGGAGGCTCACGGGATATGTAGAAAGATAAAGGCACCTGATTAATCAGCCAGAAAATAAAGAACCTTCTGGCTGCCTTTGTGATGTCAGATGTTGGAGCATATCACCTTTCCTTCCCCAATTAACCTATATTCCCAATGTTCTAAACTTCTTATAATTTTTCATACTACTAGCAATATTTGAACTTTTTATCTTAAGACTTTTAGTTCAAATGCAGTTTTCAGCCATTTTTTAATTTGATTGAATTTACTGGGTCTTTGAGTTCCACCTAAAATGCCACCTCTTCAGAGAAATTTCTTCAGTACTTTTAGGAAGTGCTTTTCTGTTGTTTTTATTTTCATAGCTGTGAACTCATATTTATATGAGTTACATTTCTAGCACTTATAAAGCTATATTAATATCTGTCCTTTGGCTGGATAGTGAGTTGATCTCCATATCCATGATGTCTAGCTCAAGGATAGGAGCTCAATAAAATTTTGCTAATTGACTGAACAAATACGACAATGTTCCAAAACTTGAGAAGGCTGTGGGGCATATGCATAGCAGAGTCCATCTGAAACAATGAGAAAATGTCTTCTCTTACAACTATGTTAATTTCAGGGCATCAGAGAAATAGCTTAAGCAGAAAATAATGAGAGTCCTAATTAGAACTGTAACCATGGTAATAGAAATAAAGAGAGAAAATGAATAATATTGTTGAGATAGAATCAAAATATCCAGGTGATGTTTGATAAAAGAGATAATAGGAGAAAAGGGTAATGATAACCTTATTTTTGAGATAGTTTTTAAGTATATAAATATTTTAGATTTTGTATTTATCATTTGCAACTATGTATTCTTTTATACCTAGTGAACAAATCATTGAATATATTTTCAACAATTTATGTTAGTTAAAAACAATTGTGATAATGTTCAGTATTTTTAAGTAGAGAATTATTTCAGTGTAAGCAAGTAAATCTAAGATGAAAAAAACAAAAGTAGTCACTTTATGCAAAAAACAAATTTTCAAAATCAACACTGGCAGCAAATGAAAAGGTGACTAAATATTAGAAGATCTAGGTCCTAGTTTCAGATCAAACTTCTGTCACCATGACTTTGGGAAACTGAGTTGTTTTCCAGTTTCATTAACCAACTTAGTAAAACATCAGCTTCTATGAATTTTTATAACTCCAGAAGATTATTTAAATTTGACTTTTTAGCCATCATCCTTCAAATAAAGAAATACATTGATTTTCATTTGAAACAAGATTTAAAGAAAACATCTGACTGTCAGTGGGGTGCTTTTTCTAACAATTTTTGTAGTTTACTATTCAAAGAAATTTATTTTTTCTCAGATAAGAAAAGTCAAATATCTCCCACTTAGTTTCTCTTTGGTTACATTCTTATAGTTTGTCTGAATCGAAGACTATGTGATTGAATTTTAAACCATCTAATAAGTCTATCTGAATCTTCCCTCTAGTGTAGACTTTCTAACTAGTCCTAAGCTGCTGCTAAGAAATAAACAAATCGTCTAAAAGTCTATGTTTGAAAATTTCTATTAAATACACATATATATGATTTTAAAACTACTCAAATTTGCAAATATGAATTAAGTTACTAAACACTCAATCATTTATTCATTCAAAATATTTTGTGTCTTGATGGAAAAGAGTACTTTAAGTACCTCAATGTATAAGACAGATATAGCAATGGCCCTAAAATTAATGCATTAGAAGCTATTTTTCACCCATATTGCAGTTCAAGTGAGTTTTTGGATTTAGCACTCCATATGCTGATGCAGAGATCATGGATCCTGCCTGCTGTTGGGTTTTCAATGTCTGTCACTAGATTGTTTACAATGGTCTGGGTGATTAACAGAGATCCTTGAGGGTCTCAGGATGGTTTAAAAGCCAGGCATGAAAGCATTCTGGAAGACTTCTGCCCACATTCCAATAGCTGACACTAGCCAGATGACCACATCTAGCTGCCAGGGAGGCAGGAAATACAGTCTGTGTGTCCAAGAGGAAAAGAAATTAAGACTTATAGTCATATATTATTACCTATGCCAAACAAAATAGTCTCCTTCTCATGGAGCTGGTACACTATTGGGAGAACCAGCAATAATCAATTAAACAAGTAAATGAAAAAGCTAATTTCGGATCATGACAAAAGTTCCAAAGAGAATTAAAGCTAAATGCTATGATAAAAACAACAGAGATGGAGAAAGTTAATGTGGATTGGGTGGTCAAGGAAATGTTCACAGGGTGAAAAATTCAAGAGATTAGATCTGATAGACAGAGTGCCTGAAGAACAATGGATGGAGGTTCCTGACATTGTACAGGAGGCAAGGATCAAGAGCATCCCCAGGAAAAAGAAATGCAAAAAGGCAAAATGGTTGTCTGAGGAGGCCTTACAAATAGCTGTGAACAGAAAAGTGAAAAGCAAAGGAGAAAAGGAAAGATATAAGTATCTGAATGCAGAGTCCAAAGAATAGCAAGAAGAGCTAAGAAAGCCTTCCTCAGCGATCAATGCAAAGAAATAGAGGACAACAACGGAAGGGGAAGACTAGAGATCTCTTCAAGAAAATTAGAGATACCAAGGGAACATTTCATGCAAAGATGGGCACAATAAAGGACAGAAGTGGTATGGACCTAACTGAAGCAGAAATATTAAGAAGAGGTGGCAAGAATACACAGAAGAACTGTACAAAAAAGATCTTCACGACCAAGATAATCACAATGGTGTGATCACTCACCTAGAGCCAGACATCCTGGAATGTGAAGTCAAGTGGGCATTAGGAAGCATCACTATGAACAAAGCTGGTGGAGCTGATGGAACTCCAGTTGAGTTATTTCAAATCCTGAAAGATGATGCTGTGAAAGTGCTGCACTCAATATGCCAGCAAATTTGGAAATCTCAGCAGTGGCCACAGGACTGGAAAAAGTCAGTTTTATTCCAATCCCAAAGAAAGGCAATGCCAAAGAATGCTCAAACTACCGCACAATTGCACTCATCTCACACGCTAGCAAAGTAGTGGTCAAAATTCTTTAAGCCAGGCTTCAACAGTATGTGAACTGTGAACTTCCAGATGTTCAAGCTGGTTTTAGGAAAGGCAGAGGAACCAGAAATCAAATTGCCAATATCTGTTGGATCTTCAAAAAAGCAAGAGAGTTCCAGAAAAACATCTGTTTCTGCTTTATTGACTATGCCAAAGCTTTGACTGTGTGGATCACAACAAACTGTGGGAAATTTTTAAAGAGATGGGAATACCAGACCACCTGACCTGCCTCTTCAGAAACCTGTATGCAGATCAGAAAGCAACAGTTAGAACTGGACATGGAACAACAGACTGGTTCCAAATCGGGAACGGAGTACGTCAAGGCTGTATATTATCTCCATGCTTATTGAACTTCTATGCAGAGTGAATCATGAGAAACGCTGGGCTGGAAGAAGCACAAGCTGGAATCAAGATTGCCGGGAGAAACGTCTATAACCTCATATATGCAGATGGCACCACCCTTACGGCAGAAAGTGAAAAAGAACTAAAGAGCCTCTTGATGAAAGTGAAAGAGGAGAGTGAAAAAGTTGGCTTAAAACTAAACGTTCACAAAAGTAAGATCATGGCATCTGGTCCCATCACTTCATGGCAAATAGATGGGGAAACAATGGAAACAGTGAGAGACTTTATTTTGGAAGGCTCCAAAATCACTGCAGATGGTGACTGCAGCCATGAAATTAAAAGACACTTGCTCCTTGGAAGAAAACTTATGACCAATCTCGACAGCATATTAAAAGGCAGAGACATTACTTTGCCAACAAAGGTCCATCTAGTCAAAGCTATGGTTTTTCCAGTAGTCATGTATGGATGTGGTAGTTGGACTATAAAGAAAGCTGAGTGCCAAAGGATTGATGCTTTTGAATGTTGGAGAAGACTCTTGAGAGTCCCTTGAACTGCAAGGAGATCCAGCCATTCCATCCTAAAGGAGATCAGTCCCGGGTGTTCATTGGAAGGACTGATGCTGAAGCTGAAACTCCAACACTTTGGTCATCTGATGCAAAGAACTGACTTATTTGAATAGACGCTGATGCTGGGAAAGATCAAAGGCAGGAAGAGAAGCGGATGACAGAGGATGAGATGCTTGGATAGCATCACCAATTTAGTGGGCATGAGTTTGAGTAAGCCCTGGGAGTTGGTGATGGACAGGGAGGACTGGTATGCTGCAGTTGATGGGGTTTCAAAAAGTCAGACATGACTGAGTGACTGAACTGAGCTGTATTGAGCCAAAATCTAAATTATAAAAAAAAAAAAGGAGAGATTATTATGATAAGATATAGGTGTAGATTGCTCCAGGGAAAGCGAGTATCAAGTACCGTGTGCTAAGTTGAAACTAGCTTTTGTTTTTAAACAACACGAATAAGACTTGTGGGATTGTAGTAGAGTGATATGGGATCCAAAAATGAGTAAGAGCTGGCTCATTAAAGTCTTTTAGGTGATAGTGTGGAGTTTTCACTTTGTATGAAATGCAGTGGGTGACCACAAAGCATTCATGAGAAAAGCGGCAATCAGATTCACATTGAGGAGATCACTCTCTTCATTATGTGATAAATAGGTTCAGAGGGGCAAGAAGGAAGTGGGAGGCCAATTAGTGAACTATTGCAACGGTCAAGTATGAAATGCTGCTGTGGACTAAGTTGGTAATACTAACATGTAACCCAGCAATTCTGCTACTGGGCACATAGCCAGGGAAAACCATGATTCAAAAAGACACATGTACCCCAATGTTCACTGATGCACTATTTATAATAGTCAGAATTTGAAAACAACCTAAATATCCAATAACAGATGAATGGATAAAGAAAATGTGATATATATATATATACACACACATACACACATATATACAATGGGATATTATTCAGCCATACTAAAGAGCAAAATTTGGTCATTTGTAGAGAGTGGATGGGCCTAGAGATTGTCATACAGAGAGAAGTATCTCAGAAATAGAAAAACAAATACCATATATTAACACATATATGTGGAACCTGAAAAAGTTGGTATAGACAATCTTATTTACAAAGCAGAAGTAGAGACACAGACATAGAGAACAAACATATGAACACCATGAGACAAGTGGGGGTGTGATGAGTTGGGAGACTGGGACTGACATATGTATACACTATTGATACCATGTATAAAATAGATAACTAATGAGAACCTACTGTATAGCACAAGGGACTCTACTCAGTGCTGTGTGGTGACCTAAATGGGGAGGAAATCCAAAAAAGAGGGGATATATATATATACACAGAGCATTTGCTGATTCACCTCGCTATACAGTAAAAACTAACACAACATTGTAAAGCAACTACACTCCAATTAAAAAAAGAAGCATTTAGCCTAAACTATTGAATACATTTTTAAAAGAGAGAGAGCTTGGAACAGTATTTAAAAATGAAGATAACAGATGATAGACTTACTTTGACTTGCACATGGAGGCAGGTAGAGTGTAAAGAAGAATCAAAAGTAATTTATGCTTTGGTCTTGATCAACAGAATGCATAATAGTGACATGTGGTGAGATATGAAAGACAGAGAGAAACAGGTTTCTGGGAGGGATTCATATTTTTACCATAAATCAAGATTACCAAATCAAATTCATATTTTTACCATAAAGCTTTGAGACACCCAGTAGATAGTCAAGGAGAAATGACAGGTAGGTGATTGAGTATATGAGTGTAACAGCATGCTCTGTGCTCCCTTTAAGTTGCCCAGATAGATGACTAAATCTCCAAAGCTGAAGTAGTGTTTACTGAACATGTTTAATGAGAGTCGCCAAAGTACGACTAGGTATACCTCCCTCCTCAGGAGTTTTAGGAACAGGGAAGAAACATCTATAAAATTGGATATGAGGGTTTCCCTAGTGGTCCAGTGGCTAAGAATTTGCCTTGCCATGCAGGGAACATAGGTTCGACCCCTGGTCTGGGAAGATCCTACTTGCTGTGTAGCAACTAAACCTGTCTGCAGCAACTACTGAGCCCCGCTGCCACAACTACTGAAGCCCACAGGCCCTAGAGCCCATGCTCTACAAGGGAAGCCACCGAAATGAGAAGCCTGCGGACTGCAATGAAGAATATACTCAGGTTGCCGGAACAAAAGAAAACAGGTGTGCAGCCACAAAGGCTCAGTCCAGCCAAAACGAACTAACTAAATAAATAAATTAATTAAAAACTGGATGCAAGATTGAATTTTAAGCTGAGTTTGAGTGAATTAGTTTAATAGTGGAAAGTGACTTGAAAGGTATGTTTACTGCCATGGGCATTATTATGGGAATTTTAACCTATCATTCTGCTGCTGCTAAATCGCTTCAGTCGTGTCCGACTCTGTGACCCCATAGACGGCAGCCCACCAGGCTCCACCGTCCCTGAGATTCTCCAGGCAAGAACACTGGAGCGGGTTGCCATTTCCTTCTCCAATGCATGAAAGTGAAGTTGCTCGGTCATGTCCGACCCTCAGCGACCCCATGGACTGCAGCCTTCCAATTTTCCAGGCAAGAGTACTGGAGTGGGGTGCCATTGCCTTCTCCGACAATGGACTCTTGGAATCTACCAAAGTGTAGAGTTCAAACAAGGAAGAACAGCCATCAGAGGAGCTGTAAAACAGCAGTTTGATTACAGAAGGAAAACAAGGGGAGGTGATTGTCTTAAAATTCTAGAGAATGTTTTAAAAAAGAGGGACTGGCCAATTATGTGGAAAGTTACTAAGGATGGGAGCAAACAGAAAAGTAACTGCTACATTTTTCAGCATACATAATTCTTGTAAGACCTTAGTGAGGCAAGTTTCATTGACACTTTATTGGACAGGTTGAGGAAAGAAAATGGTATAAAGCTTGGAGAGAGGAAATTGGACATTTTGAAACATTCTGTGTGAATTAGAGTCCCAATACGGGATATGAACCAAAAATGCAGTCTTAAGGATTCAAGATACTAGAGTATGTTTGCATGTTAATGGATAAAATGTAGAAGAAAAAGTATTAACTCAAGATAAATTTTTATTCCGTGTGCCTCTTTGTCTGGGAGTATATATTCACATGTATATGGTAATGGCAATTATGCATTATGAGGGAGCCATTGCAAGATTCAGGAGCATTTTGAAGAGTTTGAACAGAAAAGTTGGTATGAAATGGTCATTTTTATGCAAGCGAATATTAATATATTCAGTAAAGGTGATAAGACAGTCACATTTGATTTCATGTTCATTTGAGATTTATGGTCATGGATTAAGGCTACTCACCATTTGAAGATTTTTTTCCCCTACCTAGGCAGTAGCCCTATTATAGGCATAGAGTAGGTGAATACTTGGACTTAGCTTTTTATTTATTTATTTTTTATTTGGGCGGGAGCTATCTTTTAACTAGGGTTGTGGTCTTGTTAGGAAATTAATAAGAAGGGAGAGAAATGCAGGAAAATTGAGGTCAGTTGCAAAAGAGTCATTACAAAGATGGAGGGAAAAAATGATCTCATTCAAGTCAACTGTATTAGTTCTTAAATCTCCATTTCAAAAAACTAGCATAAATTTATACAGAAACCACTGTATTTAAAATTATAGTTGTTTTTATATTATTCAATCAAATGTTTGTTCAGTTAATCTCCAAATTATTTCAAGGAACAATTTAAAAACAAGGAAATAAAAATACATGATAGTTGATATTCATATATTGACATTTGGGAGGTAGGAAGATTTAACTGCAAGAAAGAAAATCTAAGCAACTTCTTCTTTCCCCAGAAATGATTAAAATAGTTTCTCTTGTAAAATTCCTTTGGTTAATTTGACTGTTTTGAGTCTTAAAAGTATGGTGAGCAAAGAATGTATTCATAATCCTTTTGGCAGTTTGGCTGCTATTCTCGTTCCTAGCTTTATAACACTGTACCATTCAAGGCTGGCCACAATAAAACAGTCAACAAAAATTAGCTGAACATCAGGTATTAATTCTGAACTTGGATGTTTTCATGGTATTTTCTAATTAGTTGTTATATGTTTTTAAAATCATGAACTGTTTATATTAATAAACATTCAAAAATATGAAGACAGGAGGAGTACTTTCTGTGTAGCAGATATTTTAGAACCTGATTTAATCACCAAAATAATTCTATAAGGCGAATACCCTTATCCCCATTTTAGACAATGGGAAACCAAGATTAAGAAAGTTTATATCATGTGCTCAAAGGCAGAAATTTAGTGAGTGACTGAACCTGGATTTGGGCACAGATCTGTCAGTCTACCAAATCCGTGTGCTTTTTGGGTCAGAAACTTGCCTCCAGGTTTCAAACTGAATGTCTGTATCAGTTTGATTTGTGCAACCACGTAATATTTAAACTAATGGATGTAATGAAAAACGGCATATAAACACATAATCTAGCTGTTCAATAATGTTTAAAGCAGACACAAAGCAATTCAAGTTTCTTCCTACACAATATAAGATTTCAAGATTAGTGGTATGTGGGTTTACTATTCACTAGCATTTGAAATTATTTTTGATCATATAAATTGGTCTTAATTTTACATTTATATATATATATATATAATCCAATATTAAATCAAAGTCTATATGCTGCTGACTATGCAAACCAAGACTATGCTGTCTCTATTTTTGCAGCTCACTCAAATGAAACCAGATAATTCCATCTGTTTAATTCCCTTTGACCCAGTTCACAGTCACCTCTAAATGGATTCCAGAAATACCAGTTCTGCAGCTTGCAGAGTTTTCTTAAAGCAAGCCTAATGGATCAAAGTGTGTCATTCTATCTAGCACCAATTTATTCATCATGCAATAAATTCACATTTTGTGTTAGGCTTAACACAGTGCTTGGGAAAGGTAAAGCCAAAAATGTCTTGACCTCAAAGACATAAATATATTGATGTCATATTGATATGGGCATATATATAAAATGTATGAAGTATACATGGATACAGATTTAGATATGCAGATACGTAAATACAAGCATAAATACTTGTTGTTATTAATGTTTTATTGATAATAAGCTCTTGATATGAATTATTTCATTAAATTCTCCTTTTAGTCATTAATTGTTGGATAACAAATTATGCCCCAAACTAGCAGTTTAAAACTATAAACACGTATTATCTCACAGTTTCTGTTGATCAGGAGTCTAGGTGCAGCCGCACAGGGCCCTCTGGCTCTAGGTGTCTCCTAAGGTTACACTCAAGTTGGCATTGGATCAACAGGGCAGTAATTTCAAGGCTCACCAGGGGCTGAAGAACACACTTCTAAACTCACTTGGTTATTGGCGGGCCTCAGAAAATCTGCTTCCAGGTCCACTCAAATGGGTCTTCCCACAGAACTACCTTGTAACATGGCAACTGATTTTCTCCAAGGTGAACAAAGAAGAACCAGAGAGAGTACCCAAGATGGAAACCACAGTCATCTGTTACTTAATCTCAGAAGTGACATCATTGCTTCTGCCAGATTTTAAACATTAGAAGCAAGTCAAGAAGTTCAGCCCATAATTAAAGGGCTCGCATTACAAAAAGATATGAAAATCCTAAAGCCAGTGATCACTAGAGTCCATCTTAGAGACTGTCTTGCAGGCATGCTAAGTCATTTCAGTCATGTCTGACTCTTAGAGACCCTATGGACTGTAGCCTGCCAGACTCCGCTGTCCATGGGATTCCCCAGGACATACCGGAGTGGGTTTCCATGCCCTCCTCCAGGGATCTTCCTGACCCAGGAATCAAACCGGCATCTCCCACAGTTCCTGCACTGCAGGTGGATTCCTTACCATTGAACCACGGGGGAAATTCAGAGACTGTCTATTGCAATACTAAAAGAATAAATAAAACAGCCTTATGAGGCAAGTGCTATTTTATATAGGTAAGACAATTGAGACAAGATTGTTTAAATACCTTCTTCAATTTTGTATAGCTGAAAAAATGATAAGCCTGGGATTCAAAGAGTATTATTGCAAAGTATAAAAAGATTCCCATAAGTTAAAATTCAGAGAAAAAAACACTTTATGCTAGGAAAGAAACAAAATATAACCACAAAACAGAAATGCAAGTATGAAATTATATATAATATTAATAATGCAGAGAAATCGATTGAAAAGTTGGTAGGAAATCTAGTCGGAAAAATTGGTTGATGTTAGTAAGCTTTTAACATATGGTGAAGGAGTTTAGATTTATCAATAAGTGGAAAGTTATAATTTATTTTAAATTTTATTTGATTGTGGTTAGAATAGTTAGTCATCAATATTTTTAAAACAAGGAAATCACATATTCAAAGACTGGCTTAATGAAGATCTGTCTGGAAGTTTGTAGGATAGTCTGGCATTTTATGAAACAAAAGATGAACAGTCTGTTTCAATAGGCAGATATGCTGCCATGAGGGTCTGACCAAGGGCTAAGCCAATGGAAAGAACAGGCAATGTTATGTCTAAGATTTCCTGACTTAAAACAGTTAAGTAACATAAATTATTCCAAGGCTTTGAGAGAAGAATATGGTAAAAGAGGAAGTGCAATGAAAACTTCGAAGGGCAGGATTATCTAGATTTTTCACTTTTGTTCTCTGAAGACTAGAATAGGTCATCATAAATGCCCTTTCAATAAATAAATAACAGACACCACAATGTATTGGACAAAGATTCACTAAGATTAGCTCAAGCAAAAAAATAAACATAAGGGAAGGTTAAGATTATGTTTCGTGCTTGTAAAACACAGCCAGATTTCACAAGAACTAGAGAACATCAAGACCAAGGGCTACTGTGCTCACTTGGGTGTGAATGTTTGCTAAAACAATCTCTCTCTCTGTTTGTCTTTCTCTCTCTCCTTCTGGCTTTCTTTTTATCTCTGTCTCTTCATTTCTTTCCACCTTTGGATATGTAAAAATAAACACATCCTCTGCCTGTATTGGCAGGCTGTGGAGACACTTCCCAATAGTTTTAACTTGCATTAAGCTTTGTCTTGAATTGATGAAGACTTTGACTTAGATTTTATGAAATAGAAGTCCACTCTCAAATGCTGATAAGCTCTTCCTGTGTTAGTTCAAATGTAGGAGTGGTGGGAGAAGGAGAGGATTTTGAGGTTTAGGCTTGAGGCTAATTAGCATTGGCCATGGATAGACGGGTAGAAAATTAGGAGACTTATTTATCTCAAAGTTGACTGGAAGAGAAAAACAGCATGAGTGAAGAAGGCATTTTAAAATATTTTGGTTTTGTGCCATGCAATAGACATGATTTTTAACCCTGACAATGGCTTACAGTGAGCTCTAAATGAAAAGGAAACTGAGGCTTTGGAGGAATTAGGTAAAATACTGTTACATAGCTCATCAGTAGTTTTAGACAAGATTTAAAATCCACTACTTTCTCACCCAATAACGACTGTCTTGCTCTTTCTACTTCTCATTGCAACACACTGCTAAGAAAAATAAAGAAGTTAAAATCAAAATGGCGATTTGTTTAATCATGAGTCATGCTGGCCACACTATAATAGGCTGGATGTTAGTAACTGTAGACAACTAATATACCTGACTCTTATCACAACTCAGACCCCTATATCAACTTCACCCCATGCCTGACATTTAATGAGGCTCTAGGATGGGTGAAGTCTGTCTTAACACTTTTTCTTGTTATCAAACACTCTGGATGTTGATGTTTAATGGTTTATTTTTAGACTTGCCAATAGAGCTGTTCTTCAAAATGCCATATGCCTTACAGTGAAGATCATAGTTATCAAACATCAGCTGCAGAATTTTGGCAGAAAAATGAACAAAATTGTAGAGTTATGTAATATCAGATCACTTATAGACTGAGATGGTTAGTTACTTAGTTTTTTTTGTTTTAGGAAGTTGGCAACTTGTTCCTTTATAAAGAAAAGAGTTTGTTAAAAGAATATGATTATAAACAGGAAACATAAAGTGAATACAATGAGGCAAATAGGAAGGGAAGAGAGTATGGGAATAAAGTCATTGCTGAGGAAATAGGCAAAGACATGTACCTCTTCTTTGAGTGACAAGAGGGAAAAGATACAATTGAATGAGAAAAATGTCACCAGGTACTATTTTCTAAATAAGGCAGTAGGCGATGTGCTTCGCTAGGTATAAGGGGTTAGAAATAATTTATATCTAAGGACTATAGAGAAGGTTTGGAATATAATTTGTCCCTGGAATTCTCTAGAATAGATTTGAAATAAAATTATATTTGGAAGAATACTCCAACAATTTTAATTTATACATTCATAGTATTATGTAAGAACAACCTAGAGCAGGAAATAATGCTGAATTATCTTTGTAGGATTCATAGATTTGACCATAGTTCAATTCAGATAGTAGATGCTTAATTAAATTTTGAAGAATGAATCAGTGAAAAAAATGAATAATCCATATGATCGGAATTTCATTGAACATATTCTAGTGTCATATTTGGAAAATATGAATATTATGAATCTATTTAAGGAATTATTTGAAAGTTTTTAATATGTATGTTACCTATTATATAAAATATTTATAATAGCAATTTATATAATCAAAATTGTTTAAGTTTTATTTGTGATATACTAAAGAGATAAGAAAAATGAGTGCTTTGGGAAGTATTATTGTTGAGAAAATTTCACAAACTCATTTTCATAAAAGGGAGAAATTATTGATAAATACATCGAAATTTGCAGATTGGTTATTTTCAGAGGTTATTTGGGGTCATAATTGTAAATCTCATTACCGTGCTTGAAGGAGGTCTCTTTCATTATTATGGTGCTGAGGTCCATATCCCTGAAGCTAATTGCAAGGTAGAGCGGCAGAGTTCTAATTGTTTGCCATCAAAATAGCTGTGTAAGCTTGATTAACAGTGTTCAGCAACATTCATAATAGTCCAAGCCTGGCCCTGCATAAAATAGAAACTGGGAAAAAATCAATAAGATTTAATAAGATCAGGAACAATCACTTACAATAGTACATCAATCACACAAAGTAATAGGTGCAGGATTTGATAGGGTCCTGAACTGCCTGAGAGATTCATAACCTGTACTCGTTAATGATTTGTTCATTTGCATTTTATCAATCCAGCTACAGCTGACAAGCAGAAGGAGTAGGAAAGAAATATGTTGACTTAAACTCATCAGCTTTGCAATTAAAAAAATAACACATAATAGCAAATTTCTTGTCACATGGAAATCTGATGTTATTACCAATATGTGTGCAATTGTTGGGTTCTCAGACTGCGCTGGCAGTTAGACTTGCAGAATGGCTAGTATGACAGTGTCTCTGTGGTCACTAGGAAGCCTCAAAGCTTAGAAAGAATCTACATGTGAATATAAATTTCCTCTCCACCTCTCATAGACCTTGATTGCATAATAACATTTAATGCAAAATGTGCATATTTTCTTGTTTTTATCTCTTTGAAATAAATGAAGCTCCTGGCTTTGCCTTAGGCAAAACCTTCTATCAAATGCTAAAACAATTATAATGAGAAGGCTTTCTGGTGATTATTGCTTATCATTATATCCTATTTCAGTAGATGTTATGACTATATAAAGTAATTATGCTGTATTTACCATATATATTAAAACACATTTTGGGAAGAAAGGTAAGATAAAGTTGTGTAAACAAATTTTTGATTCCCAATAAATGATATTATTTAATGTGAAAAAAATTCCCCTATAAATGTCAGAAGCATAATGAAAAGTCTGAGCTATTTCCAAGAAATTCATGCAGAATACTGCTTAGGAAATTTCATAGGGGTTTTCTACAAAGAGAATTTTGTGAGTGGTAGGATGCAGAGCACATTGTCAGAAACCAGCAGTGGTACTATCCAAAACGTGGATTAATTAGTCTCTGTCCAAAACTACGGTAAATTATGTTCTCCTTCAGAGAAAGACATTATGATTCAGCTCCTTGTGGATGATGTTTAAATAGCTGATTTCTGTGTAGGATCCTTTAATTCTATCAAAGTACAGGTAAAATCCCATTATAATAGACTCCATGGGGCCTCTAAATTGTTTTGTCGTGGTTGAATTTGGTTAAAATGAATAAATACATTTATCACGTTCCCAGTATGTAGTATATACTGGAGAGACAGACTTGATACCATGTCTCTTTTCTATTGAATTAACACATGAAAAGCAATGCTTTGAAATTGAAAGAGGGTGGGGACTAAGAGCAAAGTATACTCCTCACATACTTTTTAGGCTTTCTCTAAATCCTGGATGACTTTCAAAGCAACTTTGGCATTAAGATAAGCTATTTTCTTTTCTTGTCATTTTAAAGATGGGATTCATTAGGCTGACCAGGATTTTGATGTCTAGAAGAAGGAAGAAAATTAAAATTATTATTTGTCATCCTGACAAAAATAACTATAAAGAAGCAAATTTTATGCAGCTTAATTTGCTCTCCCTACAAATCAAACCACACAGAATCAAGTTCTTTGATTATACAGGTTGACTCTTTTAAGGTCATTTTACAGAGTATTAGTAGATTTACCAAGACTCAATTCATAGGATGCCAATTTGCCTAAAAGCAAATTGATAAATGTCCAATTTAGTGAAAGACCAAATCACACTAATTTTTGGCACTCAGCAATATGTTTTTGGTGAATTATTGTTCAGTCCCTAAGTCATGTCTGACTCTTCGCAACCCATGGACTGTAGCACATCAGGCTTCCCTGCTCTTCATTATCTCCAGGAGTTTGCTCAAATTCATGTCCATTGAGTCAGTGGTGCTATCCAAACATCTCATCCTCTGCTGCTCTTTTCTCCTTTCACCTTCAATCTTTCCCAGCATCAGAATCTTTTCCAGTGAGTCTGTTCTTCCTATCAGGTGGCCAAAGTACTGGAGCTTCAGCTTCAGCATCAGTCCTGCCAATGAATATTCAAGGTTGATCTCCTTTAGAACTGACTGGTTTGACCTCCTTGCTGTCCAAGGAACTCTCAAGAGTCTTCTCCAGTACCACAATGCAAAAGCATCAATTCTTTGGCACTAAGCCTTCTTTATGGTCCTTCATTATGGAAAGACTATAGCTTTGACTATACGGACCTTTGTTGGCAAAGTGATGCCTCTGCTTTTTAATATAGTACCTAGGTTTGTCATAGTTTTTCTTTCAAGGAGCAAGTGTTTTTTAATTTCATGGCTGCAGTCACAATCTGCAGTGATTTTGGAGCACAAGGAAAGAAAATTTGTCACTGCTTCTACTTTTCCCCCTTCTATTTGCCATGAAGAGATGGGACTGGATGCCATGATCTTACTATTTTGAATGTTGAGTTTTAAATCAGTTTTTTCACCCTCCTCATTCACCCTCATCAAGAAGCTCTTTAGTTCCTCTTCACTTTCTGCCATTACAGTGGTATCATCTGCATATTTGAAGTTGTTGATATTTTTCCTAGCAACCTTGGCTGCAGCTTATAACTCATCCACCCCGGCATTTTGCATCATGTACTCTGGACACAAGTTAAATAAGCAGGGTGACAACATGCAGCCTTGTCGTATTCCTTTCCCAATTTTGAACCAGTTATTCCATGAAAGGTTCTAACTATTGTTTCTTGACCCACATATGGGTTTCTCAGGAGACATGTAAGGTAATCTGGTAGTCCTATCTCTTTAAGAATTTTCCACAGTTTGTTGTGATCCACAGTCAAATGCTTTCACGTAGTCAATGGAACAGATGTAGATGTTTTTCTGGAAATCCCTTGCTTTCTCTATGATCTAATGAATATTGGCAATTTGACCTCTGGTTCCTCTTCCTTTTCTAAACCCAGCTTGTAAAGCTGGAAATCCCTGGTTCACATATTGCTGAAGCCTAGCTTGAAGGATTTTGAGCATAATAACCTTACTAGGATGGGAAATAAGTGAAATTGTATGGTAGTTTGAACATTCTTTGGCACTTCCCTTCTTTGGGATTGGAAATGAAATTTAGTGAATTGGTTGACTTCAAATTTATAGTTATCAGTTGTATGGGACTCAACATGATCAGTTCTGCTGTAATATGGAAGGAATTTTAATTATTCTGAATATTCTTACCTTTCATTTACTGAAAAATCATTCTTGGCACAGACATTCTAAAATGCCTTGGAGACAAAATACTAATAAAGTATGTATTCCAAATGTTCACATTGTAATAGAAACAACATGTATAATATAAATGTTCTTCCATAATGTTAATAATCTACATTCTGAGTTCAAAAGTAGGCTTGATTAATTGTGGGTAGGAATCATTTCAAAACTATGGTACTCTTGATGGTGAAAACTAGGCTATTAATACTTACATTGAAACAGTAGGACTATAACAATGGCTGCTTCAAGCAAACCAGAATACATCTCCACTTTAGCTGTAGGAGAAGGGGGTAAAATATAGATTGTTATGGAAGATTATGAAGGAACCATGCCGTTTGAATTGAGATGCTAGAAATAAGTAGAATTTCCCCATCCTGGGTGAAATAATCCATTTCAAAGACAAATGAGCACGAGCAATGATACAACAAGGAAGTGTATCCTTGTGTATCCAGTAAACGGTGGAAGACACAGCAAAGTCGAGCTCTATTATTATGAGAAACCTTACAGAGAGATTTTTTTTCTGTAGGACTGTTTGTGTTGTTTAGTCACTAAGTCATGTCTGACGTTTTTTGGACCCCATGGACTGTAGCACGCCAGGCGCCTCTGTCCTCCACTATCTCCTGGAGTTTGTTCAAATTCATGACCATTGAGTCAGTGATGCTTTCTAGCTATCCCATCCTCTGCTGTCCCCTTCTCCTTTTGCCTTCAGTCTTTCCCAGCATCAGAGTCTTTTCCAATGAGTTGGTTCTTCATACCAGGTGGCCAAGGTATTAGAGCTTTAGCTTCGGCCTCAGTCCTTCCAATGAATATTCAAGGCTGATATCCTTTAGGGTTGACTGGTTTGATCTTGCTGTCCAAACGACTCTCTCAATTGACTTCTCAATTCAAAAGCATCAATTCTTCATCACTCAGCCTTCTCTGTGGTCCAATTCTCACATCTGTACGTGACCACTGGGGAAAACCACAACTTTGACTATACAGACCTTTCTTGGCAAAGTGAAGTCTCTGCTTTTTCTAGGTTTGTCATAACTTTCCTTCCAAGAGACAAATGTCTTTTAATTTCTTGGCTGCATTCACCGTTCCAGTGATTTTGGATCCCATGAAAGTAAAGAGAGGGATTCTTTGAAAGCCTTTGAGAAGGAATTAGCAAAAGCACTATAAAACATATACTATTGTTTAAGTGGTTAATAGTTCATTCTCTAGAAACAAAGATACCTAGATTTGCATGGCAGCTCCTGCACACGGGCAATGGTTTGACTTTGTTTCACTCCTATAAATGTTATTTTCTTAGACACACATGATGCACAAACTCACCTACCATAGTGGCACACAGTAAGCACTCAGTGCTCATTAGCTGTTGCTATGAATAGAATAATATGTTGTGGTATAATAGAACATATTTCAGATCCTCTGTATTCATGTATTAATATGATAGAGTTAGTTAATTTGCCTGAAGCTTAAAATTGATATTTAATGAGAATATTTAATGATATTTAATGAGATATTTAATGAGAATTTAATGATATTTAATGAGAATTTATATCTATACCACTTTTTAAATGATAATATATTCTTCAAACAATATGGTTTGTATAAAATCTCTATTTCATAAAGACAAAACATGCATGCTAGTAACCGCCTAGAGAATGGATGAGGCAGGAGACACAGTGAGACTAAAGGCAGGAAAGTTATATAAGAAACTTGTTGTATATAGTTACTTTGGTGGCCTCAATGAACCTAGAACCTTTTGGAATGAACACTTTTCTGTGTTTTTCTCTCCTGTTGATTCCAAATTTGACCTCGCAACTAGACGCAATTAGCTTTGACCACTGGGGCATTAGAAACATAAAGCAAGTGGAAGCTCAGTAAGAACTTGGAACATTAGTGTTTGTTTTCTTGGATTACATTTTTTGGACCCCAGTTACCAAGCCTTGAGGAAGACTTGGAAAAGCCGTATGGAGAGAGAGAGACGGAGATGTCCAGCCTGGTTCCAGTTGTTCTCACTATCCCAGCTATGATACCAGGTGTGTGAGAGAAGTTCTCATGAGCATTCAGTCCTAGGAGATATAGTAGGGAACACTGGCGAGCTGTTCCAATCAAGCCCACTCAATATTAAAGAATCATGAACAAATAAATACTTCTTGTTTTGAGTCATTAAATTTTAAGGTGGTTTCTTATACAGCAACAGAAAACTGCAACAGAAATTGGTACCCAGAAGTTGGGTATTATCATAACAAATAGTAGACTACATGGCACCTACTTTGGGACCAGGAGTCAGGTGAAGGCCTGAGACCATAAGGAAAATTGCTACTGGAGGCTGAAGTAAAAGGACTCAAATTTGTTCTACAAAATGATTGGTGGGAATGTCACCAGAAGTAACATGAAAAACAATATTTAGTAACTTTGATAAGATTTCTAGGTAAAAATTGGAAAGGCCAACTAGATATATTTAGTTTCCTGTCATAAAATGTGAGAAAACTTAGATGAACTAAAGAAATAACTGTTTAGTATTTAAGCAAAATTAGAGGAAATATAAAGAGTTACTACTTGCTATGTTAAAAAAAATTTTTTTTCCCTATCCTTAGGGTTTTCTGGGCTTCACTGGTGGCTCAGATGGTAAAGATTCTGCCTGCAATGCTGGAGACCTGGGTTCAATCCCTGGGTTGGGAAGACCCCCTGGAGAAGAGAATGGCTACCCACTCCATTCTGGGCTGGAGAATTTCATGGACTGTATAGTCCATGGAGTCTCAAGGAGTTGGACACGGCTGAATGACTTTCACTTTCAGGGTTTTCTGGCAGAAAATTCTGAAAATTATTGAATAGAAATAGAAACTAATTCAGATAAAGATCATATTCTGGATGTTACTAGTGACACACAACTCATAGTAAACATTAAGCCTAGGGTGAAAGTGAAGGATACTTTTTGAAACCTCAGAAAGAGTGAAAGCTGTATCTCAGAAAGCTAGAAGAAGGGGCTTCTTAAAATCTCAAAAGTACTGTACACAGCTTGCTAAATCACAAAGTTTCGGGAGAATTGTATTGGGTGAACCAATACCAGCTTGGATTAAAAGTGCTGACAACTAAAAAAGAATAAAAAAGCCCATTGTATGACAAAGAAGAAAGTGGAGAAGGCTACTCAGTTGCAAGTATGAACCATTTTTCATGAAAAGCAAGAAACCTTTGAGTAGATAAGGGCTGAGATGACTGAGCCGAAGCCATGTAGATCCACTTCATGGAGTGAAATTGGGCCCTAAGCAAAGAGCCTGTGAGATAATAAACAGGGGTTGTTTTAAGCCTCTAAGTTTTGTGCTAATTTTTTATGACAGCAATAAAAATCTCATTTGCTCTGTTTTCCAGATTCTGTTATTTGCTACTGGCTTATTTTGGACACCATTTATGCATCACTTCAGAACCTGTTGGACTTATCTGTCTTTTATTTCATCCATTAACATAGTGGCCAGTTCTGCAAAGACTCTGATAAACAGAATTATCTTGACATTCTGCAGATGCCATGCCGTCATATTGGTTCACAGTATTGATAATATCATTTCAATTGAACCTGGTGAGCAAGGATCAGGAAAGAAGCTATCTGCCCTAGTAAAACTGTAAGGCATGTGTGAGAGGGTGCACTATTGACTCTTAAGAAAAAACATAAGTGAATATTTTAGGAGTTTGGAGATAGCCATCTGTTCTGGGACATCTATTTCCTTTTTTTTTTTTTTTTTAATTTTTATTTATCCATTCATAACTACCATAAGGAGTTTCAGTGTTTGATGGAATTCTGTGAATTTTGAAGACAATTTAATACTGTCCTTGGATACAAAAATGTGCCAGTTTCAAATAGAACATAGGTTTAAAATGAAGTCTTTCTTAAGACTTCCTTAAGTCACAGGGACTTATGGTCAAGTCAATCCGATGGCGTTAGTAGTATATTTGTTGCATAAGGATGCTATGTGGCAAGCCTCAGTTGTTGAGCTCACGTATAGATTGGCTTCCAGAGCAAATATATAACCTTCTGTAGTTAAGAATAATATTCTAAAAATATCTCCAGTAGCTCTGGCCACTGCAATTTTTCCACTAATGATTCCATATTAACTTTTACAAAGATTGTATTTGACCAACATCTGAACTGACTCTGGAATGAACTGATGTTTTACCACCCCCTCAGTCATAAACATTAGGCTCCATATAGTAGGTGGGTAGCCAGATATAATAGAGGGCAGGAGCCATCTGAATGATGTCAGGGTGTTCACTTTTTTCATACCATTTCTGATACTCTATCTCACCTGATTCTTTCCATTCACCTCTATGGAAACCAGTTCAGCACAGCTTTATGCAATGTCCTACTTGATATCACTTTAAGCCCATGATACACACCTTTAACTTCCTTTCTTAAGAATTATTGGTTGGATTCTCTAGGGTCAGTTTAGAGGGAACTCATTCTGTTCTATATGCATGTACAACTTGAGAGTACAAAAGAGTTAATACATGTGCAGCAACTCATAAAACAATAAAAGATGGCAGCTAGTAGAAAATGCTTTCCTTATTCTCCTCATCAAAAGAATATCCTGAAAGGCATTTCACATAGTTTGTTGAAGTCCCACATATTGACACACAACCAATAACCACAAAAGGCTGTCTTGAAAGCTCTTTTATTTTCAAACAAAATTAATAGAAATAACTTCTTAAAAAACATATTGAGAGTAAGTTGCTGACACGACATTTTATTACCCCCAAATGGTTAAGTGGGGAATTTCTGTAAAACATTCTCTTACATAACCACAATATACTCATCAACACTGAGAAATAAATATTGATACAACAGGCTTCTCTGGTGGCTCAGATGGTAAAGAATCTGCCTGCAATCCAGAAGACTGGGTTTGATCCCTGGGTTGAGAAGACCTCCTGGAGAAGGGAATGGTTACCCACTCCAGCATTCTTGCATGGAGAATCCCATGGACAGAGGAGCCTGGTGGTCTATAGTCCATGGGGTCACAAAGAGTCAACCATGACCAAGAAACTAACAGTTTCACTCTATCAATATAAGAACCCCTTCTTTTTGGCCAATTATTTCAAAAATTTCTTTTTAGAACAAGCAGATATAATCCAGGATTTGATTTTAGTTGCTATGTCTTTTCATTCTTCTTCAATCTGGAATAGTTAGTCTTTCCCTGACTTTAATAACTTTGATATGTTTAAATATTATAATCCAATTCTTTTGCATAATGTCTCTCAATTTGGGTCTGTCTGGTATTTCCTCATGAGTAAATTAATATTATGCACTTTTAAAAGAACATCATAGAGGTGATATTGTATTCCTTTTATCGCATTTCATTAAGTAGTACATGATTTTTATTTTTTACATTGTTACATTAATTTTAATTATTTGATTAATGTCGTAGCTACTTAGCTTCTCCATTTACCTCTTTGTAACTAATAAGTACTTTGTGGAATGTTTTTGAAACTACATAAACATTCCATTTTTAAAAAATACTTTAACCCAACAGTCTTAGCATCTTTTGATGTTTACTGTGATAGCTGCCAAATAATTATTTTCTAATTCTAATTCCATAATTCCTACTAAATGTATTAGCATCCTATTGTAAGTAAAAATTACCCTCTCTTTCCCTCTCTCTCCGTATGCATATGATTGCTGCTGCTAAGTCACTTCAGTCGTGTCCGACTCTGTGCGACCCCACAGATGGCAGCCACCAGGCTCCCCCGCCCCTGGGATTCTCCAGGCAAGAACACTGGAGTGGGTTGCCATGTCCTTCTCTAATGCATGAAAGTGAAAAGTGAAAGTGAAGTCGCTCAGTCGTGTCCAAATCTTAGCGACCCCATGGACTGCAGCCTACCAGGCTCCTCCGTCCATGGAATTTTCCAGGCAAGAGTATGCACAAATACGACTTTATGGATTCCCATTTTTTAATGGGTTAAAGTGCATTAATATTATCCCATGTTTTGTAAGTGGGAACTCTATCAAGCCAACATGTGTCTTTTTAGCATGTGTCATCATTATTTTAGTACTTTTAAAATTTTTGTCACAAGATGTTCCAGGCTCATTTTGTCCTTTCTCTGACCAAGCTCTTGTCCCCTAAGAATTGTTACTTACAAGAATTTTCATCAGTCATCATGTGCTAGTATCTGGGCTTGAATGGTCTATTGTTCCAGAGAAGAAAGTCATACTTTTCCCACTGCAGAGACTATTAGTTGTTCAAAATTCACTTTGCTAAATTTATGTTCTTCAAATTTAAAAATTTGCATATAATAAAATTCACACAGTTGGGTCAACAGTTCTGTGAGTTTAAATAAATGCATATACTCATAACCACCACCACAGTTAAGATACTGGTATAGTTCCATTACTCTCGCTGTATGCTAATCCTTGTATTTAAGCCCTCCGTTCTCTCTTAATGCCAATTATCTGTTCTCCATTCTTATAATTTTGTCATTTCTAGAATGTAATATAAGAGGAGAGTAGAATTTTAGCTTTCTACTAACTACACCTATGAATGCATCTGTGTTTCATTCACATTGTTGCAAGTTTCAAGAGTCAATTCTTTTCATTCCTGAGTAATCCTTGACATCAATGAACCACAATTTGTTTTTCCCTTCCTCATTTGAGAGAGGTTTAGGTTGTTTCCAGTTCTGTGCTATTACAAATAAAGCTGCTACATACATGCACCCATCAGGTTATTGTGTGAATATCAAACTGTTTTCCATAGTGATGGTAGTATTTTGCATTTTACCAGCAAAAAGATTCTCCCCATTCTTGTCAGCAGCTGGAATTGTCAGTTTTAATTTTAATTCTGTAGCCATTGTCTCAAGTAACTCATTTTGGATTTAATTTGCATTTTCAATGACTAATAATATTGAGCGTAAAGTACCTAATTCCCACATAGTAACTTGATTGGGTCCTGAAACTTCAGCCATCCTATGATGATTATGTAGAGTTCTGTAACAGTTTGATGGTTCTGATCCCGCCTGTTTCCAAATCCCAAGAAGAGCATCATGCATCTTGTTAAAAATCATTGGCCCCTAACCCAAAAAAGAAAGGAGTAAATCTTCAGTGAAGGGATAAGTACGCTTGGAGGTAGCATAAAAGAACTGCGAAAATTAAACTAGCATGACTTTTATGCATTCATTCACTCAGAAGAGTGGATCATCTGTTCAAATTGAAGTGTGAAAGAATGTATTAGAACAGAGATTTTGCTTTAATGTGGAAACTCTAATCAATTCTTTAACTTTCTTTTTTCTTTTTTTAAAGGAGATGGAAGTATGAAGTTAACATCAGACAGAGCTATTTTACAAGAATTTAATTTCATCAATGCAATGACATGAACCAAGTTTGCCTCAAGCCCATCCATAATGGTAAAAGTAAGTCAGTTTCAGCTTACAATTGTCAAGTGGAAATCTACCAGTTTTAAACATCTTTGAATGGCTTTGGCATTGGCACTGAAGCTGCTGGCTGGCTATCTTGTGTGTGAGGAGGATGTCATACGAAGTTTTCTTGAATGGTGGGATATATATTGAGTGGCAGAGATTTTGATGGGCAAGAATAATCCCAGCAGCCCTCATGACTTTCTGTTGAAGCAGTGAAGTTATGGCAAAAGGTGTTTGTTGCTGCAGGAGCATCCAAGTGCTGAAAGGCTTTACTCTTAGATTAAATCTCTGGATCTGAAAAAGTGGTAAGAAGTATACACTAACATTAAAGAATTATCAGACTTTTTGACAATGAAAATCTAAAGGATGGGGAGAATTGACAATTTCCAAATAGTTCTTATTTGGGGCCAGCTGGACTAATAGTTGGAGAAGGAAATGGCAACCCACTCCAGTATTCTTGCCTGGAGAATTCCATGGACAGAGGAGCCTGGTAGGCTATGGTCCATGGGATCGCAAAGAGTTGGACACAACTCTAATAGTGTCTGTATAGGTTCTGACTTTTCAAGTTAATTTTACTAGTAGAGAATATCTTTTCATGTTAGTGTCTGGTTTCTTTTTCAGTTAACTTTACCAGGCTCATCAGTGCTAACAGCCATAGTAGTTTAGTTTGTATAGCAAAAACAATTTTTGAAAACTTGTTCATATCTTCTACTTGGTCTCTCCTTTTTTAAAAAAAAGTATTACCTACCACAACTGACAGTTAACCACATACAGTTTTGTTTTCTTAGAGGTTTAATATAGTTAATATTTTCTTCTTGTTGTTTTAAGTACTATTATATCTTATTCTAAAATAGTGAGCCAATTCCAGAAAAAAATAAGCAAAACCAGAAGTTTAGTAAGATTTTTGTATCAAACTACCATAGGTCAGAAAAATTTGAAACACACCATAGGAAGATCACATTCTGAGAAGTAGAAAAATAAGTTTGGTGGCATGGAATTCTATATCAAGAATCATGTAAAATTAGGGCTCTGGCCAGTGATTCCTTCTTCTCTCCAAATGTAATGCAAATTGCATAAAATACAAATAAGCAACTATGTATTGATTGACTAAAATATACCCTTTGATTCCTCTCAAGAGTTTTTTCCTTGTTATGCTAAGGCTTATGGGTAAATTCACAGAAGTTTAATGATACAAAATTGCTTCTCAAGATGTGAACCTTAATGAAGAAGAAGGATGTCAGATAGGAACGTGGCATGTCTTAATTTAATAAGTACATCTTAATTATGAATTATAAATCCAACACAATGTTTATTTGCTCATAATTTCAAGCTCTTTCACTGTCATACTTCTGATCTAAGTCAATTCTCACACACACATTTTAAAAATTACTTATAGAATATTATCATTATTTTGTCATGTGTAGTATTCCAGAAGATTCAATGTCTAGAAAGTTGCATAAATCAATTCAGGCATGGTTCTTTTTGGAAGTTTGTAATGTGTTACCTTTATACATAATTTACATAATGTATAAATTATATACCTTCTTCTTATTTCAGTATTAGCATGATTAGGATCAATTAAAGTGCTATACTTGTAAGTAGTGCTTTTCACCTGTACTTGCTTATCATAAGATGAATAATTTCTTAAAAGCAGTCCAAGACTAAGTTTGTCAAAAATTTCTTCCAGAGAGCAAAAATATAAATACAATATCAAGTGCATCATTTTAAAATATTTTCTATAATCTAGTCAAATAAGCAATAGCAAAGTGATGCTTTGGCCTGATAAATTTAATATGGGATGCTGACCCTCAGTGATGGAGACTAGCTCTTCTGAGGTATTATGCAATTACACTGATGGATGGTTAATTGAGTCACTGTGGCAGATCATATGTTTACTCATGACCCATATGTCATTGGTCAGGTTATGGCTTCACATCTCTGGCCTATAAACATATTTTGTTTTGGAAAATATTTGTTTTAAATGTAAACTTTTGGTTTAAAATGCTCATAGTAAAAAATTATTAGCTTCATAATCAGAAATTTACACACATATGCTTTACACCAAGATGACGTAGACTAAGCTGTTACATGGTTTGAAACTACCGATGACTATAAAAGACTTCGTGCAAATGACCTCATGGTCTCAGGTTGGTGTTCTCCTTGCACTTTCATAAATATATATATTTATAATATATATCTTATATAAGATCTTATGGAAAAATTTGAAAAAACTTTCAGATCAGATCAGATCAGTCGCTCAGTCGTGTCCAACTCTTTGTGACCCCATGAATCGCAGCACGCCAGGCCTCCCTGTCCCTCACCAACTCCCGGAGTTCACTGAGACTCACGTCCATCAAGTCAGTGACGCCATCCAGCCATCTCATCCTCTGTCGTCCCCTTCTCCTCCTGCCCCCAATCCCTCTCAGCATCAGAGTCTTTTCCAATGAGTCAACTCTTCGCATGAGGTGGCCAAAGTACTGGAGTTTCAGCTTTAGCATCATTCCTTCCAAAGAAATCCCAGGGCTGATCTCCTTCAGAATGGACTGGTTGGATCTCCTTGCAGTCCAAGGGACTCTCAAGAGTCTTCTCCAACACCACAGTTCAAAAGCATCAATTCTTCGGTGCTCAGCCTTCTTCACAGTCCAACTCTCACATCCATACATGACCACAGAAAAAACTTTAGGCCAACTCAAATATATAGATAGATAGTAATCAGTTTTCTGGTGTTCTGAGAAAGAATACTAAAGAAAATCTATACAGGACTGACCCTTTCCAATATTGTATGGTTAATCAAGATAATCTTTGGTTTCCTCAATTTTCCAGTGTTTGATCAATATTACTTCTTTATGTCCCAGAATATAAGAAAATTCTCCTTTTGGTAATGTTCTCTGATACCTGTTTCAATCCATAGGAATATTTTTTAGCTTCTCTAAATATCAGGAGGTTGGGAACAATCCTATTTGTGGTCAGATTACATAACTGAAGTATATTGCCTCCTGTGGCTTTTAGGACAATTGTGTAAGCAGAGAGGAATGACTGCAAGCATAGGGGTCAGTTGGAAACTTCACTCTGCTACCAACTAATTCTGGGCTTTGAGTATGTCAAACAACTGTAATTGGTTTCCTACCTGCTCAATGGAAATAATATCCATACCATAAAATGTTGTGAGGGTTAATTAAAATTCTACATTGTATCAATATCATCTCTTCGTTTATATAACAATAAATATGTTAGTAATTTTTCTTATCTTGGAACATCTTGCATAAGTTCTTTGGTTGTAATATCAACAATAACAATAATAACAGCACCAATTGCCATTTATTAAGCACTTGACTTTATGGAGTAAGGTTTGTCTAGTCAAGGCTATGGTTTTTCCTGTGGTCGTGTATGGATGTGAGAGTTGGACTGTGAAGAAGGCTGAGAGCCGAAGAATTGATGCTTTTGAACTGTGGTGTTGGAGAAAACTCTTGAGAGTCCCTTGGACTGCAAGGAGATCCAACCAGTCCATTCTGAAGGAGATCAGCCCTGGGATTTCTTTGGAAGGAATGAAACTAAAGCTGAAACTCCAGTACTTTGGCCACCTCATGCGAAGAGTTGACTCATTGGAAAAGACTCTGATGCTGGGAGGGATTGGGGGCAGGAGGAGAAGGGGACGACAGAGGATGAGATGGCTGGATGGCATCACTGACTCGATGGATGTGAGTCTGGGTGAACTCTGGGAGTTGGTGATGGACAGGGAGGCCTGGCATGCTGTGATTCATGGGGTCGCAAAGAGTTGGACACGACTGAGCGACTGAACTGAACTGAACTGAACTGAGGCTATATACTTTGTCTCAATTTTCTTCACAACAGTTTTAAGACATACTATTACTATGTCTATCTTACTGATAACAAAATTGGAGATCAAGGGTGTATTACCTTGTTCAAAATCACAAAGCTAATACGTAACAGCATCAAATAAAATTCATGTAGTGTGATTCCTAAACAGAAACACTGATACACATAACATTCTAATTTAATGATGAAAAAAATTGGCTTTCATATTCAATTTCTTTTTTATGTATCTGTATTTTTACATTTTGCCTAAATGTCTACTATTAATGGTAAAGAAAAAAATGACAGGAAACTGAGTTGAATTAGATTTTTGACTAAAGTGCTTCTGTAAACTACTTGAGTTACCTCTCACTGTCATTGAATTTTGGATTATGATTGTGATCTTCTATTATTGGCAATTTTGAAAAGGAGAAAAGTGCTCCAATTACATTGTACCACCAATATTATGCTCTATGAAAACTAGTAATTTCCTATATCTGTACACTTACCTTCTGTTTTGGAAAAAAAATTACAATTTAGTTTAAAAATAAATTTCTTAGTACTTTATTACATGCAATACTTTATTACTTTATTACATACTCTATCTTGAGTCATATACATATATATATATATATATATGAATGACACCTGTTTCATTAAATAACCAAATATGTGTGTATCACAAGGTAGAAGCATTCTAAGATGAGCCCCCACAATAACCACACTAAGGTAAGTACATACTACATAATCCCTTGGACCATGAATATAGAGGGTTTTACTCCCAATGTTAGATCAATTTCTATGCCATAGTAGACTTTAACCAAGGGAGATTATTCAGGGTGAACCTCACCTAACCAGTGGAACCCTTTAAAAGTAAGAAGAAGAAGGATTCCACATGAAAAAGATTCTCCATTGCTGGTGTTGAAGGTAGAGAAGGGCCATGAGACAAGGAATGCAGGTAACTTCTCTGAGCAGAGTGAACCCCCAAGTAATAGCCCCTAAGGAAACACACAGTTTAGTAAGTACTACAATCATAGGAGTTGAATTTTTCCAATCAGTTCAGTTCAGTCGCTCAGTAGTGTCCAACTCTTTGAGACCCCATGAACTGCAGCACACCAGGCCTCCCTGTCCATCACCAACTCCCAGAGTTCATCCAAACTGATGCCCATTGAGTTAGTGATGCTATCCAGCCATCTCATCCTCTGTCATCCCCTTCTCCTCCTGCCCTCAATCTTTCCCAGCATTTGGGTCTTTTCAAATCAGTCAGCTCTTTGAATCAGGTGGCCAAAGTATTGGAATTTCAGCTTCAACATCAATCCTTCCAATGAACACACAGGACTGATCTCCTTTAGGATGGACTGGTTGGATCTCCTTGCAGTCCAAGGGACTCTCAAGAGTCTTCTCCAACACCACAGTTCAAAAGCATCAATTCTTCAGCACTCAGCTTTCTTTATAGTCCAACCTTAACATCCATACATGACTACTGGAGAAACCATAGCCTTGACTAGACGGACCTTTGTTGGCAAAGTAATGTCTCTGCTTTTTAATATGCTGTCTAGAATGGTCATAACTTTCCTTCCAAGGAGTAAGCGTCTTTTAATTTCATGGCTGCAATCACCATCTGCAGTAATTTTGGAGCCCAAAAAAATAAAGTCAGCCACTGTTTCCACTGTTTCCCCATCTATTTCCCATGAAATGATGGGACTGGATGCCATGATCTTAGTTTTCTGAATGTTGAGCTTTGAGCCAATTTTTTCACTCTCCTCTTTCACTTTCATTAAGGAGGCTCTTTACTTCTTCTTTACTTTCTGCCATAAGGGTCGAGTCATCTGTATATCTGAGGTTATTGACATTTCTCCCAGCAATCTTGATTCCAGCTTGTGCTTCTTCCAGCTCAGCGCTACTCCTGATGTACTCTGCATAGAAGTTAAATAAGCAGGATGACAGTATACAGCCTTGACGTTCTCCTTTCCCGATTTGGAACCAGTCTGTTGTTCCATGTCCTGTTCTAACTGTTGCTTCCTGACCTGCATACAGGTTTCTCAAGAGGCAGGTCAGGTAGTCTGGTATTCCCATCTCTTTCAGAATTTTCTTCAGTTTATTTTAATCCACACAGTCAAAGGCTTACACATAGTCAATAAAGCAGAGGTAGATATTTTTCTGGAACTCTCTTGCTTTTTTGATGATCTTGTGGATGTTGGCAATTTGATCTCTGGTCCCTCTGCCTTTTCAAAAACCAGCTTGAACGTCTGGAAGTTTATGGTTCATGTACTGTTGAAGCCTGACTTGGAGAATTTTGAGCATTACTTTACTAGTGTGTGAGATAAGTGCAATTGTGCGGTAGTTTGAGCATTCTTTGGCATTGCCTTTCTATGGGATTGGAATGAAAACTGACCTTTTCTAGTCCTGTGGCAGCTGCTGAGTTTTCCAAATTTGCTGGCATATTGAGTGCAGCACTTCCACAGCATCATCTTCCAGGATTTGAAATAGCTCAACTGGAGTTCCATCACCTCCACCAGCTTTCTTCATAGTGATGCTTTCTAAGGATCACTTGACTTCACATTCCAGGATATCTGGCTCTAGGTGAGTGATCAAACCTTCGTGATTATCTGGGTCATGAAGATCTTTCTTGTACAGTTCTTCTGTGTATTCTTGCCACCTCTTCTTAATATCTTCTGATTTTGTTAGGTCCATACCATTTCTGGCCTTTATTGAGCCCATCTTTGCATGAAATGTTCTGTTTCTATCTCTAATTTTCTTGAAGAGATCTCTAGTCTTTCCCATTCTATTGTGTTCCTCTATTTCTTTGCACTGATTGCTGAGGAAGGCTTTCTTATCTCTCTTTGCTATTCTTTGGAACTCTGCATTCAGATGTTTATATCTTTCCTTTTCTCCTTTGTTTTTTGCTTCTCTTCTCTTCACAGCTATTAGTTAGGCCTCCTCAGACAGCCATTTTGCCTTTTTGCATTTCTTTTTCTGGGGGATGGTCTTGGTCCCTATCTCCTAGACAATGTCATGAACCTCTGTCCATGGTTCAGCAGGCACTCTGTCTATCAGATCTAGTCTTTTAAATCTATTTCTCACTTGCACTGTATAAGCGATTTGATTTAGGTCATACCTGAATTTTCCAATACCTTTGAATAAATTTAAAAGTGATCCTATCTGAGAGAACCCAGAGGAGAATTCAGTTTGCCTGACACCTTGGTTTCCAACTTAGAATAGGCAAATTCTGACTAGGACCAGAAATTTTAGCCTGTCATGGTGTGCCTGAGTGTGTGTTAGTTGCTCAGTTGTGTTCAACTCTTTGTGACCGCATGAACTATAGCCTGTCAGATTCCTCTGTCCAGAGACTTCTCCGGGCAAGAATACTGGAGTGGGTTGCCATTCATTTCTCCAGGATCTTTCCCACCCAGGGATTGAACCCAGGTCTCCTGCATTGTAGGTGGATTCTTTACAACCTGAGCTGCCAGGGAAGTCATGCTGTGCCTAGACTTATTATCAATATATCAGTTTTAGATACTAAATTTGAGATAATTTGTCACACAGCAGTAGAAAACTAATATATGCCATTATAGTAGCTTATTTATAAGCAAAAAAAAAAGTGGCTTTCAGGAGCTAATGAAATATAAAAGAAGTAGTACTCAAGGCTTCTACTAGCACACAAGTGCTACACATCTTTATAATATAACCGCGATTGTAAAATGTGGTAACTATTTCAGTAAAATACTTTCTGGAAATGTGATCGTTATTTTTAACGAACAATTTGGTTTTGAGTATCAGAATAAACACTTCTGTTTCTTCATCAAAATGACATAAAATGCCTTCTATATGTGCTTGAGCTGCTTTAGATAATTTCTCTCTGAACCGACAATTTCTAAAACTACATTTCCCAAATGTTTTAAGGTAAATACTATTATTTACTTTTTTACATCACTGTGGTAGAACATGTATCTAAGTAATACTGCTTTATCTATGACACGTCTTTGATAATTCATCCAGTTTGACAAGCTTAAGCTCTTTAGTTAGCATCAACACTGATACAAAAGGAGACTTGAACACCATGTACCATTGAAGCAAAACAACATACAATCATTGTATTGTTAGAAAAATAAAGCTTTTTAATGGACAAAAATAGCTAGTGGAGTGGAGTGGTATCTTTGCTTCAATCATTGATTTTCTCCCAAAATATCCAGAATTAACTTAAATATTCTTTGTCCAATGACTTTAACCTATAATGAAAAACAGGACTCATGTCTGTGATATAATTTTTAGAGTGACATTGAGAAGGATTATGGTAATACACATATGATAAAATTGTCGACAATGACTGAGTCCTATAATTGTGAACTAAATTCAAGGAGGCTGCCTTCATGATGATAACTAACAGCGTTTTCATTTTGATTAGCTTACCTTTTCAAGTATTCTGCTAGGAACCTCTATAACACAAATAGAAGCAAGAACTTTATTATCATCACTATAGCAACTGCAGGGAAATTTATCTCAAAACAGTTGGCTACCTGAAAATTTTTTCAGGACAGAAAGAAGAGCAGATGATCCATAATATTTTAATTCATTTTTAAATATTGTTCTGTGGTCTAAACTAAAGCACTTTTATAAGAACAAGATAGTCCAGTAACTTTGTAATTTTTTTTAAGCAATAAGAGCACATGTATCTGTATAAGTGCATGAATTTTTCTTTATGAATTAATGTTTAGCATCTCTTTTGCATTTTTGAAAGTAGATTACAAAACTCCTTTGTTAAGAATAGTTTTATATGAATCATTCAAAATCTGAGTATGTCACTACAGAATATTTTTCCTGTGAACTATTGCTAATATATGTAAGTAATAACAGTATATCAAATATTAATATACAAGAGCAATTTGAAAATGAAGTAAAACTATTGTTTTGCCTTGTATAAGAATGGTTGTACTTTTAAAGCTGGTTTATTTAACATCTTGTCCTCTCTCTTAAATTTCTGTGCAAGAAAATGCTTTCGTTCCTCCTATCGTATCTTTTCATTTCTCTAAATTTTATCATGAACATGCATGGTTCAAAGTTCTGACAATCTGCATTTAAAATAAGATAATCACAGAATAGGGCTGCCTAGGCAATTTTTAACCTTTATATCTTTGCTGGAGCCAGAGTTCTGAGAACTTCTTTTATAATGGCCTTTTAAAAATGCCTTTCTGAACTGATAGGACTTACTTTTTAAGTACTCTTCTTGTACTTTAACTGAAAAAGACATGACAAGATTTCAAGATTCCCTGAAATACATTCTTATGCATGAATTATGCACATTCGTAGGATGGAATGGCTGCCTTTAGGCTTTCTCTATAAAGCCTCCTACTGATAGACTGAGGGAACAAGACCCCTACAAAATGTAGGGGAATTGGTTGTTTTACAAGACAAATTATGATATGCATCCATTCTCAAAGCTTTCAAAATCTTTGTGTGAGTTCTTCTCTTAGAATTCAATCTTAAAATTGTGTAAAATTATACATGAAAGAACAATAAAAGGATAAGGCAATACTTATAGTAAACCATTAAAATGATGCATGGATTATTTTTTAAGGCGCTTATTGGTGTTTAAAATCAAAAGTTGATTTTCCATGTTCATTATTTTCTTTTATTGTAGAATCAATTGAATGAGACATCTGGAATATACATATATATGTATATATGCATCTGGAATATACATACACATGTATGTACATATGATATTATAGATATAAGCTTAATATTAACTTTAATTATTTTAAATGAATGATTATATACTTGGTAAGAATAAATTTTTAAAGCCTTTCCTCAAAAAGCTTATTAAGTCAATTAATTACATAACTAACTATAAAACTTCATTATTACTTCTTGCAGCCTTTAATCACAGGATTTCAATAGAATTCTCATATGTATGTTATTTATAATTTCTATCACTATTCTTTGGAACTAAATACTAAGAAGTAAATCAGTGACCTAGTGATACCCAGAAATATTGAGCAATATTTTTGAACTATGAAGACCTTTTTTATTTAAGGGATTTTTACCCTGCAAATTAGTAAGAACATGGGATACTAGCTATTTGGTACTTATATCATTTATATTATTCCATGAAAGCATTTTCCTATGAAGGTAATAAAATGTAATGTGCATTTGGACAATACCTCAACTTTTAGATATGTGAACATATTAATATAGCTATTATTTAGAATGTAGGTATTTCTTTATTAAAAATATATATTATTTTAAATTGTTTAAGCATAAATTGTTCTGTTTAAAAGTTTACAAAGTTTTGGAGGCTGCCAGTAGATGGCATTCTGGTTTCTATAAGAGATGTTCATTAGGGATGGACTCTTCTCTTTGGAAAAAGGAAAATGAATCTGTGACAATAAGATTCTGATTGAAACCTTCTTGAGAAACTGCAACCATTCTAAAAATAGTTATGTCTCAAGCCATGTTTCTTTTATTAATTTAGTTTACCAAGCCTGACTAATTTCTTACCTCTCAAATTTGTGATTTGAATAAAATTAATATAATTTTACAGAATAAAAATTTAATGTTAAGATATAATATTATGATGATTCTAAATAAACTAGTGAAATAGAGTTTTGGCTTCGTTCAAAGCATTGTAATCAATAATCAGCTTATGCCAAGAACTATTTCATTGCCTGCTGGCTGAAATTCATACATATTAGCATTATTTAGTCATGAATAACCATGAGATTTAATTTTACTTTTGTAAAAAAAAAAACTATTAATCTCAAATTAACTTCTTCCAAATGATAAACATAATCTAATAAAGTCTCCTGCATATAGTAGATGTTGTTAAATGAATAAATGAGAATATGAACCTATAATTCACTCAGTCTATTTAGGAGTTTATTTGTAAAATTACATAAATTGAAAGTCCTCAGGAAACTCTTTATAAGAACATCATTGTCCAATAGAGAATATGCTGCTCTTTCCCAGGAAACCTTTCCTTAATTCTTATATTACTTGATAGATAATTAAATGTATGCTATTTGGGCAGTTCCTCTCTAAAACATCATTCTTAGTAGTTATATGATTTATTTTAGTGTGGGGATAGTTTAGTAAGTAAAACCTCAAGATCACTAAAAAACCCTGGCAATTATTGATGTCTAACATGTTTTAAAATACTCAATAAATCAAATGTATTTAAAGCTATTGAGATAACCTTTTCACATACCACAACAAAAGAATAACAGATAATTTCCTAACCTAATGAAAAGTGCAAACAAGATCAGGGTCAATGTTCATTCAAAATAGCAATCAGTTTCCAAATACTATTTTCTTCATTCTTTTGGATTTACATGAAAATGATTAACATAATAATTGCAAAAGTCATCTTTTTATTAAAGCAATCATCTGTGAGAACATTCAATAAAGTACTTTGATGGTTTATATATGCTGAGCAATTGAAAATAAATTAAAAAATTATTTTTTAAAATTTAGACTTTTGTTAATTATGAAAAATTTCCCTCTGTTTGTCTAATAGAAAATAATCTGATATAGTAACACTGTATAAAGGTAGAAATGATAAGCCATATTGGAAGAAAGAACCAATTAATCTCAGTTAAAGAATTTCTGGTGCTATCTACAGAATTTCCAAAGCTATTGATTTTTCTGAGTCACTATTATATTGTTCCACTACAGAAAGCTGAGAGGCATGGACATTTCTAGGTGTCTGTACAATTCAAAATGGCAGTTGCCTTGCTACTGTAAGCAAGATCTATTTAGAACATGACTATTCGCATAGTGTCAGCAAGTTTATCCATTCTTGTTGGCCTTGCTTAAAAGCCATCTCCTCCAAAAATTCTTTCTTGATATTCTAAATCAGAAGTTATATTTCTCAGGTTTCAATTCTTACCTTGTTTTTATATAGTTCTTGTTCTTAAAATGTTTACATTATGTCTATATAGTGTCTTTGGCAAAATGTTCTTTATTTTGTGCCTCACAATGGCTACACTATTGTCTTTTATGTACCAGCTTCTCAAAATTATTTTCAAATTTACAATAAGAACTACTGCAATAATACAATAAGTATTTTTTGAATTAAGTATGAATTCAATAAATACGAATAAGTTGAATAAAACAATGCAAAAATAAGTGATTATGATAGCTTTCAAGGGAACAACAAAGACTGAAGTTATTCCCTGGGTAATGACACATTATAAATGATAAATTCAGGTTAATGTTTTGTTTTTAAAGGTTCATTAGTGTTATTTTCCCAGTAGGTTTTATTTCATTCTAGATCAGAATCTCAACTGTGAATGCCCATTTAGAATCACTGGGAGCTTTAAAAATCAATACTGGGTCCTGTGATCCAACCATGGAATTTCTGATTTAATTCATTTCACTTTTGCCTCTTCCATCAAGATTATTTAAGGGTTCTCCCTAAATGATTAAAATATTTAGTCAGAAGAGAGAGCTACAAGTAGAAAAGTATAACAGATCAAGTCCTATGGATTTTTCCTCTAAATAGAGAACTTTTTGAGGAAGATTTTTCAGTGTAATTATGCACCTGAGACAATTTTACTATGAACATTTATGTAATTTGCTATTAAAAAAAATGTATATATATATATTCACACAGTTTGCAAGACATGTTTGAACTGTGCATAATCACACACAGTATTCTGGAGTAAATACTGCCTGAAATAGATATTTCCTCATGGAGGGGGATTCATATGGGGTTTAGTGAACAGAGGACTTAATTTGAATTCCAGTTTTATATGAGATCAAGCTTGCAACCTTAAACAAGAACACATTTCCCATTCGACAAGAGAAGGTTATCATCCCTTTCTCATAGGATTGTTATGAGGTTTATGTTACAGGAAACTATTGAGTGATTAGTATGCAAGCGACCCCCTTGGTGGCTCAAACGGTAAAGAATCTGCCTGTAATTCAAGAGACATGGGTTCGATCCCTGTGTCTGGAAGACCCCCTGGAGAAGAAAATGATAACCTACTCCAGTATTCTTGCCTAGAGAATTGCATGGACAGAGGAGCCTGGTGGGCTACACTCCATGGGGTTGCAAAGAATCAGACATGACTGAGAGACTAACCCTTAATATGCAAGCAGGCCTTTGATAGGTTCTATTATAATTAGGCATATCAGATTGTTAGGACTATAATCATTATTGTCTTGTGTTCTTGTGCCCAGGTCCCGCTATTCTCTTAATTATTTTGGTTCTTATTCAAATTTTATATCTCATTTTCAAAGGTTCTTCCTTGAAAATGTCTTGAATTATTCCCCAATATAAATTAGAATCATCCAATCTTATTTTCTCTGATCATATCTCTTTTACAATGCTTGTTTTAGATTACTTGCTAAAGATGTCTTAGTTCTTTGCCCTTGACTGCATTTTGCTTACTTGTGGTTCAGTCGCTAAGTCGTGTCCAACTCTTTGTGACCCCATGGACTGCACTATGCTGGGCTCCTCAGTCCTCCACTGTCTTTCAGAATTGGCTCAAATTCGTGTCCATTGAGTCAATGAGAACAGAAAGTAAAAGCCAGGTGGACTTGAAAACTCCTTGAATTTTCAATGCATTTCTCAAGTTTTTAATACAGAAGACAAAAGTAAAAAAAAAAAAAAAAGAAAGAAAATTGAACAATAAAAGAAACTGATAATTCATGGATATTTATTCTTTTAAGCCTATGAGAAGATGTTTATCCTCACTTATAGTTGAAGAAATGCAAACTGAAACTAATTCAGATACCATATCTCACTTGCATTGATATCTCACTGATATTGACTTCTATTAGGGAGGCTATAAGGCGACAGATAGTTCTCTCATTTATTGTCATTGGGAGAGCAAACTGGTGTATCCCTTTTAGAGGTGAAATTGAAAACATCTAGCAAAACTATTGAACTCTTACCTTTTGGCAAAGTAATTCTGCTTCCAGTAGTTTATCCTGAAGATGCATCTCCAAAAGTGTGAAATGCACGTGCCAAGTTTATTGACTGTATTGTTTACAGTTTTAAAAATAAAAAACAAACAAAATGCTCATATAAAATAATGCAATTGGTTAAATTGTGTGAACGCTATTAAGCTGAAAAAAAATGACAGATTTTTTGAACATACATAGAGTGTTTTCTTGGATTTATTGTTAAAAGAAGGAAGGAAGGTACAAAATATTATCTAAAACATACTAGCTTTTTATAAAAGATCATGAAGAAGCTGATTCCTATCAAATAGTAAGCATACTATAAAGTCTCTATGATTAAAACATGTGGCACTGGAATATGGCTAGACAAACGTATCAGCAAAATAGAAAAAATCTTCAGAAATAGAACAATTACACATGGAAATTTAGTAAATGATAAAATTATCATCTCAGGATAGTATTTTTAATAAATTGTTCTAGGACATAGATTCTGCTCATTTATATGAAAAGAAACAGGAAAAATAGCGAACATGATTGCGATTGTTTCTCTATGGGAAAAGGTAGGAATAAGTTAGAAAAGACAGAGGGATGGGAATAAAAAAGAGTGATGGAGGAAATGACACATTTCCGGGAAAACATTTCTGTGTAGTTGGGACTTTGGGAACCACATCAGTGTTTTACATAGTTGAAAAGTAGATACATAAAATCAACCAATATTGGAGAATGTGAAAGAAAAAACCCACCAATATCAAATATAAACTGAAACAAGTTTAACAGTGTTTCAAGTGAATGTTTCTCAGCTACACTACAAAGGTGAGAAGAGTTGGTACTCAGGAAGAACCAATCTAAGTAACTTTGGAACATAGAACTTTGACTAAATCATGGAAGACTAAAGATCTGTGGGTCAGCTAGTAAAGAATTCGCCTGCAATGCAGGAGACCTGGGTTCGATCCCTGGGTTGAGAAGATCCCCTGGAGAAAGGAAAGGCTACCTACTCCAGTATTCTGGCCTGGAGAATTCCATGGACTGTATAGTCCATAGGGTCGCAAAGAGTAGGACACGACTGAGTGACTTTCACTTCAAAGACAAATAGAATTATAAATAATTATTGTTCTGGCTAATAAGCATTTGTCATAGTAGTATAGCTTAGCAATTCTGAAACTACTTTCTTTGAATTCTATAACTGAGCAAATTAGTGAATGTATTTGAATAGAAATAAGCAGATTTCTCTCTTTTGGAATAGAAAGTAATAAGAAAAGAGAGAAGATGAGAATGAACCCTTTGTTGTTGGAGACATCAGGATGAACTGATGACTTTGAATAAACATATATGTATATGTACAGAAATAAACATTAAAACATATCTTAATCCTTTAATTTTGAGTACAAATGATTTTTATATCCATATGCACATTTACAATATTTGTGATAATGTTCTCCTATAACCTAGAATCTCATCAAACAGAAAAGTGAACTGGTATTGAAGAGATGGGTAATTGTTACCCTTGTTCAAAACTAGACCTATGGAGTTAAGAGTATCACATGAAAGCCAAAGTTTCTTAGATGTGTTCTCTAGTATCCATACTTTGTTACCCCCATCATGATACATGCATTTGTTACCCCTATACATGATACATAATTTTCATCTTGAACTTGTTAGTAATGCAAAATCATGGGTCCCACCCCAGATTTCCTAAATCAGCAAACAGGTCAGGTGCACATTAAAAATTACAAGGCATTGATTGCCCCAATAACAATGAAGACCAAAGTCCTTAGTGATGGTCCTTTGCAGACTTAAACATTATTTATCATCTTTTACCAATTAGGCAGAGTAATGGTGTGGAATCCTTTGTGTTTAGCCATAGGTAGGTCGGAGAATGCAATGGCACCGCACTCCAGTACTCTTGCCTGGAAAATCCCATGGACGGAGGACTCTGGTGGGCCGCAGTCCATGGGGTCGCTAAGAGTGGGACACGACTGAGCGACTTCACTTTCACTTTTCACTTTCATGCATTGGAGAAGGAAATGGCAACCCACTCCAGTGTTCTTGCCTGGAGAATCCCAGGGACGGGGGAGACTGGTGGGCTGCCATCTATGGGGTCGCACAGAGTCGGACACGACTGAAGCGACTTAGCAGCAGCAGCAGCAGGTAGGCTGCAAGTCCATGGATCGAAGAGTTGGACACAACTGAGCGACTTCACTTTCACTTTTCACTTTTGTGCACTGGAGAAGGAAATGGCAACCCACTCCAGTGTTCTTGCCTGGAGAATCCCAGGGACGGGGGAGCCTGGTGGGCTGCCATCTATGGGGTCGTACAGAGTCTGACACGACTGATGCGACTTAGCAGCAGCAGCAGCAGACATCCTGAAAGCAATCTGAATTAATTACATTTTAGCAAAATAGCATTTTAATAGCATCCATAGCAATTTTCTAAAGTTGTAACACTATTAATAAACAAAAATTGACTTTTCTTTTTAAAAATCAGCAAATACACTCACCGCTGTCTTTTATTTACATTGTGTATGTGTGCTGTCGCTTGGTTGGTGTCCGTCTCTTTGTGATCCTATGGACTATAGCCCACCAGGCTCCTCTGTCCATGGGATTCTCCAGGCAAAAATCCTGGAGTGAGTTGCCATTCCCTTCTTCAGGTGATGTTCCCAACCCAGGGATTGAAGCTGTGTCTCCTGCCTGCATCTCCTGAATCGGGGGGTGGGTCCTTCACCACCAGCACCACACAGGAAGCCGTTTATCTACAATACCTAGCTAAATTATGAATCCAAACTTTAACTACGGTAAAATGTTTTGAAAAAATGTATTCCACTAAAAGTATGTTGTCTTTTTTTGAAAAAGACATCTCTCCTTTAATATTAACATCATCTTTGTTTTTGGCTTTGCAAAGACAAAATAAATACATTTGGACAAATTATACAGTTTAGGGATTTTGAAGGAAGATAGAGAGCCTCTGAAGTCTCTTGACACTGGTGGTAAAGGTTAGGTTGGAGAGTAGCTGTTGACTGTAAACCAGAGCACCATTCTTATTAAACCTGTGAAGATATGGTCTCATATTGCCAAACAGGTAATTGAGTCTGTACAGACTTAAATTAGTTATTTCATATAAAAATCTGTTGGAAAGCTCCTGTTCCCAACTGTTATAATGTGACCAGCTCTTTAAAGTAACAAATCAATTATGTGAGTCTATAGAGAGGGCTACAGTTTGCTCTCTTAAAAGCAAATTGGTGACACGAAGCTTTTCACATATTTAAAAGTCAGCATTTCAATTATTATAAAAACAAATTAATTCCACACAAGAAAAGTGTTATTAAAAATCATTACTATTTTTAAATTCATACACATATTTCTGATTATTTGCCAAATTATGTGCATCAAGCTTACAAGGAATGTAGTTTTTAAAGGAATTTGCAAAGGATACTTGCTTTTTTCTCTCTTCTTTTCCAATCTCAATAAAATCATTAACTTTATAGGGTAGTTTTGCAAATTCAAAGATTAAATAATCTCTTTTAATACCTTAATTTCTACTTTAAAATAGATGTCTTGGACTTTTATATCTAGAATTCAGTTTTACTTTTTTGAATCTTCTAGCATTTACGCTCCAACCTTCTGTGACTGAGAAGAGAACACAAATACTCAGTTACGTCGTTCAGGCTTCAGAGATTTACATGAGCATATCGGGCTGCAGAAGTTTATCAAAGGTCTTTTCTATCAAATGTTGTTTGTGGCTGGCTATCCTATGCAAAATCCCATTACCGCCTTGGAAAGTAGAAAGTAACAAAATAATTTCAAAGGAAATATCTTTCAAGATATTCTAGGTCTTAAAGAAAAGAAAGTTTGCACAACTATGCTTAAAAAATACTTTAAATGCTAAAATTTGCAAGTTAGTAGCAATTATGTTTCTGTTCAAATGGATTGAAATTTTTACTAGGCCTTGATTATGCATCAAGGCTCAGTGACATTGTGATTTTGTCCAGGTATTTGTTTCCTGGGGCCAGTTAAGGTAGGGGAAAGCACTGCCACCCACAGTAGATAACATACAAGTTTTCTGGTATGTGAAGGACGTCAAGTCCTGCATTTTTCTGTATCATACCGTAGGATCTTTTGCCATTTATCAGATATTAAGCCTGTAGACCATTATGCTAACACCTAGGACTTCCTAATGAGAATTTCAAGTCATATAATAGAGATACAGATAAGATAAAAGTAATTAAGCATTCTTTATTTAAAAGACTAAATTAAAAAAGGATACTTGCCTAGAAAAACACAGGCAAAGGACACAGAAGACCAAGAAAGTTCTTTTATTTTTTTTTTTAATTTTTTTAAACTTTACATAATTGTATTAGTTTTGCCAAATATCAAAATGAATCCGCCACAGGTATACATGTGTTCCCCATCCTGAACCCTCCTCCCTCCTCCCTCCCCATACCATCCCTCTGGGTCGTCCCAGTGCACTAGCCCCAAGCATCCTGTATTGTGCATCGAACCTGGACTGGCATCTCGTTTCATACATGATATTTTACATGTTTCAATGCCATTCTCCCAAATCTTCCCACCCTCTCCCTCTCCCATAGAGTCCATGAGACTGTTCTATACATCAGTGTCTCTTTTGCTGTCTTGTACACAGGGTTATTGTTACCATCTTTCTAAATTCCATATATATGTGTTATTATACTGTATTGGTGTTTTTCCTTCTGGCTTACTTCACTCTGTATAATAGAAAGTTCTTTTGATTCAACCAGTTCTATATTTAAATCCTGACTTTGGAATTTGTGTGCTATGGAACTTAGTGGAATTTATGTGCTATGTACTTTGGATACGTTACCATCGTTTCTGACCCTCAGATTCATTGTCAATACAATGTGGACATTACAGGTATAATATTTAAAAAATTATCGCTTTTGAACAAACTGAAGAGACAGTAGCTCCTTTGGCCATTTCCTGATACAGGACTGGAACTAATGTTTAATTTCTGCCTCAAAAGGTGGTGTGAGTATCTTGGGAAGATACCAAGGTGTCAGGAACTACAGGAATAGATTGAGGGGGAAATTTTAGAACACGAGCTATTTATCAACCAAAGACATTTTATAAATACTTAAATTGGTGAATGAGGGTCAGGCCACTTCTGTTTATTATGAAATTTGTATGAAGGAAGTGCATATATATAAAATAGTTTATTGAGGAGGATTTAAAAATTTGGTTATTAGTATTAGTAAAAAGTCATAATGGAAAGTGGAAGGAAAAAGTAAGAAATTTCATATTTAGTAGAAAACTCAGAGTAAGTAAGAAAAGACGAAGCCTCTATACATTATAGAATGTTTTTAACTAAGTGAAAACAAATCAATGGTAATATTGAAATATAAAGATTATCAAGAACTGTAATGGATTTAAGCTTTTGAAAGCTAAGAAGTTAAAATGCCAGTTTCAGGGAGGCTGACAGAAGACGTGAGATCACTGGGTCAGAGAAAAAAGACATTATTACTCATGGTCCAGCAAGCAACACGATCATCAGCATATTTGTGTCCATTCCTCTTGCTCCAAATCGCACTAGGCAATGTTAATGGACCCAGATTAAAGTCTGTATGCACAAACAGTTGCATTACAAATGAATCCTGAATTTAGGCAAAACAACAGTGCTTGCCTGCATTTTCCTTAGGAAGTAGACACGATCTCTGTCTTCAAAATCTATTTCATTATACAATTATCGTTTTCAAGGTAGTCTGGAATAAAGGGAAATCAGTTCTTCATTCATAAAATGTGGAGAAACAGAGAATCATGAAGAATTCACTTCTACAAACACAGCATTGTAAACTAACCACACTCTGACATGAAATAAAAATTAAATAAAAAAAATTGACTTTCAACAATTTTCCTTAACTTATATTTGTCTGGACTTTGTCAGATGTGTTAAAAGAAGATAACTGTTACTACAGTGATTCAAAGATGGTGTGAAATCAAGTATATTTTAAAAATAGAGTCTTTAATTTACAAACATTTTACATTTGTAGAAAGAGCATACAAGAGATTTGAAATATTCGCTGTACTTCTTTGCCTGTATTATTACCATTAAACATTATTATGATATATTTGTTACAATTAATGAAACAATATCGATGCATTATTATAACAAAATCCCTTAACTTGGATTTCCTTTGCTTTTTACCTACTTCCCTTATCTATTCTAAGATCCCATTAAGGACACCACATTGCATTAGTCATTATTTCTCCTTAGGCAGCTCTTGCCTGTGTTAGTTTCTCAGACTTTCCCTGTTTTTGATGACTTTGACAATTTTGAGGAGTATAGGTAATGTATTTTTTTGAATGGTCTCCCATTAGGATTTGTCTGATATTTTCTTCATACTCAAATTAAGGTTATGTGTTTCCAGAAGCAAACCACAGAGGTAGAGTGTCATTTATTTCCATCACTTCAGTGTACTTACTATTATCATCTCAAGGTACATACTATTAACTTGATATCACTAAGGTTACTGATCTTGATTACCTGGCTGAGGTATTGTTTGTCAAGTTTCTGCTTTGTAGTTATTATCTTTTTTCCCTTTTCAAAGTGCTCTCTTTGGAAGGAAACCACTGTGCCTGGCAGACACTTACAGAGAGGGAATTTATGTCCCATCTTCTTTAAGCTGAGTATGTACATAATTTATTTGGAATGCTGCAAGTGAATTTTGCTCATTCTTCCTCATTTATTTGTTTATTCAATTATTTGTTTATATAAGTGTAGGCACAGAGATATGTATTTTATACTTAGGATTATAATCCAATATTATGTTATTAGTTTTGTTAAAACTGCTTCAGGTTTGGCCTTTGAAGGCTCTTTCTGTTGACTCCAGGTTTCCCTTGTAGGTCAGTTGGTAAAGACTTTGCCTGCAGTGCAGGAGACCCAGGTTCAAATCCTGGGTTGGAAAGATCCCCTGGAGAAAGAAATGGCAACCACTCCAGTAATCTTGCCTGGAGTATCCCTTTGACATATTCCTGTTAGTGTGTTCATGTGTGTATGTGTGTGTGTGTATTACTTCTTTGTTTTCTGATACTACAAATGCTCCAGGCTCATCTTGCATATTTTCTGCCCCATTTATAAATTCTCTGAAGAGCCTTGGTTCCTTTCATTGGAGAATCATATTGGGTTGGCCAAAAAGTTTGTTCTGGTTTTCTATAACATCTCATGAAAGATCTGAATGAACATTTTGATGAATCCAAAAATAGAAAATAATATTTGGGCACTAGTCAACAGAAGCAGAAGATATTAAGAAGTGGCAAGAATACACAGAGGAACTGTACAAAAAAGATCTTCATGACCAAGATAATCATGATGGTGTGATCACTCACCTAGAGCCAGACATCCTGGAATGTAAGTCAAGTGGGCCTTATAAAGCATCACTACGAACAAAGCTAGTGGAGGTGATGGCATTCCAGTTGAGCTATTTCAAATCCTGAAAGATGATGCTGTGAAAGTGCTACACTCAATATGCCAGCAAATTTGGAAAACTCAGCAGTGGCCACAGGACTGGAAAAGGTCAGTTTTCATTCCAATCCCAAAGAAAGGCAGTGCCAAAGAATGCTCAAACTACCACACAATTGCACTCATCTCACACGCTAGTAAAGTAATGCTCAAAATTCTCCAAGCCAGGCTTCAGTAATACATGAACCATGATCTTCCAGATGTTCAAGCTGGTTTTAGAAAAGGCAGAGGAATCAGAGATCAAATTGCCAACATCTGCTGGATCATCAAAAAAGCAAGAGAGTTCCAGAAAAACATCTATTTCTGCTTTATTGACTAGGCCAAAGCCTTTGACTGTGTGGATCACAATAAACTGTGGAAAACTCTGAACGAGATGGGAATACCAGAACACCTGACTGGCCTCTTGAGAAACCTATGTTCAGGTCAGGAAGCAACAGTTAGAACTGGACATGGAACAATAGACTGCTTCCAAATAAGAAAAGGAGTACTACATCAAGGCTGTATATTGTCACCCTGCTTATTTAACTTATATGCAGACTACATCATGAGAAACGCTGGGCTGGAAGAAGCACAGCTGGAATCAAGATTGCGGAGAGAAATATCAATAACCTCAGATATGCAGATGACACCACCTTTATGGCAGAAAGTGAAGAGGAACTAAAAAGCCTCTTGATGAAAGTGAAAGAGGAGAGTGAAAAAGTTGGCTCAAAGCTCAACATTCAGAAAATGAAGATCATGGCAACTTGTTCCATCACTTCATGGGAAATAGATGGGGAAACAGTGGAAAAAGTGTCAGACTTTATTTTTTGGGGCTCCAAAATCACTGCAGATGGTGACTGCAGCCATGAAATTAAAAGATGCTTACTCCTTGGAAGGAAAGTTATGACCAACCTAGATAGCATATTGAAAAGCAGAGACATTACTTTGCCAACAAAGGTCCGTCTAGTAAAGGCTATTTTTTTTCCAGTAGTCATGTATGGATGTGAGAGTTGAACTGTGAAGAAAGCTGAGCGCCGAAGAATTGATGCTTTTGAACTGTGGTGTTGGAGAAGACTCTTGAGAGTCCCTTGGACTGCAAGGAGATCCAACCAGTTATTCTAAAAGAGATCAGTCCTGAGTGTTCATTGGAAGGACTGATAGTGAAGCTGAAACTCCAATATTTTGGCTACCTCATGCAAAGAGTTGACTCTTTAGAAAAGACCCTGATGCTGGGAGGGATTGGGGGCAGGAGGAGAGGGGGATGACAGAGGATGAGATGGCTGGATGGCATCACTGACTCGATGGACATGAGTTTTGGTGAACTTCGGGAGTTGGTGATGGACAGGGAGGCCTGGTGTGTTGAGTGGGATTCATGGGGTTGCAAAGAGTTGGACAGGAATGAGTGACTGAACTGAACTAAACTATGCTCATTTTGGTGCACTATTATTATCTAGACATATTGCTTCTAACCAGTCTCAGCTGACAATGCAAGGAAATATATGTTAACTACTCTGTTACTGCTATTTATGAATATCATAAGTGAACAATAATTGAGTTTATGTTAATGATGGGAGTCACATTATTCAATGTTGGATCAAATCTGCATATAAGCAAATGTTGGAGGTTAGAATGATCCATGCTTAATGGATTATTCAATATAAATAAAATATATATAATTAGTTGCTCAGTCCTGTCCAACTCTTTGCAACCCCATAGACTGTAGCCTGCCAGACTCCTCTGTCCATGGGGATTCTCCAAGGCAAGAATGCTGGTGTGGGTTGCCATGCCCTCTGCCAGGGGATAGTCCCAACTCAGGGGTCAAACCCAGGTCTTCCACAATGCAGACATATTCTTTACCATCTGAGCCACCAGGAAAGGCCTTATGTAATTGTAATTATATATAGACATAATTTCAGAGAAGGCAATGGCACCCCACTCCAGTACTCTTGCTTCGAGAATCCCATGGACAGAGGAGCCTGGTGAGCTGCCGTCCATGGGGTCGCTAAGAGTCGGACACAACTGAGAGACTTCACTTTCACTTTCATGCATTGGAGAAGGAAATGGCAACCCACTCCAGTGTTCTTGCCTGGAGAATCCCAGGGACAGGGGAGCCTGGTGGGCTGCCATCTATGGAGTTGCACAGAGTCGGCACGACTGAAGTGACTTAGCAGCAGCAGCAGCAGCATAGATATAATTTATAGATGAAACATATATAATTGTAATTACTCATGTATATTTATATATCAATAAGTATTTCTTTCTGTAACCATCTGTATCTATATTAAGCTAAACATGAGTATACTGACGGGTATAATTCTAATCTGTTAAACATAGATCATTGTAATCTCCAACATTTGCTTATATGTAACATCGATCCAACAGTGAATAATTTGACTCCCATCATTAATGAAAATCTCATGGACAGAGGAGCCTGGTGGGCTGCAGTCCATGGGGTCGCTGAGGGTCGGACACAACTGTGCGACTTCACTTTCACTTTTCACTCTCATGCATTGGAGAAGGAAATGGCAACCCACTCCAGTGTTCTTGCCTGGAGAATCCCAGGGACGGGGTAGCCTGGTGGGCTGGCGTCTACGGGGTAACACAGAGTCAGACACGACTGAAGTGACTTAGCAGCATTAACATAAACCCGCTTATTGCTTACTTCTGAAAACCATATATAGCAGTAATAGAGTAGTTAACATATACTCTTGTGGGAAACAGCTTCATCAACTAATAGTATAGTTTTTGCTGCTGCTACTGTGATCCACACAGTCAAAGGCTTTGGCCTAGTCAATAAAACAGAAATAGATGTTTTTCTGGAACTCTCTTGCTTTTTCCATGATCCAGAGGATATTGGCAATTTGATCTCTGATTCCTCTGCCTTTTCTAAAACCAGCTTGAATATCAGGAAGTTCACAGTTCACATATTGCTGAAGCCTGGCTTGAAGAACTTTGAGCATTACTTTACTAGCGTGTGACATGAGTGCAATTGTGTGGTAGTTTGAGCATTCTTTGGCATTGCCTTTCTTTGGGATTGGAAAAGGAGTATGTCAAGGCTGTATAATGTCACCCTGTTTATTTAACTTATATGCAGAGTACATCATGAGAAATGCTGGACTGGAAGAAGCACAAGCTGGAATCAAGATTGCCAGGAGAAATATCAATAACTTCACATATGCAGATGACACCACCCTTATGGCAGAAAGTGAAGAGGAACTAAAAAGCCTCTTGATGAAAGTGAAAGTGGAGAGTAAAAAAGTTGGCTTAAAGCTCAACATTCAAAAAATGAAGATCATGGCATCTAGTCCCATCACTTCATGGGTCCCATCACTTCAATAGATGGGGAATCAGTGGAAACAGTGTCAGATTTTATTTTTCTGGGCTCCAAAATCACTACAGATGGTGACTGCAGCCATGAAATTAAAAGACGTTTACTCCTTGGAAGGAAAGTTATGACCAACCTAGATAGCATATTGAAAAGCAGAGACATTACTTTGCCAACAAAGGTTCATCTAGTCAAGGCTATGGTTTTTCCTGTGGTCATGTATGGATGTGAGAGTTGGACTGTGAAGAAGGCTGAGCGCCGAAGAATTGATGCTTTTGAACTGTGGTGTTGGAGAAGACTCTTGAGAGTCCCTTGGACTGCAAGGAGATGCAACCAGTCCTTTCTGAAGGAGATCAGCCCTGGGATTTCTTTGGAGGGAATGATGTTAAAGCTGAAACTCCAGTACTTTGGCTACCTCATGTGAAGAGTTGACTCATTGGAAAAGACTGTGATGCTGGGAGGGATTGGGGGCAGGAGGAGAAGGGGACAACAGAGGATGAGATGGCTGGATGGCACCACTGACTCGATGGACGTGAACTCCGGGAGTTGGTGATGGACAGGGAGGCCTGGCGTGCTGGGATTCATGGGGTCCCAAAGAGTCGGACATGACTGAGCAACTGATCTGATCTGATCTGCTGCTGCTAAGTCGCTTCAGTCATGTCCAACTCTGTGTGACCCCATAGACGGCAGCCCACCAGGCTCCCCCGTCCCTGGGATTCTCCAGGAAAGAATATTGGAGTGGGTTGCCATTTCCTTCTCCAATGCATGAAAGTGGGAAGTCAAAGTGAAGTTGCTCAGTCGTGTCCGACACTTAGTGACCTCATGGACTGCAGCCTACTAGGCTCCTCTGCACATGGGATTTTCCAGGCAAGAGTACTGGAGTGGGCTGCCATTGCCTTCTCCGAATATAGTCTTTAGTACTCTTCTTTTGTCTTTAATCTTATTGTTTCCACTGATTTACAAATTAACTTTGGCCAGACCTTTCTTCTGAATTCCCTTTGGTGAGGTTTTTCACATATTTATTTGGTTTGTCACATTCTCATTCATTCTTGGGAGCTCCCAACAGCCTAAATAACTTTAACAAACTTGCACACATTAAGGTTCACTCTTTGTGCTGGAAGGTTCTAAGGTTTTTGACAAATGTATAATGTCATGTGTAAGTCGTTACTGTCATAAAAAAAAGGCGTTTCACCACCCTAAATCATCATTTGTGCTTCGCCTTGTCAATCCTTTTTCTTTCCCCAATGTCCCAGCGACCACTGATCTTTTTTACCATCTCTATACTTGAACCTTCATAGAATATCATACAATACATAGACTTTGTACACTGGCTTCTTCCACTTAGCAGTGTATACTTAATATTCAGCTATGTCTTTTTGTGGCTTGATAAGTTATTTCTTTTTACTGCTAATAAATTGCCAAACTGTCTTCCAACTTGGATGTGCCATTTTTAACTTTTCATTTTAATTTCTAACTTCACTAGAAATGAATGAGAGTTCCTGGATTATAAATTATCGACATCAATTATTTCTATTTTTAGTGTACGTACGTGAACTGAGGACTTCCAGATGTTCAAGCTGGATTTAGTACTTCTGCTTTATTGACTATGCAAAAGACTTTGATTGTGGATCACAACAAACTGTGGAAAATTTTTCAAGAGACAGGAATACCAGACCACTTTATCTGATTCCTGAGAAACCTGTATTCAGTTCAAGAAGCAACAGTTAGAATCAGACATGGAACAATGGACTGGTTCAAAATTGGGAAAGGAGTACTTCAAGGCTGAATATTGTCACCCTGCTTATTTAACTTATATGTAGAGTGCATCACGTGAAATGAGGGGCTGGATGAAGCACAAGCACAAGCTAGGTTCAAGATTGCTGGGAGAAACATCAATAACCTCAGATATGCAGATGATACCACCCTTATGGCAGAAAGTGAAGAACTAAAGAGCCTCTTGATGAAGGTGAAAGAGGAGAATGAAAAATCTGGCTTAAAACTCAACATTCAAAAAATGAAAATAGTGGCATCCAGTCCCATCACTTGATGGCAAATAGATGGGGAAATGAAACAGTGAGAGATATTATTTTCTTGGGCTCCAAAATCACTGCAGATGGTGACTGCAGCCATGAAATTAAAAAAAAAAAAATGCTTCCTTCTTGGAAGAAAAGTTATGACCAACCTAGACAGCATATTAAAAAGCAGAGACATTACTTTGCCTACAAAGGTCCATCTAGTCAAAGCTATGGTTTTTCCAGTAGTCATGTATGGATGTGAGAGTTGGACCATAAAGAAAACAGCACCGAAGAAGTGATGCTTTTGAACTGTGGTGTTGGAGAAGACTTGGGAGAGTCTCTTGGACTGCAAGGAGTTCAAACCAGTCCTTCCTCAATGAAATCAGTCCTGGGTATTCATTAGAAGGACTGATGCTGAAGCTGAAACTCTAATACTTTGGCTACCTGATGCGAGGAGCTGACTCATATGGAAAGACCCTGATGCTGGGAAAGATTGAAGGTGGGAGGAGAAGGGGATGACAGAAGATGAGATGGTTGGATGGCATCACTGACTCAATGGACATGAGTTTGAGTAAACTCCAGGAGTTGGTGATGGACAGGAAAGCCTGGTGTGCTGCAGTCCATGGGGTCACAAGGAGTTGAACATACTGAGCTATACTGAAGCTATCTTTCAAATGTATGTCTAGTTTAATTTCATTATGAACTGAGAACATATTTTGCATAATTCTCTGCTTTTAAATTTGTTTAATTATGTTTTATGATGTAGAATATGGTCTATCTTGGTGAATTCTTCACATAAGCTTGAGAAGCAAGGGCATTCTTCTGTTCTAGATTGGAGTATTACAAAATAGCTCTTCCTTTATTTATGTAGATCTGAGGTTTTGACCAATATCTTTTTATTTCTGCTTGAAAAACTTCTTTTAATATTTCTGCAAGAATACTATGGTGGTGTTTATTTCTTTCAGTTTTTGGTTGTCAGAGAATATCTATTTTTCTTTCACTTCTTAGAGTAATTTTTCTGAATCTAATTTTTTTCTTTTAATAAATTAAATATTTTGGTTTACTCTATTTTTTTCTTGTATGGTTATTGGCAAGCAATTTACTGAAGTTCCTATCCTTGTTCCTGTATAGAAAAAATGTTTTTCTTTCCATCTAGCTTCTTTCAAAATGTTCCTTTTGTCTTTGGTTTTCTGCAGTTTGAATATGATATATCTTGTGTAATATTTTTGGTACTTATTCTGCTAGATTATCTTAAGCTTCCTGTATTTGTGTCTGGGTGTCTGACATTTATTTTGGAAAGTTTGCTCTCATTACTACATCAAATAATTCTTTTGTTCCATTCTCATTTCTTCTGGTTATATGTATGTTACAGTTTTGAGATAGTTCTTTTGTTCTTGAATATTCTATTCTGTTCATTCCTTTTTTTCCCCTCTCTCTCTCTTTACATTTCAGTTTCAGATACTTCCATGGATTCATTTTCAAGTTCACTGACTTTTCTTTAATTGTGCAGTTTACAGATGAACCCATCAAAGGCATCCCTCTGTTTGTTACAATGTTTTTATTTTAAGCAGATCTTTTTCTTAGAATTTCTACCTCTTTGCTTTGAATATCAGTCTGTTCTAATGTGTTGTCTACTTTTCCCTTTAGACCTTAAATATAGTAATCATAGCAGTCCCTAGGTCATGTATGGATGTGAGAGTTGGACTGTGAAGAAGGCTGAGCGCTGAAGAATTGATGCTTTTGAACTGTGGTGTTGGAGAAGACTCTTGAGAGTCCCTTGGACTGCAAGAAGATCCAACTAGTCCATTCTGAAGGAGATCAGCCCTGGGATTTCTTTGGAAGGAATGATGCTAAAGCTGAAACTCCAGTACTTTGGCCACCTCATGCGAAGAGTTGACTCATTGGAAAAGACCCTGATGCTGGGAAGGATTGGGGGCAGGAGGAGAAGGGGACGACAGATTAGATGGCTGGATGACACCACTGACTCAATTGACATGCGTTTGAGAAAACTCCGGGAGTTGGTGATGGACAGGGAAGCCTGGTGTGCTGTGATTCACGGGGTAGCAAAGAGTCGGACACAACTGAGCGACTGAACTAAACTGAACTGAATCATTTTAAACTGAGAGTTCTGTCATCTGTGTCATATCTGGGTCTGGTTATGGTATTATTTTGTCTTCTTAAATTTTTTTTCTTACATTTTTCATGCTTTGAATTTTTTTCTTGGAAGATGAACATTTTGTATTGGGTATTAGAAACTGGCTTACATAGGCTATTAGTGTGAGGATTTATTTCAGTCTGGATAGATGTTGGGCTGTGTTTAGTATTAACAGTTGTTGTAGGTGCCAAAGGCTTCAATTCATCTAGCGATTTTTTTTTTTTTTTTGTCTTCACTTCTTGTCTTCTCAAGTACTCCTCTTCAAAGAGTGCATTTTGAAGTTCTTTCAGATGGTATCCCTGGTATCGTACTTGCACTGTTTTGTGGTGGTTATATGTGAAAGATGGGAAGTTTTGAACAGTATTCTGATTAAATCATAACTTAATGATCTTTTTGTCTCTGAGCTGTGACTCCATAAGTGTTTCTTCATTGTTATAGACTTGATATCTCCCATAGATTGGACAGGAAATGAGAGAGGGCTGGAGTTGAAGGAATGGTGTTCTTCCAGGCAGGATAAGTCCCTGGCAAAGTCTTCTATTCTAGGTTTAGGCATTTGTTACTGATAATGTGTAGGACATATTTGCAATGATTACTGTTCACCTCTTGCTGCCAGAGCCACAAAGAGATTTATGTTGGATCTTCAGAGTGATCCCCTTTTTCTTGAATAGTATAGTTCTTCAGTGGTAACCCCTGCGAGGTATGGAACTCCCTAAGACTGCAGATCCAAGGAATTTATTGCTCTCACTATAGTCTATACTCAGTTTCTAGCAGTTCATCAAAATTATCATTACCATTCTTCCAGCAGTTTATGTTTCCAGCAGTAGCTTTTACTCTAAGTAAACATATTTGAATTTGCCTGTTTCCAGATAGGGTGGTGTTTTGCCCTGAAATCTTAGTTCTCTGACGGCTGCTAAAAAGCTTGTATTTTTAGTTAGTTCAGTTTTTTCTTGTTGTAAGGACAGAGTGGAATTTTCTGAATTCTTTACATGCCAGAGGTAAAACTGGAAATCAAGCATTTTATTTTTCTAGCATAAATACAAGTGAAAAATTGGGCCACAGTTTGCAAATTGTGATAGTATATGATGTATTGATGACTAGGAGAAGTGAGAAAATGAGGGTCATCATCATATTGATTATCATCGTGATCATTTTCAAAACTTGGCAAAAGAAAGAACCATAATATGACTTTTCTCTAAACTTTCATGGCATTATGAGATGGGAAAAAATAACCTAGAATAGCTCTAGGTTTGTGTCATCTCATCTTTTCTTCAATAAACTTTCACCTCCCATAAGAGAAGACTACTGAAAAGAAATGTCAATCAAGAACTGCATAAAAGCATTTCCTCTAGCCAAAGAAATATTATAAAATAAAAAGCGTTTTTATATTTTTTATGAATAGTAAAAATAATTCTCTTTCTTAAATGAACACTTCTGTGAAGAATAAAAGTGAGAAAGTCTCAGTGCACCTTCAAGAGATACTGAGAGCTTGGTGTGCTGGTTTTAATCAATGAGTTTGGGTTAAGGTTTTCCTGTCCAGTCAGATACATTTTTCATCTGCTCACCATGCATTCTTTATTTTTTATCATCTGAATCTTTTTGATTAACAATTTCCCCATTACTACTATCTCTAATCACCTTTTGTCAATTCTCAGCCAATCCCCAGATTTCTCTAATGTTTATGTATTAATTTAAAGACTGTCTAACTGTCTTCTTCAACATTTAAACGAATAGCAATTCAGTATGTTACCTGACATTCTTTATAAACAAAGGTGGAAGACACTATTATACAATAATTCTTTGGAGTCTCAGCCATCTCCTATTTCCCATTATTGAATATCCAATGAAAATAGCTAGGTCAAAATTCAACAATGCATAAAAAGAATTACACACTATGACAAATGGGGATTGTTTTAAGTATTCAAGGCTCATTCAATATTTGACAATCAATCAACATAATCCAATACATCAACAAGCTAAAGAAAAAAAACCACATGATTATATCAATTGATGTAGACAAAACATTCCACAGTCCAATACACATTCTTAATAAAAATTCTCAGCAAACTTGGAATAATAGGAACTTTTATAGCTTAATAAAGAATGTCTAAAAAAAAAAAAGCCCTATAGCTAGTAATATACTAAATGTAGACAATTTTTTTAATGGTAGTCAAACACCTTCCCCTAACTTGGGAATAGGCATGGATGTCCAATTTTGCTACTTCTATTCAACATAATACTGGAAGTTTTAGTTGGTGAAATAAGAAAAGAAGAGAGAGAGAAAAGTAAATAACAAATAAAAATGTATTTATTCACAGGTGAAACAATTATCTATTAAACAATTTCCTAGAAGAAAGCATAGGAAAACATATAAGTAACCTTAGTTTTGGTAATGAAACTGCAAAATACTACACCCAAAGGATGATCCATGAAAGAAAAAAAAAAGTGATGTTGAATTTTATTAAAATTAAATCTTCTGCTTTCTGAAAAACACTGTTAATAGAAACAAAGACAGACCATAGATTGGAAAAAAAAAAGTGTTTGCAAATCACATGTGTGACAGATGACTTCAAGATATACAAAGAACATTTAAAGCTTAATAAGAAAACCTATTTAAAAACTGGGCAAAAATAACCTGGACAGACACTTTAACAAAGAAGATATGCAAATGAAAAATAAGCACATACAAATGTACACAACTTGAGTTTTCTGTAGAGAACTGGAAATTAAACAAGTTACCACTGTGCACTTATTAGAAGGGCATTTGTTGTTTAGTTGCTCCGTCGTGTCCAACTCTTTGCAACTCCATGGACTGTAGCCCGCCAGGCTCCTCTGTCCATGGGATGTCCCAGGCAAGAATACTGGACTGGGCTTCTATTTCCTTCTCCAGGAGATCTTCCCCACCCAGATCCCCACCCAGATTCCCACCCAGAGATCAAACCCACATCTGCTTTGGCAGGAATGGCTAAGGCCACCCCTCCACCCATCGAAAAAAATAAAAATCTGACAATATCAGTTGCTGGTGAAGTTGCAAAACAATAGGTAGGAGATTGTTACAAATAGTACAGTCATGCAAATGCAAAATAGTACAGTCATCTTGAAAGGCTTTGACAGTTTCTTATAAAGCTAAATATAATCTCAACATAGGATATAGTGATCACACTATTTGCCCACTGATCTGAAAATTCATGATAAATTTCATAACTAATCAACATTATGCATGCAAACATTCAAAAGTTCATGAATCAAAAGGCAATTATTTTTCCTGTTCTTAATAATGAGAGATACAAGACATTTTTGTACATCTACGGTATTTAAACTTTCATAAGCATTCTTACAAAAGCAGGAAATTAGAAGCTGTTATACAGAAATATATCCAGATAAAACTTTAGGAATAAGATCAAAATATTATAGCTTATGTCCCTGAATATGTCAGTTATTATATTCCTCTTCCTGGTTTGAAGATATTTGCTATCTTATTTTATATTTTGGTATAGAAAATCCTTCTGTAGATAAACTTTCACAGTTCTAACCGGTGTTGTTCAAGGGTCAACTGTTTTACAACAGTATATTTCCATCTCTCTTTCATTCTTTATCCTTATCCCTTTCCATTAAATTTACAATTTTTGCATTCATCAATATTTGGGTAGATTCTAGGTTCTGTCTAGCGTCATTTTTCCTTCAACCTGAAGAACTTCCTTTAACATTTCTTTTAGTTTACACCTACTGGGGACAGCTTTTGTCATGTTTATTCATAGTTCTTTATTTCATTATCTTTTTTCATAAATATTTTTTGCTAGCTATAGAATACTAAATGGCTAGATTTTCTTTCAACTCTTTATGTTTCATTGTGTGTGTGTGTGTGTGTTTGCAGTTTCTAAAAAGAACTCCATGAACTTCTGATCTGACTTCTAGTGCATGTGCCTTCTTTTTCTGCTTGTTTTAAATATGCTGTTTCACTTGCTCTCAACAAGTGGTTTTCATTGTGTTTATTCACTTTAGGTTACTGGAACACCTTGGATCTGTGTATTTATAGTTATGAAAAATTTATAACTCTTAATCTGTTTCTGGAACTCTAGTTGCACATATATTAGACTACTCTTTTCTCTCTATGCTACATCTTTTTGGGTTTTATTGCTTTGTTTTCAAGTTCACTTATTTTTTTAAGGTTTCATCTGCTATTGATTCAAATGTGAAAGTTTTACTTCCAGAATATTTTATTTCCAGATATTTTTATCTCTAGAATTTCATTTGATTCTCTTTATATATTACATCTCTTTCTTCATTATATTCATGTTTGTCTTTAAATCTTGGAACATTATTGTAATATTTATAACAACTGTTTTATAGTTTCTGTCTCCTAATCGTATCATCTGTTATTTTCCTATTTGTTTCTATTGACTGCTTATTCTGGATATGTTTTACATTTTTCTGTTTCATCATATTTATTAAATTTTGAATGGCCGTGGGTGTTAAAAGTTTTAAAATGTTGAGTACTGGATTATGTGATACTTCTTTAAAGAACATATTTTAATTTAATAGGCAGTTAAATTCCTTGCATAACAATGTGAGTTTCTTCAGGCTTATTTTGAATTTTTATAAGGTGAGTCTAAATAGCCTATAGTCTACAGCTAGCATCACATGTGACCCCAGGTACTGTCTGGGAGGTGGGTCACTCTTGAGACTGCAAATATTAACCACAGGTAAAGGGTCTCCAAGGGTGGTCACCCTGGGAGAATGTAATGTGTGAGCCCACGTGCAGTGTGTGAAATGGGGTTCACCCGGAGACTGAGGACATATGATTCCAGGCGCAACACATCAGAACATGGTCATGCTTGAGACTGTGGTTGTTTGAAAACAATACGGGACTGGCAGGGGGGTTTATACTGGAGACTGTGGACAAGTGACCACAGGAACAGGGTATGAAAGGTGGGGTCAACAGGAGACTGAGAACATGTGATCCCAATTACAGGGTCTTGAAAGGGGGTCAGCCTGGAGACTGTGGACCTGTAACCTGTAACTATGGTCCAGTGTCTGGGAAGTGACATCACACAGGAGACTGTGGACTTGTGACCCTGGGTGCCAGGTCTGGGAGGGAATGAATTGAAGACTGTAAACGTGTGACCCCAGGAATAGGCTCTTGAGGGTGGGGAAACTCTGGAATGTCTGGTCATGTGACTCCACAATAATTTCTCTTCACCTTGGTTAATGGAAAAAGTGGAATTGCTCTCAGATGTCTCTAAGCTCTGAAATTGTTAAGCTTATAGATTTCTACTAATTGTTCTTCCTCTGAAGTTGGTCTTTGCCAGTCTCATGGAATTTCACTTTATGGATGACAGATGGAGTTCTGACAAAAATACAATGAAGCTCTTTCTCTGTCTTCCTCGCTACTATCTGTCACTTTGCCCTATAAATTCTAGAAACCTGTCTCTCAAAATACTAAGCTTTGCTTCCTTAACTCAGAGAAACTTCAAATCCTGTTTTGTTCCACCCTGCTTGCTCCTGCTTAGGAAATTGCCTCCAGACAGAAAATGAGCATTGAGGTAAGGTTTACCTCAGTTCTTTTCGTCCTAGTTAGCCAAGGCAGAGCAAATAACCTCCACTCCGTCCCCCCAAAAAAGAAAAGCATTTTTCATGAGTGAAAGAATATATTTTTACCAAAATCTATAAAGTGTTTTTCTCTTTTTGATAGGTACTAAAAAGTAGATTTTCTAAAGAAAGTTTTCCTAATTTTTTTGGAAGTTTAATTGTTTAGAATTAATAAGAAATTTTCTTTATAGATCAGATGAAATCAATTTTGAATCATGTTCTTAACAGTCTGAAAACTCAGTTCTATAATTTATCACAATTTCATTAACAATACCAATAATATGTTTCTTTTAAAGGCTTTAGAAAGTTTTCATAGATTATATCATTTACCACATTTTGCAGGTGAAAACTTAATGATACGTAAGGTTAAAACAAATTCTGTTATAAGTGCAGATACAAATTAGTCAAGGAATAGATTTCAAATCTCTTAAGAAAGCTCCTAATTCATTCCACCTGGCTTTCCAGTATGTATTTATGTTCTTTTAGGGGTCAAAATTTCCCATGAATGATCCCCATTTTCATTTCATAGACAAAAGTTTACTTCCTCTGTGCTGCTACATTTTTGTTTTTATCAGGCTCCAGAAAATTAGTTTGACTTGTTGCTTTTGCTTATTCTGCAAGGGCTTGCCTAGTGGCTCAAACTGTAAAAAATCTGCCTATAATGCAGGAGACCTGGGTTTAATCCCCGGATCAGGAAGATCCCTTGTGACTGAGCTGGAAAAGAATCTGCCTGCAATGCGGGAGATGTGGATTTGATCCCTGGGTTGGGAAGACCCCCTGGAGAAGGGGAAGGCTATCCACTCCAGTATTCTGGCCTGGAGAATTCCATAGACTGTATAATCCATGGGGTAGCAAAGAGTCAGACAGGACTTAGCAACTTTAACTTTCACTTCTCACTGTCCCTTTCAGGAAGATCCCTCAAAGAAGGGAATGGCTACCCACTCCAGTATTCTTGCCTGGATAATTCCATGGACAGAGGAGCCTTTCGGGCTATAGTCCATGAGGCCACAAAGAGTCATGTATACCTAACATTTTAACTTTCACTCTGCAAATCTGAGTGTAGTATGACTATCTCCAATAAGAAAACGTTCAAATGACCACAGTTCCCCATGTCTCTCTCCTTGAATGAAGTCACTCATTCGTGTCCGACTCTTTGCAACTCCATGGACTGTAGCCTGCCAGGCTCCTCCATCCATGGGATTTTCCAGGCAAGAATACTTGAGTGGGTTGCCATTTCCTTCTCCAGAGGTTCTTCCTGACCCAGGGATCAAACTGGGGTCCCCTGCACTGCTGACAGACTCTTTATCCTCTGAGCCACCAGGGAAGGCAAACACAAATATTCTTGTTGTTTTGCTATTAAGGCACTATATAGGACCTTTACTTTCAGTGAAGTGGTTATAAAGCTTAATAATTTTATAGACTAATTAAAGAAAATCATGTTCCCTTTCTTCTTGATTCCCTATATTATGGAAGCAGAGTTTGAAAGGATTAAAGATATGTTTTTATTTTTAAAAAGTGGTGTTCCCCTATGAGAAGAAGCTGCTTTATGACTTCTGTTTATAGTTCATTGTCCACGTGTAACTGTAAGACAACATGCAGCTGTAAGCGAGCCTGACAAACTATTTTTCCTTTCCAACTTCCATTATAGAGTTCATCTTTCTAAACTACTAGTCAATTAAATCTACAGTAAATGATTTTCTTATCTTCTAGTTGAATGGTTTCTGCCTACCTTCTTCAAGTTTTAAAAACCTGATGTGGAATGTGGTACAATAGTGCTCTTTAAACTTACGATTTTAAACTTAGTTGAAGTTAACAAATTGAGAAAGAAGAGGATTATGTCTAAATTTGTTCAACATGAAGAACTGTAAAAGGAATTGATGATCTATCATTTTAATTTTATCTCTGAGATACTCTGTTTCAGAGCCCAACTTCAAGACTATACCATATCAGACTTGAATCAGCTTCTGTATTTTAGTCAACTGACTAAACTTCACAAATTATCTTTTTTTTTCTTTAAAATGTCGATAAGATTCATCTATATCATAACACCGTGAGAATTAAAAAGAATCAGTATGTATTCATGCTTGGTTCATTGCCTAGAACAATTTAAATATTAATACATGATAGCTATTGTTACTTTTAGGGTTAATAATTGCTCAGCAACTCAGATTGTGGCATACTGTTAGTTCAAGTTATTTTATTAATTTGTATTAGTCATCAAAGTGAAGATGAACAAAATTATATTAACTCAAAAAACTCTGTCATTGCACTTAAATAGACTAAGTCACATTTATTTAGCACAATATGAAGTGAATATTTATTAATATCCAATCAATCACATGGTAAATGACATCATTAGCTGCTAAGTCACTTCAGTCGTGTCCGACTCTGTGCGACCCCATAGACGGCAGCCAACCAGGCTCCCCCATCCCTGGGATTCTCCAGGCAAGAACACTGGAGTGGGTTGCCATTTCCTTCTCCAATGCATGAAAGTGGAAAGTGAAAAGTGAAAGTGAAGTCTCTCAGTCGTGTCCGACTCTCAGCGACCACATGGACTGCAGCCTACCAGGCTCCTCCGCCCATGGGATTTTCCAGGCAAGAGTACTGGAGTGGGGTGCCATTGCCTTCTCCGAGGACATCATTAGAATAATATATAAATCAGTGGGTACAAAAATACATACAAAGTTTGGGCCATACATATAACTTCCTAATCTGACTCAGGTTGTGTAGACTTGATTCCATAAACGTTGAGAATTTGGTTCTCATAAATGGAAGACAGAACTTAGAATCAGGCCACATAAGTAGCCTGATACAAAAATCATATTATCAACCCATAATTCAAAAATTCAGAGATAGGTGTCATAACATTCAGAAAGGGGCTTGAACCTTCCACAGCTTAATGTTTCATGTTTTTATGTTGTGTGTTGGTTTTCTAGGGAGGCCATAACAAAGCACTACAGACTGAGTGGCTTAAACAACAGAAATTTGTATTTTCACAATCCTTGAGGCTACATGTCCAAGATCAAAGTCTTGGCAGCGTTGGTTTCTGCCGAGGCCTCTTTCCATGACTTATAGATGGTCATTTCCTCCCTCTGTCTTCCTATGGTCTTCTCTATGTACCTTTCTTCATCCTAATCTCTTCTTATTATAAGGACATCAGTCACATTGGATTAGTGCTCAACCTAATGATCTCATTTTATTACCTCTTTCAAGATCCTATGGCCATAACAGTCATATTCTGAGATATTAGTCTCTGGGACTTCAATATATGCATTTTGTTCAGTTCAGTTCAGTCGTTCAGTCATGTCTGACTCTTTGTGACCTCATGGACTGCAGCACACCAGGCCTCCCTGTCCATTACCAACTCCCGGAGTTTCCCCAAACTCATGTCCATTGAGTCAGTGATGCCCTCCGACCATTTCATCCTCTGTCCTTACCTTCTCCTCCCACCTTCAGTCTTTCCCATCATCACAATTCAGCCAATAACATGTGGATATTAGACTGTGAAATAGTGGATATAAAATGAAGCATTATTAACTTTGCTTATTCAGAACTTTGATCCATAAAGTAATTTTAGGTCATATTCTAATTCTAATGGGTATCTTATTGTAAAAAAAAAATAAGGCAGTGGTGCTATAATAATTGATAGATTTTCTTTTAACATATCTAATAGTTTATTTTAAAAATCATATGCAGAGTTTAATTTTTATATTAATGCTTTGAGAATATCCATTCTTCCTGCATGATCACAAAATGGATTGCAAAACCAAAAATATGGCTTATGTAGTTTATGTTGTTCAGTCGCTAAGTTGTGTCAGACTCTGGGACCCCATGGAATATAGCACACCAGGCTCCTCTGTCCTCCACTATCTCCCAGAGCTTGCTGAAGTTCATTCTACTGAGTCGCTGATGCTATCCAACCATTTCATCCTCTGTCTCCCTCTTCTCCTTTTGCCTTCAGTCTTTCCCAGCATCAAGGTCTTTTCCATGTTCAGTTCAGTTCAGTCACTCAGTCGTGTCCTACTCTTTGTGACCCCATGAATCGCAACACACCAGGCCTCCCTGTCCATCACCAACTCCTGGAGTTCACTCAAACTCACGTCCATCGAGTCCATGATGCCATCCAGCCATCTCATCCTCTGTTGTCCCCTTCTCCTCCTGCCCCCAATCCCTCCCAGCATCAGAGTCTTTTCCAATGGGTCAACTCTTCACATGAGGTGGCCAAAGTATTGGAGTTTCAGCTTTAGCATCAGTCTTTCAAATGAACACCCAGGACTGATCTCCTTTAGAATGGACTGGTTGGATCTCCTTGCAGTCCAAGGGACTCTCAAGAGTCTTCTCCAACACCACAGTTCAAAAGCATCAATTCTTTGGCGCTCAGCTTTCTTCACAGCCCAACTCTCACATCCATACATGACTACTGGAAAAACCATAGCCTTGACTAGACGGACCTTTGTTGGCAAAGTAATATCTCTGCTTTTGAATATGCTTTCTAGGTTGGTCATAACTTTCCTTCCAAGGAGAAAGCGTCTTTTAATTTCATGGCTGCAATCACCATCTGCAGTGATTTTGGAGCCCAGAAAAATAAAGTCTGACACTTTTTCCTCTGTTTCCCCATCTATTTCCCATGAAGTGATGGGACCAGATGCCATGATCTTCGTTTTCTGAATGTTGAGCTTTAAGCCAACTTTTTCACTCTCCTCTTTCACTTTCATCAAGAGGCTTTTTAGCTCCTCTTCACTTTCTGCCATCTGCAGAAGGGTGGTGTCATCTGCATATCTGAGGTTATTGATATTTCTCCCAGCAATCTTGATTCCAGCTTCTACATCTTATGCTAAACTAAGAACATTTTAATGGGACTTCCCAGGTGGCGCTAGTGGTAAAGAACCTGCCTGCCAATGCAGAAGACTTAAGAGTTGCAGGTTAGATCCTTGGGTTGGGAAGATCCCCTGGACAAAGCCATGGCAACTCACTCAAGTATTCTTGCCTAGAGAATCTCATAGACAGAGAAGCCTGGCAGTCTACAGTCCTCATGGTGACACAAAGTAGGACACGACTGAAATGACTCAGCAAGCCGTCTTAATACCTTGTCAGTGTATTTGTAGAACTTAATAGAGTCTATTCTCTTGGAGATTAAAGGTTAATTTTTAAAACTAAATCCCTAATCATAAGTTTTCTGCTGTTATATATTTTGCTAAGCATTTTTACTCTTTTCATTGTGTCTCTGAAAATGTGTTACTGGTAAATTCCTATTTATCATAATTATTATCATCTGAAACCTACTGGAATTATTTTTTAGCAAATGCTGGTATTTATAATTATTGATTGTGTGCAACTTTGTGTCTACATAAGAGGAAATCATTGAAAACACAGTATTTATTTTCCCTGTCTAATGTGCCATAGTGCGCCAACAATTACAGTGATGAAAAAAAAAGAGTAATGTTTGATGGGGCACATAGAACCATTCCCCAGAGGCTCACACAGAATGGCATGTGATAACTTCCAGGAAAGCATTTGAATAGTAGTGAGATTTACTTTAATGTCTGCACAGTTGTAATACAAATTAGGTCAAAATAACAAAATATATAGATATATTCTAGAGTCATTGTATTTATTTTCCCTAGTATATATTTTTCCTGAAAGTCACTTCCCTCTAGTATATGTTTATTGTCCATAATTATGTATACATGTATATTTATTGCATGAGTATGTTCGGCTTTACAAGTTTTCACATTAGCCAGTTATGTAACACAGCATGCGATTTTGTCCTTTGTTAAACATTTCCAGTGGTTTATGTTGTTTTCAACAGATGAATTAGAAAATCTCAGAAAATTGGTTACTGAAAATGAAATGGGAATGGTAGAATCATTCTGAATCCTGCCTTTTGGTGTTTACCTCAAAGCATGCTTCTTTGTGCTTGCTTGATTTACATTTAGCAATATCTGCGTGAAAATAGCAATCATACACCAAAGTAAACGGGAATATACGCAACTGCTTCCTCCAGTTTCTTCAATTGCAGTTGCAATCCCATAGATTTCCATCTTGACAGGTAGCATAATTAGAAAATTCTCTTTGTCTTATTAAATGTGACTCTTCTCAATAGAATTCACTTCATTGCTAGCAAAGAACAGAAAATATACTTCAAATCTGAAATAGGAAATCAAGGGGGACTGTTTTATTTTTATCTGTCTTTGTGCCAGCAACATTATTATCAAAGGATATTGTAATGCTGAAAATGTACTTTGGGGATTTAAATCACGCATTAGCCTGGGAAGCAAAAAGTGCTGTAGGGCCCGTGCAATATATTTTCTCATTAATCTGATTGAAAGATTATCCTTCCTATAGCTATGAAAATTCTAATACTCATATATCCATATTCTATGCTAGTAAAATTCAGCTTTGTGCAAAGTCATTGTCTCTTGCATCGAGGGTCCAAGACTTTTCTTCTTTCGGCATAAGCCTATCTGTATTAAAATAAATTCAAAGCAGTCCGCCATTTCATGCACACATTTTGATTATTTTGTAAGCTGCTGTGGAAAATGGAAGTATCAGCAAGCTATGCAGTTTCCTGGTAATGTAATGCGGTCATTACCTCAGTGGTCATGTGAGAAAGTTTAGCTGTACCGTCTTTGACAAATGTTTAGTGAGTCAAAACAGTGCATTTAAATGAAATGCAGATATGAATGAGGCATTATTGCAATCACAACTCGAGCTTCAAAATTATCTTATGTGAATATACATGCTTTCTCTGTAACCTGACATTTGTAACAGAACTAGCTGCACCTTTACTCTCCCACCACTCACCCCACCTCTTTTCTCTACTTCCTCCCCCAGATTCAGAATGAAGGAAGGTATTATGATCAGAGGCTGTGTGCAGTAATTGAAGACACTCCTGATGATTCCATGCAATCAGAGTGACACATTATTTGTGACGAAAATTAAGTCAAGAAACAAAGCAGATTTATAGGTTGCTTTGCCACGGTCAGTGCCTTTACAAAGATTAGCAAATGTAGATGGATAAAACTCATCCATAAAAAAAAAAGAGAGAGAGAGAAAAAAAAACCAACAACCACTTATATGCTTTTCCACATAAGAGACTCACTGAAAATTTTGTATACGCTTAGTTGTAACTCCCAGCATTTTGCAATTTTAAGTTTTAATGAAACTACAGAAAATGTCTTAAACTGAGTGATTTCTATTCAGAGCACTTGGAGTGCTGATAGCATGAACAGTATAGATGGCTCCAGCCATAACTGTCACATAGATAATATTCTTTTATGCCTCAAGACACTAAGATGGTGCTGTAGATAACCAAAAGAAATAAGCTGCCACCATCACTAATCTGCAGCTTTGAAACAGTATAGCTTTTGCATGGTTAAGAGAAGGTAAAATCACCTACCAGAGTAATAGAGAAGACATGTTGAAAGTGAACAGGACCTGGAAGAATTAAGGCTTTCATATTTATTTGTAATCCATACGCAACATGGATCAAATCGTCCATATCTGATTTTATGTGTTTATGTATGACAATTGGAAATGCAAAATGAGCTGGGGCCTTTCCATTCCCCAAGGACATTTTTGCTAATGTAGTGAAATGAAAATCTAAGGAGCATTTGGCTTTAGTGTTCTCTTCAGAGGTTAACTTTGGAAATCTTCAGTGTGTTCTTATGGCTGGATTTGTAATATATGTAGCAGATTAGAATGTATTATGATATTCAGATGCACCACCCGAACAGTATAAAAAAAAATTGCTGTCTGTATTTTTCTCACCCAGCAAATATTGCTTGAGGGCTTTTTACATGGATAAAATTGAATTTTACATTCTCATTGCATAATGTGACTTATCAACTACTTTCTGTATGTGTGAGCCTGGGGTTTGGTGAACACAAATCATAGCCAAAGTTTGATGAACATCTTCCATAAAGCTAGGATACTGGATCCATAAAAAAGAACATAATTAGTTTTATGTCTGGAGCTACATTTTGGGGTGAAATACATCATTTCATATCACAATGGAATACATCTTTACTGGCAAGGAAAAATACTATTCCATGCTACTTGTTCATAAGAAAAAACAAATATAAGATCAAAATAAATTTTGAAATCCCAAAGGTATTTATTCTTATTTAATTTCAACAGTTGTATTTTATATTCAGTTTAGAAATCTCAAATCAGAAAACCTTTCATTTGAGAATACATGTTGACATTCAAGACTCTAGAAAACAGAGAAAACATAATGATAAACCAAATATCATGAGAATTGGACCCTACAATAAAACCATTTTCTCATTATTTGTTCTAAGAATGTGATAGCTTTCCAGGGAAAAGAAAATTCCTACTTGAAAATGTAGAGCAACATACACAATTTTTTTAATCGAACAAAAGAACTATCAATACTAATCTGCTAATTTGTGCCCCAAAATGCAATCATATTGTTGGGCCAAAAACACAATGCAGCCAGGAAGCTATTAAATGCACAGCAGTATTTGAAATCGAACCACAGTGACTTGTTGTTATGGCATGCTGACATTATTGGTTCTTGTATATAGTTACATAATGATCTCTGAAGCCAGCTTTAAAAACTGTTCTATAAAACCAGTTAACAGATGTCAAAATCTGACTAAGAGTCAACTTTCTTAGACACTTACTTTACAGCTACATTTAAGAACCTTTTGTCTATGTTAAAAAATAAAAATCCCAAACCAAAATGTTACAGTATTTTCTCTCTCCAAAACAACTCTATGTGACAGCAGACTCTATTGCTTTTTATTTCAAATTTATTGTGGATGTCATCATCCAGTGTTCATTAACCCAAAAAATATGCAGCACTGAAATTATGTTGGTGTGAAGAAGAAAAAATTATTTATTATGATTTATTTCTATCCATATTACTAATCCAGCATATAGTTTTCACTCTGTATAAAAATTCATTATCTTGCTATATAGAAAGTTTGTGTCATTTCAAATATACAAAAGACAATATAATCAGAAATCATTTCTTCCATAACATTATCATACTACTTATGGTCTTATCTTCAAACATAATAGGATTTGCTGTGAATGACACTTTCTAATATGAAAAAATACAGCAGTTATGACATTATAGGATTCAGTAGTTTTGTGGACAAATATTTCATATCATTACTTTATAACCCAAAGTAGTTTGTCCTCAAAAAAAGTTATACAGTGAAAATATACTTGAAATAAGTCAACATGCTCTCCCCGTTTCTAGTTTCTATATAAAACAGCTCGAAAATTAGTATACACAAAAAAAGGAAAACCGTTTTCCATTGCTTTTGCATATTTCTCAAATAAAGAAGATGCCATCTAGAAAATAGAATTGCTACAGTAAAACTGCTTTCTGTTCTGTGAAAGCCCTTGCTTTTGTAATTGTAAATGAAGCTGTTTCATCTGGTTTATATGCTGCTGTTCCCACTCTTGCAGCTCAGGGCAATACAAATGATTAGTTACCTGATTCCAGATTCATACAGGCTCAACTATGAGAACTAGACTCTGGCATTTAAATGACTGAACTGATGTGAGAACATAAACCATTCCAGACCATTTATACAAATGAAACTGGCCAAGCATTTTATCAAATCTCCTATTACAGGAAAAAACCCTGTATCACATCTATGCAATTTTTTTTTTTACTCTCACAAAATATTGGGGTGTGCTTTTTGTTAATTTTTATTTTAAAAGAGTTTTCTCATAAATACCACACCCAAAATGATATTTCAGGTCAAAGTTGCAAATGGTCAAAGCCTCATGTCTCACTCAGTTACATTTCAGTGAAGAGGTCTCTATAAAAAATGTTTCCTTCAAAAGAAAGCATCTTTTCCTGCAAATGAAATTTCTGAGGAGTTTCCTTGGAATACAAAAGCGTAGATTTCAACTGAGCTCAAAAGCTAAAATTTACATATAAAAATCAATCATTCTATTTTGGGTTGAACATCAAAATTACCTACTTAAGCTTTCATATTGGTAATTTCATATTCCTAAAGAGTTTGAAATGTCAGTGAATACTCTCCAAATACTCATTTCTACCTTTCACCAGAAGTTCTAGAATGTCAGTTTGAAAAATTGCATGAACTGTATGAAGTTTTACAAAAAATTTCAACACATAATTTAAACAGCCTCCTAAATTAGCACAATGGAAATTTAGACTTTAATACCATGGTTTATGAGCTTGAGCTTCTGCTTCTCTGAAGTTAATGGAATAGTAACTGGCAATAATATATGTGAAAATGATTAGAAAGAAATAACACTGAATTTTGCAAGCCACCCAGGCAGAGCAGTCCCTTTCCTTACAATAATAATAAACACTATGTACAACATGAATGACAATGAAGGGCAAAACAAAACTGAGAGAACCATTTTTCTGAAGGATTATAAGAAAAATTAAGAACCAGGTACAATTTTATGAAATGAGATGAAAACTCAGTTCCATTTTTTAAAAAAGCTTAATTTGTTTTAGAGAAGTTTTAGGTTCCCAGCAAAATTTGTAGGGAAGGTACAGAGAATTCCCATATACCCCAAAGATAATGGGAGTAAGGAATGACTTTTTGCCTATGCAATAGTAGCTTGGAATGGAAAATAACTGGTAAGAGACTATCTAGAGAGAAAAATATGTGAGTAGACAGAAATATATCTGTTTACCAACCAAACAATGATGATAAGGGAATCTCATACAGAACAAACAGCATATGCAATGTCATGGGGAATATATAAGCGGTTTGATATTAAGAATACACAAAGAATAGGGAGGAACACATTTAATGAAACTGGGAATGAAAGAAGATCCTCTAAGCACTTGCTAGCACCCTATTTGCAGCCAGACATTTCTCTGTGCTTCCATAGCACCACCTACTAACCACAGTCACAGAAGTTACTGTATTTTGGGTAACCACGTACTCATCTATGACATAATTCACCATCTTTCCCAGCCTCCAAATCACCCACTAGATAAATTCATCAAATGTAAGCTTCATCTTCTTCCTCCCCATATCATACAAACCATAGTGTGGTACATAAAGGGAAAGTGAAGTTGCTCAGTCGTGTCCGACTCTTTGCGACCCCATGGACTGCAGCCTACCAGGCTCCTCCCTCCATGGGATTCTCCAGGCAAGAGTACTGGAAAGGGTTGCCATTTCCTTCTTCAGGGGATCTTCCCGACCCAGAGATGGAACCCGGGTCTCCTGAATTCCAGGCAGACGCTTTAACCTCTGAGCCACCGTCTCAATAAATATGTAAATAAATCGATAAGACTTTATTGAAAATTAACAATACACTGTGTACATTAGGCTTGTGTCATTTTTAGCTGTTTCTACAACTTGAAATCAGCTACATCTTTATTACTATTTTAGATACCTATAAACTTATGAACTGTGGAAAATTCCTAAAGAGATGGGAATACCAGACTACTTTATCTACCTCCTGCAAAACCAGTATACAGATCAAGAAGCAGCAGTTAAAACTGGACATGAAACAACGGACTGGTTCAAAGTTGGGAAAGGAGTACAATAAGGCTGTATATTGTCACCTTGCTTATTTAACTTATATGTGGAGTATATCATGCAAATTGCTGGGCTGGATTAAGCATAAGCTGGAATCAAGATTGCAGGGAGAATATGCAGATATGCAGATAACATGCAGATCTCAGATATGCAGATAACATCACCCTTATGGCAGAAAGCAAAGAGGAATTAAAGAACCTTTTGATGGAGGTGAAAGAGGAGAGTGAAAAAGCTGGCTTAAAACTCAACATTCAAAAACCTAAGATCATGGCATCCCATCCCATCATTTGATGGCAAATACATGGGGAACCAATGGAAACATTGACAGACTTTATTTTCTTGGGCTCCAAAATCACTGCAGATGGTGACTTCAGTCAAGAAATTAAAAGACACTTGCTCCTTGGAAGAAAAGCTATGACAAACCTAGACAGCATATTAGAAACCAAAGGCATTACTTTGCTGACAAAGGTCCGTATAGTCAAACCTGTGGTTTTTCCAAAGGTCATGTACAGATGTGAGAGCTGAACAATAAAAAAGTCTGAGCACCAAAGAGTTGATGCCTTTAAACTGTGGTGTTGGAGAAGACTCTTGAGAGTCCCTTGGACTGCCAGGAGCTCAAACCAGTCAATCTTAAAGGAAATCAACCACGAATATTCATTGGAAAGACTGATGCTGAAGCTGAAGCTCCAATCCTATGACTACCTGATGTAAAGAGCTGACTCATTGGAAAAGACCTTGATGTTGGGAAAGATTGAAGATAGGAGGAGAAGGAGACGACAGAAGATGAGATGGTTGGATGGCCTCAGCGACTCAGTGGACATGAGTTTGAGCAAACTTTGTGAATCAGTGGAGGACAGGGAAACCTGGCGTGCTGCAGTCCACGGGGTTGCTAAGAGTCAGACACGACTGAGCAACTGAACAACAACCACAGAACTTGTAAAAATTGCATAAGAATGGAATTTTTATGTTTAGTTCTGAAGTTATATCTCATATATAAAAGTTTACAATTTTTATCTTTCAAATAATGAATATTTAAAAGTTAACTTATAAAAGAGGAAGGCAACTAAAGTTGATCGAGTAATCTCTGATTCTCAAACCACTGTTATTTGGGCATTATTGTTAATACTAGGGATTATAACCCAGAAGTCTAGGCAAATGTGGATCACCCTTCCTTTCGGTGGAACTCTATTGGAAGTATGAAATAATTTTTTTTTTTTTTACAAAATAAGAAAGTGAAAATGGAGAAATGACTTTAGTAAGTCACAAATTTCTTAGAATGTAAGCAAAGTTATAAAAGCCGACCTATTGCTTATGGGCATAGGCTTAAACCCAACATGGAACTTCAAGCTTTACCTAAAAATAAACCTTGGATCCACACACTTAGGTGAGTTTGCAAGGAGAAGGAGAGAACAGATCCCAGGAGAGTCCTTGGGTCCCTTTAAACACCAATTACAAGCCATCAGCAGAAGAGAAAAGTTCCTTTGGGTCTCTATTCTAACTAGTGAATTCCACTACTGCATTTGCAATTGAAGCGGTGCATCCAGGGGTCTGAAGCAGAAACACGTAAAGGGGAGTGTGGGAGTTTTTCTTTTAACTCAGTATCTGTAGCAAGAGATAACTTCAGATCATCAGTGCTCAACAATCTAGCCAAAAAAAAAGCCAGAAGAGCACTTCTGTACAGAATAGATATTGCTATTATTTTATGAATGGATAGGGGGAAGTTTAGAAAAGTTATATGGCTTGCCAAAGGTACAGGAAGTAGAGAGGCTGCAATTTTTACCACATTTGCCAGGCTTTAAATCTATGTTCTCACTGCAACCTTATGGGAAATCCTTAGTTGATGCCATGTAGTACACAAATTCATTCAGCTAAACTCTGTCTAAACACTTAACTCCTCAGAATTGTCAGCTAATAAAATGGCTGCTGTTTAAACCATTAAGTTTTGGGAAAGACTGATATGCAGCAATAGATAGGTGAATTACATGCATTTTCTGAGAGTATCTTTATCACTGTATACTTGAATGAAACGTGCATGTCCTTACTGTTTAAGAGGTGAGAGAGAACTGGATCCCACTTAGCTTAATGTTGAAATCTATTCTAGACCCACAGTTGATCTGAGATCATTAGTAGTGGTCTGGAGAGCTTCCCAGATAGTCAGAGCTTTAGATAAACAAAGCATTGAGACTTTTTTAAAGGAATAAATCAAGATCATATTACATACCTTTGCCAGAGAAGTAATACTTGGCAAACATTAATAAATATTCTATTGACCCAACTTTCAACAAATATATAAACTAACAATCTTGTATCATTCAACTGAAAAAAAAAAAAAATCAGTGTTTCCAAGTTAGGACCCTGTCAAAAGCAAAGCAAATCATATTCCTTTACATTATGATTCTCAAAATATAAACAAAGATAATTTGTTTTTTTCACAAGCTGCCTATGCACCTCACTTCTTTCTCCTAGGTACGTTTAAGCAATTTCTCTGAACTCAAACATTTAGCTGCTATGTGAAATTGGCTCTTTTCAAAATGCTTTTACATAAATGATAATAATAGCAAATACAAGTGTAGTTTGCCTGGGTGATTATTATTGTCATCAGCAGGTCCTTGTGAAACATAAGATTTTAAGCCTAATTATTGAGGGAGATTGTATGGAGCAGACCTTTCACACCTATAAAGTGATTGAAATAAAGATCTGAATGTTTTGTGTAATCAAACATTTACGTATTAGCTTGGTCAGTGGAAGTCTTATTTGTGATTGTGAATTATGCTGAAACTTAACATTATTAAAACGAAGCAAGACCAAGCTGATTAATAATTCATTAGCATTCTTTCACCTTCCTTTAAAATAAGCTGTTACCTGCATTGGGGGAAAGCAGATAGTGGACTATAATTTATCACTTTTCAGGGATAAGAAATGGTTCTATATTTTAAATCCTTGTTTTAATTATATAACCTGATATTTTGATAACCAATATTATAACATCAGGAGGCTCTGAAGATACTGTGGGAGAGATATTTTGACATATTTAGTCTACTTTCTTGATTTCATAGTGAGATTGTAATGAGGAATTCCCATTTACTCTTGAGCTCAGCATTTAGATAATTGAATAATAAACCACAATCAATGAGAACCTTTAAAGATTGTCACTCTTATGTTAAGATTGAACTTAAAAAAATAGCTTCTTAGCTTGCAAACATTTTTGGCTCAACCCCATTTGGTATTCAGAATGTAAATGAGATTTGTTATCAGGCAGGAAGCCTGAAACTGATTTAACCTAGATATTAATCTTCACATTAAGGACATATTTACATTTCTTGCATAGCACAGTAGGTTAGTACTAAAAAAGATCTGCATTTAATTTTTTAAAAAATGGCTTAACCCAATGGATATACAGTGCATATTTCTCATTTTAACTGTTCTGTTTATTTCATAGATTCTTTTATTTTCCCATGGTCATGTTAAGGCCTGCTGGATTGAAAATATGCTGCAAATAGAAGCCAAACCACAGTAAAATGACTCTGTCTAACCCTAAGAGTTCCAGTCATTTCCTTTTATATTTTATAATAAGATATGACAACTCAATTTAAAGAAAATACACAATAGTTGCTGACTACAGTGAAAAGTTTATATTAAAATAATGTGTTGCTGTGGGGAGGTGGATAATTGAGCATACAGTAGGTAATTTCTGGCAGGGCTCCTGAAATAAGCAAAAGTAATATCTGTTAGCAGAGGATAAATGCAGATAATGTTACTGTAGTCAGTAATTAGGATTTTACAGATCCCTGTTTAAATGCTGATGCAAGAGAAAATGAAGAAGACTGCATTTAGTCATTAAAGTTGAGCTGATCCAAACTCTCTCAGTAAGACCTGACCTTTGATTGGGCCCCATTCCTACTAATGTGTGAGACCATCAGTTTTCTTCTGCATTTAAGGAAGAATAAGCAAACTTAAGAAGACCAAACAAAATCTAACTGAAACTGTTAATTTCAAGTAGTGACAGGGTGGGGGTATGGGAGAGGGGTGGGTTTTGAAGCCATAAAGTTTCCCCAGCTTTCAAACAGAACCTTTGGCTATTTTGTCTCCTTCAACCATCTTATTTAATTCCAGGAAATAGACTTTTAACTCTTTCACATCACGAAGGAAGAGGTAAGAGGTGTGTGTGTGTGCTCAGTCAGTTAGTCATGGCTGAGTCTTTGTGACCGCAAGGACTGTAGCCCACTAAGCTCTTCGTCCATGAGATTTTCCCTGGTAAGACTGGAGTGGTTTGCCATTTAGTCCTCCAGGGGATATTCCTGACCCAGGGATCGAACCCCTATCTCCTTTGTCTCTTGCATCTTTACCACTGTGCCACCTGGGAAGCCCCTAGAGATGCAGTGAGTACATATCAACTTTTTAAAGGCAAAATTAGTTCTTAGAAAATTATAATTGAGTACCCTCTTAATTCCTTCAAGAGAATTTATAAAATCAGTATACATACACACAGTCTTCTAAAGCAGTTGTGTTCACCAAAACAATAGAAACTTGAATGATGAAGTTAGTGTTAAGAATAGGGGAACAAGTATGTTTCCTTATGAAGAACTATAAAGTGACGATACCTGCGCACTGAATACTGTCTTACAAACAAAAATATAAAAGCCAAACTTATTATCAAAATTAGAACCCAAATAACTCCTCCCTCCTTTCCATCTAGTTTCCAGAAGGAATTGAGAGGTGCTAGCAATGGCCAGCCTTCATCCATTACTGTTTTGGTGTAAGGATAATAATAGGAATCTACAGATGATTAATATGGATCACCATACTCCCTTGCAAAAGAAAAGAATTGGGGACTTTGGGGTTATCATCACGTATTGTGCTTTTGAATAATTTCTCCCACAATGCTTCCTTGCTCCTAGGCCCAGTGAGGAGGTTTTTGCAAGCATAAGTAGGATGGATTAAAGCAGGGAGAGAATAGACTTAAGGAAGCAATTAGTAAGGTATTTTAGAATGTACTGGGGTGAAAGTCTCCATTATCATTTATCAGTGTTCTTTCGTTGGGACCTAGAGACAAGCCTCTAATCAAGCATTATGGTAAGTGATAGACACTTGAATCCATAGAATCATAATCTTCTCCATAGGCTTGAGAGTGCCTCATTCTGTTCCCACTAAATCCCTTTGATCCACTTGATCAAGTGTCCTGTCAACTCTTGCTCTGTTACCTTAGGTCATCTGGGGTAAGTATTGACTGCTTTCATCCATTACCAGCCCATGCCTACCTCTGGTGACTATCCTCAGATTCTTTTCCATAAGGTTAATTACTATCGCTCTGCTTTTTCACTTGAACAGAGGGACCTCCTTGACCCCTACACTAAGTTAAATCTCTCTGTTATACAGTTCCATAGGACCTTATAGTACACTCATTTGTTTCTGTTTTTTTTTTTTTTTAGATTTATTTATTTACTAAACAAATACATGTGAAGTCCTTGTTCTGTTCTAGGTACAACACCAAACAAAAGAAACAAAAGTTCCAGACCTCTTAGAGCTTACATACTATAATTACATTTTATTTAATACCTTCGAAGCTCCATCTTTGTGACTGAAAGCAAGAACCATAACTGTCTCGTTCCTCACTGTTTCTGCAGCACTTTGCAGATAACCTGGAATATGGAAAAGGTACAATGAATATTTATTGATTATAAAATAAATAAATAAATGCTGTGATTTTATAGAAACATAGATGTTTTATTTTTTCATAAGTGAAGTTCAGCTGTATAAAGTTTCTGGTAAAAACTACCTGTGAAATGTGATCTAATGGGACTACTAGACTAAAACACACTAGTTCATGGGCACCAGCAATATAACTGCAGTGCTGCTTACGAATAAACTATTTTTGAAAACACTATTTGGATTAGTTTTATACTTTGTCTTTTCAACAGACATCAAGACATTGATTAAGCACTTCCTAATACTTAGCTTAAGTATACATAGCACAATAAAATGCATCATTCATACTTATTAAAGTGACACCAAAACCCCATCCTAGAATTCAAGCAGCAAAATATGTAACATAAGATTACGTGCATGCTCAGTCACTTTAGTCATGTCCAACTCTTTGAGACCCTATGGACTGTAGCCTGCCAGGCTCCTCTGTCCATGGGATTCTCCAGGCAAGAATATAGAGTGGGTTGCCAGCCCTCCTCCAGGGGATCATCCCCACCTAGGGATCCAACCAATATCTCTTGCCTTTTATGCATCGCAGGTAGATTCTTTACAACTGAGCCACCAGAGAAGCCCATAAGTTTAAGGCACAAGCAATTTTTTACCTTACACTAAACACACACACACACCATCTTTACAAAATGCTTTGAATTGAATATTAAGATGAAGCATTTTTAACAATATGATGTTTAAAAGTGTCTCTCCACAGAGACAATGGGCTTCCCTTGTGGCTCAGCTGATACAGAATCCCCCTGCAATGTGGGAGACCTGGGTTCAATCCCTGGGTTGGGAAGATCCCCTGGAGAAGGGAAAGGTTACCCAGTCCAGAATTCTGGCCTGGATCCATAGGGTTACAAAGAGTAGAATACAACTGAGCGACCTTCACTGAAAATGCCTAAGTCCTTTTGATTATATTAATGAGAACAGGGAGTTCCCAACATTAAAAAGCTAAAGTTTAATGCCTGCCTGAATACCAGATTTGCCTTCAGTTGTCTTCTTTTTTGTTTCCAAGTTGACATTCAGGCAATATGAGAGAAAATAGGCAAACAGAGACATAAACTAGGTCTCTTCACTCACCCTTTCAACACATGAAAGTGGCTAAATCGCATATGAAAAGCATACCATCAAACTATCCATGCGTCAAATATGATTTATTTTTATTTTTGAAGTATCAAAGATAAGCCCATAAAATAATTTTAGAAGTAAAAGGAGATTATTAGCTCATTTAAAAAAAAATCTAATAATAGCTGGTATTGTTCAGTTGCTAAGTTTTGTCTATTTGCAACCCCATGAACTGCAGCATGCCAGGCTACCCTGTCTTTCACTATCTCCTGGAGTTTGCTTAGATTCATGTCCACTGAGTTAGTGGTGCTATCTAACCATATCATTCTCTGCTGCTCCTTTCTCCTTTTGTCCTCAATATTTCCCACCATCAGGGTCTTTTCCAATCAGTTGGCTCTTTGCATCAGGTGGCCAAAGTATTGGAGCTTCAGTTTCAGCATCAGTCCTTCCGATAAATATTCAGGGTTGATTTCCTTTAAGATGGACTGATTTAATCTCCTATTAGATACCACTTAATAGAGAATACAAATGATATCACGTAAACTCCATTTTGAATCTTGAGGTTCTCAGAGTTGGCTTCATTATCAGGCACTGCACATTATAGGAATAAAACATCTGTATTCTAAGGTTCATAGTTCCATGATAACAGGAGCCTGCTGCTGCTAAGTCACTTCAGTCGTGTCCGACTCCATGCGCCCCCATAGACGGCAGCCCACCAGGCTCCCCTATCCCTGGGGTTCTCCAGGCAAGAACATTGAAGTGGGTTGCCATTTCCTTCTCCAATGCGTGAAAGTGAAAAGTGAAAGTAAAGTCGCTCAGTTGTGTCTGACCCTTAGCGACCCCATGGACTGCAGCCTACAAGGCTCCTCCATCAATGGGATTTTCCAGGCAAGAGTACTGGAGTGGGTTGCCATTGCCTTCTCCATAACAGGAGTCTAGACACAATGATCAAGAGGGATAATTTTGGGGAGAGGAATAGGAATTTTTAAAAGTATGCCAGGCTTCAACAGTATGTGAACCATGAATTTCCAGATGTTCAAGTTGGATTTAGAAAAGGCAGAGGAACCAGAGATCAAATTGCCAACATCTGTTCGATCATCGCAGGAGAATTTCAGAAAAACATCGACTTCTGCCTTATTGACTACACCAAAACCTTTGACTGTGTGGATCACAACAAACTGTGGAAAATTCTTGAAGGGATGGGAATACCAGACCGTCTTACCTGCCTCCTGAGAAATCTGTATGCAGGTCAAGAAGCAACAATTCGAACTGGACATGAAACAACAGACTGATTCCAAATAGGAAAAGGAGTACTACATCAAGGCTGTATATTGTCACCCTGCTTATTTAACTTATATGCAGAGTACATCATGTGAAATGCTGGGCTGGATGAAGCACAAGCAGGAATCGGGATTTCCAGGAGAAATATCAATAACCTCAGATATGCAGATAATACCACCCTTATGGCAGAAAGTGAAGAAGAACTAAAGAGCCTCTTCATGAAAGTGAAAGAGGAGAGTGAAAAGTTGGCTTGAAACTCAACTTTGAAAAAACTAAGATCATGGCATCTGGTGCCATCACTTCATGGCAAATAGATGGGGAAACAATGGAAACAGTGAGAGACTTCATTCTGGGGGGCTCCAAAATCACTGCAGATGGTGACTGCAGCCATGAAATAAAGAAATAAAAGAAAAGAAAAGAAATAAAAGACACTTACTCCTTAGAAGAAAAGCTATGACCAACCTAGACAGCATATAGAAAAGCAGAGACATTACTTTGCCAACAAAGGTCCGTCTAGTCAAAGATATGGTTTTTCTAGTAGTCATGTATGGATGTGAGAGTTGGACTATAAAGAAAGCTGAGCACCAAAGAATTAGTGATTTTGACCTACGATGTTGGAGAAGACTCTTTCCCTTGGACTGCAAGGAGAACAAATGAGTCAATTCTAAAGGAAATCATTCCTGAATATTGGAAGGACTGATGCTGAAGCTGAAGCTGCAATACTTTGGCCACCTGATATGAAAAGGTGGAAAAGGCCCTGATGCTGGGAAAGATTGAGGCAGGAAGAGAAGGGGCAACAGAGGATGTGATGGTTGGATGCATCACCGATTTGATGGATATGAGTTTGAGCAAGCTCTGAGGGTTGGTGATGGACAGGGAAGCATGGCTCGCTGCAGTCCCTGGGGTTGCAAAGTTGGACACGACTGAGCAACTGAACTGAACTGAGCTAATAGAGTCCAACAGTGTCCACATTCATCACATGAATATGTTTCCAACTTGCTCCAATAAAAATTTCACTATAATATAAGCCCCAAGAAGCCAAGATCTCATAAATGCTCATCACACAGAACAGTACAGAGCTTTTTCTCATATAGTACTGCCCCTTTAAAGAGTATTTGGAAATTGTAGAGGTGTTTTGGTTCACATACTGACTGAGTTATGATATGGCATTAGGTTTTCAGGATCTGAGATTTTTGCACCATCCTGAACTTCTTTGATAAACCTTTACAATTACAATTTCTGCCTGAAAGACTGATCATGCTCCCTGAGACACAGAGCAACAGAAAAATGCTTGTAGTGGCCAACACCAGATAGTGATGCACTCACCTGGTGAAATGAATAAAGAAGGCAACCAACATATTTCAGAGTGTATTGGCATTAGTGAAAAAACATTTCTTAGCAATAAAACTGATAAATTCTGAGCTTAAACTGAACATTTTTTTGGCACATTGTGGATTTTTAAAAACAACTTTTGAAATAAAAATGTCTAGTGAGCTCATCTAGGCAATCCACCTAACTCTTCCTTCTATTTTTTCTCCTGAACACCACTCTTTCAATTTTTGTAGAGAATGGGTCAGTTCAGGGTAGAGGTTTGTTCCCGAAACAATCAGCCTTTCATTCCTGGTCCTAAGGTTTAACCATCTCCTACACCCTCAATCAGGTTTCCCTTGTAGCTCAGGCAGTAAAGAACCCACCTGCAATGCAGGAGACCCAGTTTCAATCTCTGGGTTGGGAAGATCCCCTGGAGGAAGAAATGGCTACACATTCTAGTATTCTTACCTGGGAAATCCTATGGACACAGGAGCCTAGTGGGCTAGTCCATAGGGTTGCAAAGAGTCAGACATAACTGAGCAACTAGCATGTGCACACACACACCCTCAATCATTCTTCAGGGACCTTAAATTACACCTTTGCTCCTCTCTTCCCCAAAAGTTGGACCTGTGTCTCTTAAATCTCCTGCATTGGTAGGCAGGTTCTTTACCACTAGAGCCACTGGAGAAGCCCCACTTGTCACCCTAAGAGATGATAGAATAGAAACTGAATAAGCAGAAGCTAGTGATGCTTAGATACCATAGCAGGCACAGGTTAGCGCATCTTCTGTGATCCTCTTGATTATATGTCTTCCAACCCCTCATTGGTTGGTCCCTCTTCAACGATCACCGTGGCAGACCCTCCCAGAGGAACTGCCCACACTTCCGCAGTCACAGCCTACTGACTCAGCCCAGGGGATGTTCAGTGCCAGCACCTGGGGCTATTCAGAAGGTCTGAGGTCTTTCCCCTTCGGCCTCAGGCCCAAGCCAACCACAAGCCCTGACGGGTTTCCCCATCACTTCCAGGTTGGATACAGGCATATTTTTCCAAACAACTACCATAGGGACTGGAAAATACAGCTCTGAAATGTGGGGCAGTTAATTGTCCGATAGTCAAGATTCATTAAATGGAAAACAGAAGATGGGGGGATAAATTTCCTTTCCTTTCTCCCTTCCATAGAGTTCTCTGAGCAGTGTTTGAGTCACACAGTGCACCCAAAGAAGTCACAAGTGGCTAGGCAGATGTGTGTGTCAATGCTGGCTGATCTTTGTGGTTTGGCATAAGGCAGAGGGCGGCACAACAACATGTTGCCTGACATTACTTTACATTCCTCTCTGTCTTGCTCCCTTTTCCTCTCAGTCTCAGTGCTCTGAGATTTTACTTTCCAAAGAAAGCAGCAGCATTTAACCATTGCTCCAGGGTTCTTTTCTCTTGGGAACTAGAACTAGGATGGATGTATTCGTGGACAATCTAGGCACAAAATCAAGGACACGGTGGGTTCAGAATTCTTCCAAATCTTTGAAACTGTGTGACGTTCTCCTGGAAAATAAATAAATACATAACACTGTTAAAAACTCTTACAGTGCCACATATATAGTAACCACACAGTCAAAATTAATTATGTGAATCATACAATCAGAGTTGAATAGAACAAAAGGGCATAATAAAGTTAACCAGTTTCATAAATGAAGAAGTAATCAAGTGTTCAGTATAAAGGCCAGCAGTAACAGAGATTTCATTATATGAATAGAGAGAGAGGGTCAGATGTAAGGGTTACTATTTTAAAAATATCAAACAAACAGAAAACCCAGCTGTGGTATTAATACTTAGTAACAAACAGAATCATTTAACTCCTTCTAGTACTTCTTTGGTTTATCACTTTTACTTTTTGCTCTTCTTTCTCTTCCTGCCAACTAGGGACATTGTCTAAATGTTGGGGCATTGTCCCAACCCTAACTTTTATATCACCATTTTCTACCTCTTCCTATCCTTTTAACACTCTTTCAGTGAGTCTTAACCACTCATGTGACATCATGTTGTATTATTCGTGTGGAGCTTTCCTGATGGCTCAGCAGTAAAGAAACTGCCTGCAACGCAGAAGATGAAGGAGACATGTGTTCGATCCCTGGGCCAGGAAGATAAGCTGGAGTAGGAACTGGCAACCCACTCCAGTAATTGTGCCTGAAAAGTCCCATGAACACAGAAGCCTAGTGAGCTACAGTTCAAATGGTTGTAAAACAGTCGGACACAACTGAATGACTGGGCACACAGAACTCTCACTATATAATATGTGACTGTGTGTAAGTTCAGCCACTCAGTCGTGTCCAACTCTTTGCAACCCCAAGGATTTTAGCCCATCAGGCTCCTCTGTCCATGGGATATTCAGGCAAGAATACAGAAGTACACTGTCAGTTCCTACGCCAAAGGATCTTCTCGACCCAGGGATTGAACCCACATCTCTTGCATCTCTGGCATTATCAGGCAAATTCTTTATCACTGTGTCACCTGGGAAGGCCCCATAATGTGTGACTATGTTCTCTCAATTACTTTTGTATATTTTCTTTAACTTTTAAAATCTTCTACCTCTTCCCATTTTGTGCATCAAAAACTAAACTCATAAGTGCACTAAACAGATCTTTTTCTTACCTCTTTTATGACAGTGGTATTTTCTCTCTAAATATCTTCCTAAAAATCCCCATGTCAATTGAGGAAAGGTACTTACCTGATTACAAGATTTCTGGGAGAAATATCAAGAACTTCAGATATGCAGATGACACCACCGTTGTGGCAGAAAGTGAAGAGGAACTAAAAGGACTCTTGATGAAAGTGAAAGAGGAGAGTGAAAATGTTGGCCAACCAGTCCATCCTAAAGAAAATCAACCCTGAATATTCATTGAAAGACCAGCGCTGAAGCTGAAGCTCCAATACTTTGGCCACCTGATGCAAAGAACTGACTTGTTAGAAAAGACCCGGATTCTGGAAAATATTGAAGGCAGGAGGAGAAGGGGATGAGAGAGGATGAGACGGTTGGATGGCATTACCGATTCGATGGATATGAATTTGAGCATGTTGTGGGAGTTGGTGATGGACAAGGAAGCATGGTATGCTGCTGTCCATGGGGTTGCAGTGAGTCAGACATGACTGAGCGACTCAATTGAATTGAATTGAATTGGATTACTAGATACTAACTTATCCAGTGTGGAATTTTTGCCAATTGTATATTGGAATGCTTACTGCCCATTGCAGGACAGATTTCCCTAGCTCCTGGATGCCTTTTCTTGATATCTGAGTGCCAGTCAACAGATCCCCGACTTTTAGTTGTTGACTGAATGTCAGATGTCCTAACCAAACCCTTTGGATCTTTTACAAAGTTAATTTAACTCACTAAATTGTCTAAAATGCTACGCACTTCAACTAAATTCACAGCTTTAAGAGCAAAGATTTGTTTACTCAAATTACCACTGAAAGTATATCATTAAGCTGAAGGGAAAGGATGCAGAAATATAGAAATATTTCCAACATTTCTGAAAACTTAGAAAAGTGAAAATGAGATGAAATGCAGGGAAAGGATATAGGCGCCAGTATGCTGATGGGATGGAGAAGGAAGTGGCAACCTCCTCCAGTATTCTTGCCTGGAAAATTTCATGGATAGAGGAGCCTGGCAGGCTACAGTCCATAGGGTCTCAAGAGTTGGACACAACTTAGCAAATAAACCAGCACCACCACCACGCTGACATGAGAGCAAAAACCTAAAAGCATGGATTTTTCTCCACCATTACTATTTGTCTTTCCATTAGTCATTACAATACATGCCTATCAATCCCTTTTCAATAACAGATTCCGACTAATCATCTGACTCCTTGTTCCCCAAAATCTGAACTCTTTGTTCCCCAAAATCAACATTACCTAACTCTGAAAGAAACTCCAGTAAAGAAAAAGTTAGCTCAAGATATCTTAGCTTATTAAAAGAAATACAACCAATAGTCTTAAAAAAACTCAGTCAGTATGCAATATGAAAACAACAACCACCATAGCAGCCATTCAGAATTCAGTCTCTGGGTCTACTGGATTCCAAACTTAGTTGAATAATATTGAGGAACAATTAAGTTCCCTGTGACTCAGTTTCCTCATAATATCAGTTACCTAATTTTTTGTTGATTAAATGAGAGAAACCACTTACACTGTTTAAAAGAACAACTTGAATAATTGCATCATGAATGTGAGCTCTTAATTATGAAGCCCTTATTCTGTATCAGAATGACTCTGGGAAGACTGAAGGAACATAACTTACGCATTTTAGTATAATTCATGTTGTATAACTATAAGAAACCACAAAATATTTGTTGAAGAAGTGAACTGACATTTTCAAATACCAATGATTGATGATTCTGAAAAGAAGATTCTGAAGTTTTCCACTTGGATCACCGCTCTAGGTGGTGATGAGAGATTAAATAAGAGGACTAGAGTTGTTTGTATTGCTAGTATGATGTTTTATTTGGGAATTTTTTTAATCATTGTGAAACATCTAAACCAATGAGTATACATGAGCATATGGTGAGTGATTTTATTAAACATTTTACATTGACTAAGCATTGGCAGTCAAACCAGGCATTATGTTAGACCCTCATGAGACAAAGATGAAGCAGATAAAATCCTTGCCTTCATAAAACTTCTAGTGTTTGTGTTATATGCATCAGGAACAGGAAAGCACCTAAGCCTGAGACAATGGATTTTGTGTCATAAATGAGCAGTTAAAGGAAAATGTATAACGTACAGCATGTTTATGAAGGATGACTCATCACCCATTGCAAGTTGCAAAGTTCTGATTTTTCTAAACGACATTAACAAATTCATAAATGTGGCATGTTAGAATGTCCAAAGATTAAAAAGCTTACCTTTCATTTTTACATTATCTTTTTTAAAGCAGAAAGTCAGACTTTCCACAAGGGCCATCCAGGTTCATAATTTCTCAGAGAAGCTGACTGCCTGAGTACAAAACAATTCAGGCAGAGTTTAAACACCTTTCCCAATATCTTCCTTCCTCTGAGGACTTTGGTTGGTCACTATGTCAGTCAGGCACGACCACTGTTTATTGAGAGGTCAACCACGAGCCCTTGGCAGGTGAAGGCAGAGCTCACCTTTGCTTTCCTCCCCGGCTGTGTCACGTACCTGTGCAAGTGGAATCCCCAGTTAGAGAGACCCCCGAGGCCAACAAGTTCTATTAAACTGCAGCAAGAATTGGTCAGCTATTTGCTCCTGGGAAAAATCCTGCTGCTGTGACTAATAAGTATTTCAAAAGAAATAAATGAGCATGTCATTCATCCTATGATTACAGGATGAGCTGCAAGGGAGTTGCTGGCCAGCAGGCCCTTTATGTAAGCCCAAGTTACTGAGTTCTTTCCCTAAAATAGTGCAGAGTGTCCCATGACTGGATTAAATACTTTTCCATCCACCACCATGGCAAATCTTCTGAAGGATCACAGCAAACAGTGAGGCAAAGGGAATGTTTGCTACCTTATAGGAGAAGAAAAGGTGGTATTTGTGCCACTTAAGTCAACAGAGACATTAGCTAAAATGTTTTTTAGTCTAATTATATAAAACAAAATTATAATTAGAACATTCAAGAACAGCACACATAATGACCATTATTGCTAAAATAGTAACTATATACTGGAGAACACATGGTGCTATGTTCTTTATAAAATTTTCTATGCAATCATTGTTTACCACTGTTATTAAGATCACCACTAGACCTTCACTTCATTACCATTATTAAAAAAAAAACCCAAAGAAACAGAAAAAAATGTACATTCATAACATTAAAGCTTTTTCTTCATCTATATCTTCGACTTTGAATCACCAATCTTTTCTTTAAATTCAAGGATATTTTTGAACCATATATAAAGTCTTCATGGGAAATAATTTCATTCTTTAGTCACCTTCTTCAGCATATTTTCTATACATCTCTTATAGATCACATTTACCTTGGACTCTAGATATTTATGGACTTATCTTTCTCTACTGGTGAAAACAAAATGACTTTAAGATTAAGTCTATGTTTACTTCATTGCAATTTAAATGCCCTCATTATGTTAAGTGTGTGGATCACAAGGAACTTGGAAAATACTTAAAAAGATGGGAATACCAGACCATCTTACCTGCTTCCTGAGAAATGTATGCAGGTCAAGAAGCAACAGTTAGAACTGGACATGGAACAGCAGACTCATTCCACATCGGGGAAGACCATCAAGGCTGTATATTGTCACCTTGCTTATTTAACTTATATGCAGAGTACACCATATGAAATGCCAGGCTGATCAAAGCCCAAGCTGGAATCAAGATTGAAGGGAGAAATATCAATAACCTCAGATATGCAGATGACAAGACCACTTTTGTGGCAGAAAGCGAAGAACTAAAGAGCCTCTTGATGAAAGTGAAAGAGGAGAGTGAAAACGTTGCCTTAAAACTCAACATTCAGAAAACTAAGATAATGGCATCCGGTACCATCACTTCGTGGCAAATAGATGGGGAAACGATAGAAACAATGAGAGACTTTATTTTGGGGGGCTCCAAAATCACTGCAGATGGTGACTGCAGCCATGAAATTAAAGGATGCTTGCTCCTTGGAATAAAAGCTATGACCAACCTAGATAGCATAATAAAACCAGAGACATTACTTTACCAACAAAAGTCTGTCTAGTCAAAGTTATGGTTTTTCCAGGAGTCATGTATGGATGTGAGAGTTGGACCATAAAGAAAGCTGAGCACCAAAGAATTGATGCTTTTGAACTGTGGTGTCAGAGAATACTCTTGAGAGTCCCTTGGACTGCAAGGAGATCCATCCTAAAGGAAATCAGTCTTGAATATTCATTGGAAAGACCGATGCTGAAGCTGAAACTCCAATACTTTGGCCACCTGATGCAAAGAACTGACTTATTTGAAAAGATCCTGATACTGGAAAAGATTGAAGGTGGGAGGAGAAGGGGATGACAGAGGACAAGATGGTTGGATGGCATCACTGACTCAATGGACATGAGTTTGAGTAAACTCTGGGAGTTGGTGATGGACAGGGAAGCATGGGGTGCTGCAGTTCATGGGGTTGGAAAGACTTAGATACAACTGAGGGACTGAATTGAACTGATTATGTTATGTATTCAGTAAATATATTTCAGTAAATAAAAAAGCAAAAGTTCAAGGATGGACAGTGAATCACTTTTACTCTATTAGTCAATATGATTTAAAATAAGCACCACTTAAAAAAAAAAACTCTTTTTCATATCTATAATTTCTTTTATTTTTTTCTATTTGTGAACCATCAACTTTTTCTTAAGGAGCCAAAGTACTAAACATCATATCAGATAGAACATGATGAAGCAGGTACAAGTAGCAGACAGTTTTCTTAGTATTTTTTTTTTTTTTTGTACATCTGCTTCCTATTTGTTCCTATTTCAGTGCTCCTATCATTAGTTCACTGTGTTGTACTCCAATCCTCAAAACCTATAATTATTCCACTCTCTCTTTGTACTAATGATTCCTTTGTAGTCATTTATTTACCTTTCAACTCTCAACTCTTTTAGTTGTGACATAACCATAGCTCTAGACAAGAGATGTGCCTTCAGAAAGCTTTCCTCACGGTGTGGTGTGGGCGGGAAAGTACAAAGGGTAGGGGTTGAAACTTGATAAGACATCCACACCAATAGAAAAGAACTGAATATATATGTATTTATGGGTTGGCCAAAAAGTTCATTTGAGTTCTCTGTACCAGCTTCTGCAAAAAGCCTGAATGAGCTTAATGGCCAACATGATATAAGTTTATACATATAAAACCTTTTTGATTTATGTTGTTTCTGTCATATGTAAGATAATAATTTGTAAAATATCTATATCCTGGCTACTTTAAAAAATAAAATTAAAATAGAAAATTATCACATACAAAAATGCAATTTGCTTTTTATGTTATGCATCTATGCTAATTCAGTTGCTCAAACTGCTCCTTAAGATTTGTTTTGACTCTTAAGGTAAAAAAGGGAAATATGATGTATTTTCATGTAATTATTTTAATTAAAGAAAACCTATATTCCTAGTTAGATAAACTTTTGTTCTATTTCTAAAGCCTAATAAAATTCTGGATCTTAATGTGAGGGACATTGATAAACAACATATTTAGTAGAACTTTTATAGAAGATGTAAAACAATTTCTTAATTAAGATATTTAGGAATGTAGAAGTCAATGATATTATGTCAATGGCTAACTGAATGAAGACAATTTGTAATGAGCTAATAATATAGATATTACCAGGGCTTGAATTCATATAGATATACATGGAACATCTGTAAGAATAAATGATTACTATGTCTCTTGGGTCATCTATTACTGAAAAGTTATGTCAACTGAATATTACTTATCCAGAAAAATATTATTTGCATATGAGGGTGAAATAAGAACATTTTTTCAGATAAATAAAAGCTGAGTTAAGCTTACTCTGCTATAAGATATGTTAAAAAAATTTTTCAGACTACAGAGAAATATCAACAAACTGAAGTCGATAAGAAAGACTAAAAAGCACCCCAAAACAGTAAACGGTAAATACAAAAGACTTTCTTTTACTTGTTTAGTTCTTTGAAAATTACTTGGATATTTTAATAAAATGGTAACATTGCATTGTGAAACTTTATAATGTATGTATTAATAAATAAAGTGACAAAGTGTGAAAACAATAGATTGTACTTTTCAAATTTTAACATTTAAAATAAAGGGTAAATATTAACTATAATTATATTGCAACATGTTAAGATTTCATATTGCAATCTCTAGAGTAATGACTGAAAAATAAATCAAAGAGCATATAAGACAACAGTGAAGATAAAATACAAAAAAAAATACTACATTGATACAAAAAGAGGGCAGAAGAGTTAAAAAAGAATTGAATGATGGGACAAGTGATAAATAAATAGGAAGATTGTAGACCTGAATAAAATAACATTAATAATTACAGTAAATAGATATGGAGTAAATACTGCTATTGAAAGCTTATCCATATTTGGTCTACTTCTAAAGACATAGGTTGAATAGAAAAGGAAGGTAAAAGGCATATATGCAAATATTAAGCATAGAAAAATGGTCTAGCTTTTTAATTTTTTTAATTTATTTTTTATTGAAGGATACTTGCTTTACAGAATTTTGCTGTTTTCTGTCAAACGTCAACATAAATCAGCCATAAGTATACATATATCCCTTCCCTTTTGAACCTCCCTCCCATCTCCTTCCCCATCTCACCCCTCTAGGTTGATACAGAGCCCCTGTTTGAGCTTCCTGAGCCAGCAAATTCCCATTGGCTATCTATTTTACATATGGTAATGTAAGTTTCCACATTACTCTTTCCATACATCTCCACCCTCTCCTCCCCTCTCCCCATGTCCATAAATCTATTCTCTATGTCTATTTCTCTATTGCTGCCTTGTAAACAAATTTTTCAGTACCATTTTTCTAGATATCCTATATGTATGTTAGAATACAATATTAATCTTTCTCTTTCTGACTCACTTCACCCTGTATAATCAGTTCTAGGTTCATCCACCTCATCAGAACTGACTCAAATGCATTTCTTTTTATGACTGAGTAATATTTCACTGTGCAAATGTACCACAGCTTCTTTATCCATTCATCTGTCAGTGGACATCTAAGCTGCTTCCATGTTCTAACTATTGTAAACAGTGCTGAAATGAACAATGGGATACATGTGTCCTTTTCAATTTTGGCTTCCTCAGGGTATATGCCTAGGAGTGGGATTGCTGGGTTATATGGTGGTTTTATTCCTAGTTTTCTAGCTATTTTAATATTAGGTAAATTAGATGTCAGAACAAAGGATATTAACCAGAGAAAAACAGTGACTACTGATAAGATAAATGGATAATTTATTAGGAAGATCAGATCAGATCAAATCAGTCCTCAGTCATGTCCGACTCTTTGTGACCCCATCACAGCACGCCAGGCCTCCCTGTCCCTCACCAACTCCCGGAGTTCACTCAGACTCACGTCCATCGAGTCAGTGATGCCATCCAGCCATCTCATCCTCTGTCGTCCCCTTCTCCTCCTGCCCCCTATCCCTCACAGCATCAGAGTCTTTTCCAATGAGTCAACTCTTCGCATGAGGTGGCCAAAGTACTGGAGTTTCAGCTTTAGCATCATTCCTTCCAAAGAAATCCCAAGGCTGATCTCCTTCAGAATGGACTGGTTGGATCTCCTTGCAGTCCAAGGGACTCTCAAGAGTCTTCTCCAACACCACAGTTCAAAAGCATCAATTCTTCGGTGCTCAGCCTTCTTCACAGTCCAACTCTCACATCCATACATGACCACAGGAAAAACCATAGCCTTGACTAGACGAACCTTTGTTGGCAAAGTAATGTCTCTGCTTTTGAATATGCTATCTAGGTTGGTCATAACTTTCCTTCCAAGGAATAAGCGTCTTTTAATTTCATGGCTGCAGTCACCATCTGTGGTGATTTTGGAGCCCAAAGAAATAAAGTCTGACACTGTTTGCACTGTTTCCCCATCTATTTCCCATGAAGTGATGGGACCGGATGCCATGATCTTCGTTTTCTGAATGTTGAACTTTAAGCCAACTTTTTCACTCTCCACGTTCACTTTCATCAAGAGGCTTTTGAGTTCCTCTTCACTTTCTGCCATAAGGGTGGTGTCATCTGCATATCTGAGGTTATTGATATTTCTCCCAGCAATCTTGATTCCAGCTTGTGTTCCTTCCAGTCCAGGGTTTCTCATGATGTACTCTGCATATAAGTTAAATAAACAGGGTGACAATATACAGCCTTGACGAACTCCTTTTCTTATTTGGAACCAGTCTGTTGTTCCATGTCCAGTTCTAACTGTTGCTTCCTGACCTGCATACAAATTTCTCAAGAGGCAGATCAGGTGGTCTGGTATTCCCATCTCTTTCAGAATTTTCCACAGTTTATTGTGATCCACACAGTCAAAGGCTTTGTCATAGTCAATAAAGCAGAAATAGATGTTTTTCTGAAACTCTCTTGCTTTTTCTATGATCCAGCGGATGTTGGCAAATTGATCTCTGGTTCCTCTGCCTTTTCTAAAGCCAGCTTGAACAACTGGAAGTTCACGGTTCACATATTGCTGAAGCCTGGCTTGGAGAATTTTGAGCATTACTTTACTAGCGTGTGAGATGAGTGCAATTGTGTGGTAGTTTGAGCATTCTTTGGCCTCACCTTTCTTTGGGATTGGAATGAAAACTGACCTTTTCCAGTCCTATGGCCACTGCTGAGTTTTCCAAATTTGCTGGCATATTGAGTGCAGCACTTTCACAGCAAAGATAGAAAATTGTAAATGCCAGAACATATGATGCAAAAATTGGCATAACTAAAGGTAAAATTAGACAAGTCAAATAATCATTGCTGAAAGTTTTAACATCCACTGTCATAATTGATAGGGCTCCCCTGATAGCTCAGTAGTGAAGAAATCTGCAGTGCAGGGGACTAAGGAAACGCATGTTGAGTCTCTGGTTTGTGAAGATTCCCTGGAGGAGGAAATGGCAACCCACTCCAGTATTCTTGCCTGGAAAATCCCATGGACAGAGGAGCCTGGTGGACTATATTCCAGTGTTGCAAAGAGTCAGACATGAATGAGCATACACACAAGAAGAAACACAATTGATAGAACAAGGAGATTAAAATCAGTAAAGATAAAGATTTTGGACAAAATGATAAGCCAAGTTAACTTAATTAAGATTTATGTAATGTGTGTCAAGCAGCCATGTCCAACTCTTTGGGACCCTATGGACTGTTGTCCACCAGGCTTCTCTGTCCGTGGGATTCTCCAGGTAGTAATACTGGAGTTTGTTGCCATTTCCTTTTCCAGGAGATCTTCCCAACCCAGGGATTAAACCCATGTCTCCCATGTCTCCAGCACTGACAGGTGGGTTCTTTACCACTAGTGCCACCTGGGGAGCCAAGATTTATGTGATATTACACCCCAAATCTATAATGTGCACAATATTTTTAAGTGCACATGGGATATTTGTTAACACAAATGTTATCCTAGGGCAAAAATACATTTTCAACAAATTTTTGAAAAATTTGAAATTTGCAGAGTGTATTCTGTGACTGTAATGGAATTAAATTAGAAATCTATAGCAATAAGATACTAAGAAACTTCCAAATACTTAGAAACCAAGCAGCACACTTCTAAATAACATATAGTTCACAAACAAAACTCGAAAATATTTCAACTGAATATTAGTAAAAAAAAAAAAAGGAAGAAGAAGGAAATGTTCACATGCATATAAAGTAGGCCAAATTCATTAATTTTATGACTTTAAATGCTATAAGAAGAGAGACCTGAAATCAATAGCATAAACACAATGGAAATTAAAAAAAAAAACAAGCAGACACAAATGCATATTCTTTGATTTTTGTTTACATTAAGTTTAAAACTTTAGCAAAAGTTGAAACTATCTTTGCTTATAGGTGTTGCTGCTACTGCTAAGTCACTTCAGTCGTGTCCGACTCTGTGTGACCCCATAGACCGCAGCCCACCAGGCTCCCCCATCCCTGGAATTCTCCAGGCAAGAGTACTGGAGTGGGTTGCCATTTCCTTCTCCAATGCATGAAAGTGAAAAGTGAAAGTGAAGTCGCCCAGTCATGTCTGACTTTTAGCAACCCCATGGACTGCAGCCTACCAGGCTCCTCCGTCCGTTGGAGTTTCCAGGCAAGAGTACTGGAGTAGGGTGCCACTGCCTTCTCCCTTATAGATGTTGAGAAGGAGGTAAAAGGGCAAGAAGGTATTTCTAGGAATAAGGAAAACGTTCTAGTATCTTTGTTATTTGGGTATTTCTAGTATCTTTATGATTTGTGAATTGACTCTTTGAGCACTTAACTGTGAATTTTACCAAAAAATAAAAACAAAAACAATGCAATTAGGAAAGATGAAAACAAATTGTGAACCTCAAAATAAATTTAATTATAAAATTCTTCCAATTGACCCACAGTATTTTCACCTAAATTTAAGAAGCAGCATCTATAATCAAGTGGTCCCAGTTGGCCTTTAATTTAAAGCTTCCAGTCTTTAATTTCAGTCATTGGTGGTGAAAAAGGAAGAACATTTTTCTTACAGTTATTGATGCAACCAAGATCTAAATCTCAATAAGTATTTTCCTAGTAATTTTTCCAATTGTTAGCTAACCATGAAATAGTTTCATTTTGGCACCTGTTTGTTAATTGATTTTAAATAGTTCAGTATCATAACAGCTCACCACTGGCTCAAATAATGGCATAACTGATCTGCGGGAAATGGTTGTGTAGTTTTGCCTGTTTGAACACTGGAGAATGTCAGCTGAAAACAACTGTTTTATTTTTGACCCATATGATGCTAAGCAGTTCTTTAGCACAATAATTTAAAGAACAATTTTCATTGTTTACTGGAATCCATTCAGAATTAATAATATTATAATATAAACTAAACAATGATGCTTATATTCCTACCGTTTAGGACATGTATATACGTAGTGTTTTGAAAAGCATAATAAACATTTTGATCTGGGAGATAAACATTAAGGTGACTGACTGGAACATAAATTTATTCTGTCAAAATACTTTAACAAAAAGTCTTACTATTTTAATCACTGTTACATAGTAATATCTGTTATATATTTTTTCTTCCTGGCATGAGTTAACTACAATATTTACATATTGAATAAATAAACGAAGTCTTGAAGTTTTGTTGTTCGATGAAATAACACCAATAAAAATAACAAAAGGAATGTTGCCTGAATGGCAGTAGTCTTTTTGGTTGAACTGTTTCTGCAGTAATCATGTATAAAAAAGTATAAAACAAAATAAAGTTCAACTAAAGCCAAGGACTTAGATAGCCTTTCTCTTTCTCTAGTTAAGATTACAATGTTTTTAATAATATATTCTTTACTTCTCACACAGTAGCAATAACTATCTCTGGATATTTGAAAGTGTACATTATGTGTTTACACCTTAGAGTGTTTCTCATTTTCCAAGTAAAGTAGCTGTCTTGGGCTTGACCTTGCAGTCAGTCTTTACTCTAAAAGGCTCCTCCATACTCCCCACTACCATCCCCCACCCCCTCCAAAGCCCTTAATGACTTTAATAAGAGTGGTGGAATCAGGCCCCACAAGGTGTGTTTGCATCATTGTGCTGAGCTCAAGAAGATGTTAGTTATGAAGCTGAATGGTGTGTGTGTGTGTGAAGCCAACAGCTTGAGAGTAGGTCCTCTCCACATCAAAAGATGTGTTTGTTTTATTTTTATTTGGAGGATAATTACTTTACAATATTGTGATGGTTTCTGTCATACATCAACATGAATCAGCCATAAAAAAAAAACTAGTATTTAAAATTTTTAAAGTTGTATTTTAAGACTATTTTGACCCATAAACCTAACATTCAAACATGTGTAGCCAGTGTAAACACATACTGAATACCTAGTAAGCAAGCTTTATTGACTATGCCAAAGCCTTTGACTGTGTGGATCACAATAAACTGTGGAAAATTCTGAAAGAGATGGGAATACCAGACTACCTGACACACCTCTTGAGAAACCTGTATACAAGTCAGGAAGAAACAGTTAGAACAGGACATGGAACAACAGTCTGGTTCCAAATAGGAAAAGGAGTACATCAAGGCTGTATATTGTCACCCTGCTTAATTAAATTATATGTGGAGTACATCATGAGAAACGCTGGGCTGGAAGAAGCACAAGCTGGAATCAAGATTGCTGGGAGAAATATCAATAACTTCAGATATGCAGATGACACGACCGTAGTGGCAGAAAGTGAAGAGGAATGAAAAAGCCTCTTGATGAAAGTAAAAGAGGAGAGTGAAAAAGTTGGCTTAAAGCTCAACATTCAGAAACCTAAGATCATGGCATCCGGTCCCATCACTTCATGGGAAATAGATGGGAAACCAGTGGCTGACTTTATTTTTCTGGGCTCCAAAATCACTGCAGATGGTGATTGCAGCCATGAAATTAAAAGATGGAAGGAAAGTTATGACCAACCTAGGTAGCATATTAAAAAGCAGAGACATTACTTTGCCAACAAAGGTCCATCTAGTCAAGGCTATGGTTTTTCCAGTGCTCATGTATGGATGTGAGAGTTGGACTGTGAAGAAGGCTGAGCGCTGAAGAATTGATGCTTTTGAACTGTGGTGTTGAAGACTCTTGAGAATCTCTTGGACTGCAAGGAGATCCAACCAGTCCATCCTAAAGGAGATCAGTCCTGGGTGTTCATTGGAAGGACTAATGCTGAAGCTGAAACTCCAATACTTTGGCCAACTCATGTGAAAAGTTGACTCATTGGAAAAGACCGTGATTCTGGGAGGGATTGAGGGCATGAGGAGAAGGGGACGACAGAGGATGAGATGGCTGGATGGCATCACCTACTCGATGGACGTGAATTTGGGTAAACTCTGGGAGTTGGTGATTGATGGGGAGGCCTGGCATGCTGCAATTCATGGGGTCTCAAAGAGTCAGACATGACTGAGTGACTGAACTGAACTGAACTGAAGGAATAATAAAATCTAAGATTGAAGAATATAGTCTCTACCTTACTTCTGCCTTTCAAATTTTGAGCAAGTATATATAATTTTAAAAACAAATTCACATTTGAGAAACCTAGCTTCAAAGTGGCCCATTTTCATTGGAAAATGTAACTTCAGTCTCAGTCCTCTGGGGACAGGAAAGTACTCTGGAATAAGAGTAGGCTAAAGATGGATCATGGAGTTGCAAAGAGTTGGACGCAACTGAGCGACTGAACTGAACTGAACTGAAAGATGGAGCAAGCCTTGAATGTTACACTGGTTTAGGAGAGAATATTTTACTAGTTTGGGATGTAAAGAAAAAAGTGAAGTCAGGGTTGACTCCCAATTTTTGGTCTTATCATGTGGATGAACAGAGGTCATTTCCTGAGGTGAGGATGATGAAAAGAAGAAGGAAATGTAGGAGTTCTGTCTTTGTCACTGAAGTTTGAAACATGAGTGATTAGATATGAGATAGTTAAATAACTCTGGAAATAAGGAAGATAAGGAAGAAACATCTTTTGCTGTTCCCTTCTGTCTCAGAGGGTCAAGAATCTGCCTGCAATACAGGAGACCCAGGTTCAATCTCTGTGTCCGGAAGATTCCCTGGAGAAAGAAATGGCAACTCACTCCAGTAGTCTTGCCTGGAGAAATCCCATGGACAGAGGAGCCTGTTGGGCTACAGTCCATGGGGTCTCAAAGAGTCAAACAAGACTGAGTGACAGACATATGCATATAAATGATTAACATATGAATATGAATGGCACTTAACATTATGCTATGGTGAAGTTATCTTGAAAGAAAAGGTGAGAAAAGAGAATAAAACTGCAAGCAAAGCCCTGTAGTACTCCATTGTTGCTGCTGCTGCTAAGTCATTTCAGTCGTGTCCGACTTTGTGCGACCCTAAAGGCGCCAGCCCACCAGGCTCCCCACTCCCTGGGATTCTCCAGGCAAGAACACTGGAGTGGGTTGCCATTTCCTTCTCCAATGCAAGAAAGTGAAACGTGAAAGTGAAGTCGCTCAGTCGTGTCCGACTCTTAGTGACCCCATGGACCACAGAGAGAGCAGCAAAAGAACTGGATTAAGTAATGGCAACTGAGTAGGTACAGTCAGTGGAGAAAGGCAAACCCAAGAGAATGCAGCATCCAAGTCAAGTGAATAAATTGTTTTAAGAAGGAAGGCATGGTCCACCATGGAAAATGCTAATGACTCAAGGAATGTGTGGGGCCTTCCCTGATAGCTCAGTTGGTAAAGAATCTACCTGCAATGTGGGAGATCCCAGTTCTATTCCTGGGTCCAGAAGATCCCCTGGAGAAGGGATAGGCTAAAAACTCCAGTGTTCTTGGGCTTCCCTTGTGGCTCAGCTGGTAAGGAATCCGCCTGCAATGCAGGAGACCTGTGTTTGATCCCAGGGTTGGGAAGATCCCCTGGAGAAGGGAAAGGCTACCCACTCCAGCATTCTGGCCTGGAGAATTCCATGGACAGTCCATGCATTTGCAAATAGTCAGACACGACTGAGGGACTTTCACTTTCAAGGAATGTGAGAACTGGGAAGCAGAAAGACCTCCATTCCAGCCATGAATTTACCTAGTGGGAAAGAGAATGCTTGTTAACTCTGATTCAGTCAGAATACAGGAGTTTTATCCAAGCCAAACTGAATTTTAATCAAAGAGTGTGATAAAAAAGGTTTTAAACCATTAAGAGGTAGAAAAAGATGATTGACAGAACAGAGATGAAAAATAGTGATTGGAAAAAAGAAATGCCAAGCATATTACTGAACTCCTTAGTTGATATCAATAAATCTATTTCAAAGGAATTGGAATTTATGATAATAAAGTATTGCATGTATTCTTTGAAGATTATGATTATGTTCATTCAGCCATTCATTAAATATTTATTGTAAACATTAAGTATCAAGCTTTGGGAAACCTAAAAATTACATATAAAGATTACTAGACAGAAACCATTAGTGTTTTTTCCAGTTTTATTGAGATATAATTGACATACAGCACTGTTTAAGTTGTACACCACAATGATTTGACTTACATACAGCATGTAATGATCATCACAAGATTAGTGAATATCCATCATTTCGTGTGTGTGTGTGTGTGTGTGTTAGTGACTTAGTTGTGTCTGACTCTTTGCGATTCCATGGACGATAGCCCACCAGGCTCCTCTGTCCATGGAATTCTCCAAGCAAGAATCCTGGAGTGGTTTACCATTCCCTTCCCCAGCCATAATCTCACAGATACAAGATTAAAGAAATAGAAAAAAAATATTTTCCCTTTTGATGAAGACTCTTAGGGTTTACTCTCTTAACAACTTCCATATGTAGCATATAACAGCATTAATTATATTTACCATGTTACACATTACAACTTGAATACTTATCATATAACTGAAAGTTATACTTTTTCCATCCAGCTCACTCACTGCCTATGGTAACCACAAATCTGATCTCTTTGTATGAGTTGTTTTGATATATGATTAACCTATAACTCTAGGTTAGTTCATGTTATGTAACATAGTTATTTTATATTTCTAAAATTTCCAAAATGATCATCAGGATAAGTATAATTACAATATGTCACCATACAAAGACTTTGTGTAGTTATTGACTATTTTCCCTACACTGTGCATTTCATACCCATGACTCATTCATTTTGCAACTTAATGTCTGTACCTCTCAATCTCTCTTACCTATTTCTTTCCCTCCCTCAACCCCCTTCCCTTCTGACATCCATCCAATTGTTCTCTGTGTCTGTAAGACTTTTTGCTGTTATACCTGTCCATTTGCTTTGCTTTTTTAGGTTTGAAATATAAGCAAAATCATATGGAATTTGCCTTTATCTGACATATTGTACTTAGTATAATATCCTCTAGATCCACCCATGTGGCCACAAGTGGAAAGATTCCATTCTTTTTATGACTGGGTAATATTCCATTGTGTATATGTACCATATCTTCTTTATCTATTCACCTGCTGATGGACACTTGGGCTGCCTCCATATCTTAGCTACTGCAAATATGGTGCAATGAACAGAGAGATGCATAACTATTTTCTAATTAGGTTTTTAGTGTGATATAGTTCCATTTGTTTACTTTTCTTTTGTTTCCTTTGCCCGAGGAAACAAATCCAAAAAAATAATATTACTCAGACGAATGTTAAAGAACCCACTGCCTATGTTTTCTTATAAAAGTTTTATGGTTTCCAGTCTTATATTTGTCTTTAATCCATATTAAACTTAAGTTTGATTGTTTTGCATATAGCTGTTCAGTTTTCCCAAAACTGTTAATTGAAGAAGCTATCTACCCCTCTGTATATTCTTACCTCCTTTGTCAGAGAGCAATTGCCAGTGTAAATGTGGGTTCATTTCTGAGTTTTCTATTCTCTTCCATTGATCTACATGTTTCTTTTTGTGCCAGCATCATATGTTTTTATTTCTGTAGCTGTGTACTATCTTTGAAGTCAGGAAATGTGGTTCCAGCTTTGCTCTTTCTCAAGATTGTTACAGGCATTTAGCACATTCTGTGTTCCCATACAAATTTTAGAATTCTTTGTTCTAGTTTGATGAAAAATGCCATTTAGGAGACTAAAAACTATCTGTTAGAGTTAATGCATTAAAGAGTATTCTTGATTGCTGTTGCTTCTCTTCTTTAATCAGAATATTCACGACCAGTGTGATTCTTAAGTGATTTTGCTTTTCATGCATGCAGTTCAGTTCAGTCGTGTCCGACTAAGACCCCATGAATCGCAGCTCACCAGGCCTCCCTGTCCATCATCAACTCCTGGAGTTTACTCAAACAATGTCCATCGAGTCGGTGATGCCATCCAGCCATATCATCCTCTGTCATTCCCTTTTCTTCCTGACCCCAATCCCTCCCAGCATCAGGGTCTTTTCCAATGAGTCAACTCTTCGCATGAGGTGGCCAAAGTATTGGAGTTTCAGCTTCAGCATCAGTCCTTCCAATGAACAACCAGGATTGATTACCTTTAGGATGGACTGGTTGGATCACCTTGTGGTCCAAGGATATCTCAAGAGTCTTCAACACCACAGTTCAAAAACATCAATTCTTCGGCACTCAGCTTTCTTCACAGTCCAACTCTCACATCCAAACATGACCACTGGAAAAACCATAGCCTTGAATAGACGGACCTTTGTTGGCAAAGTAATGTCTCTGCTTTTGAATATGCTATCTAGGTTGGTCATAACTTTCCTTCCCAGGAGTAAGCATCTTTTAATTTCATGGCTGCGATCACCATCTGCAGTGATGGTGAACACCATCACCACACTGTTTCCATTGTTTCCCCATCTATTTTCCATGAAGTGATGGGACAAGATGCCATGATCTTAGTTTTCTGAATGTTGAGCTTTAAGGCAAAATTTTCACTCTCCTCTTTCTTCAAGAGGCTTTTTAGTTCCTCTTCATTTTCTGCCATAAGGGTGGTGTCATCTGCATATCTGAGGTTATTGATATTTCTCCCGGAAATCTTAATTCCAGCTTGTGCTTCTTCCAGCCCAACATTTCTCATGATGTACTCTGCATATAAGTTAAATAAACAGGGTGACAATATACAGCCTTGACATACTCCTTTTCCTATTTGGAACCAGTCTGTTGTTCCATGTCCAGTTCTAACTGTTGCTTCCTGACCTGCATATAGGTTTCTCAAGAGGCCAGTCAGGTGGTCTGGTATTCCCATCTCGTTCAGAATTCTCCACAGTTTACTGTGATCCACACAGTCAAAGGCTTTGGCATAGTCAATAAAGCAGAAATAGATGTTTTCCCAAAACTCTCTTGCTTTTTCCATGATCCAGCAGATGTTGGCAATTTGATCTGTGGTTCCTCTGCCTTTTCTAAAACCAGCTTGAACATAAGGAAGTTCACGGTTCACATATTGCTGAAGCCTGGCTTGGAGAATTTTGAGCATTACTTTACTAGCATGTGAGATGAGTGCAATTGTGCGGTAGTTGGAGCATTCTTTGGCTTTATCTTTCTTTGGGATTGGAATGAAAACTGACCTTTTCCAGTCCTATGGCCACTGCTGAGTTTTCCAAATTTGCTGGCATATTGAGTGCAGCACTTTCACAGCATCATCTTTCAGGATTTGAAATGGCTCAACTGGAATTCCATCACCTCCACTAGCTTTGTTCATAGTGATGCTTCCATGGCCCACTTGACTTCACATTCCAGGATGTCTGGTTCTAGGTGAGTGATCGCACCATCATGATTATCTTGGTTGTGAAGATCTTTTTTGTACAGTTCTTCTGTGTATTCTTGCCATCCCTTCTTAATATCTTCTGCTTCTGTTAGGGCCTTACAATTTCTGTCCTTTATTGAGCCCATCTTTGCATGAAATGTTCCCTTGGTATCATAATTTTCTTGAAGAGATCTCTAGTCTTTCCCATTCTGTTGTTTTCCTCTATTTCTTTGCATTGATCACTGAGGAAGGCTTTCTTATCTCTTCTTGCTATTCTTTGGCACTCTGCATTCAGATGCTTATATCTTTCCTTTTCTCCTTTGCTTTTCACTTCTCTTCTTTTCACAGCTATTTGTATGGCCTCTCCAGACAGCTATTTTGCTTTTTTGCATTTCTTTTCCATGGTCATGGTCTTGATCCCTGTCTCTTATACAATGTCACAAACTTTCGTCCATAGTTCATCAGGCACTCTATCAGATCTAGGCCCTTAAATCTATTTCTCACTTCCACTGTATAATCATAAGGGATTTGATTTAGGTCATACCTGAATGGTCTAGTGGTTTTCCCTACTTTCTTCAACTTAAGTCTGAATTTGGCAATAAGGAGCTCATGATCTGAGCCACAGTCAGCTCCCAGTCCTGTTTTTGCTGACTCTATAGAGCTTCTTCATCTTTGGCTACAAAGAATATAATCAATCTGATTTCAGTGTTGACCATCTAGTGATGTCCTTGTGTAGAGTCCTCTCTTGTGTTGTTGGAAGAGGATGTTTGCTATGACCAGTGCGTTCTCTTGGCAAAACTCTGTTAGCCTTTGCCCTGCTTCATTCCTTCAGCACCAATAATCAGAGGCTAGACAAAATGAACCCCAAATATCTATTATAACACTAGGATTTGTATGATTTCAAGGAAATAATACTAATAAATTCAAATAATATATTTGAATAATAAGTTGCTGCTTTAGAAAAGTACATAGATTCTCAGCAATACAGTTTGTGGGTTCTCCAGTGGCTCAGATTGTAAAGAAACTGTCCGCAGTGCAGAAGACACAGGTTTAATCCCTGGATTGGGAAGATCCCTTGGAGAAAGGAATGACTACCCACTCCAGTATTATTGCCTGGGAAATTCCATGGACAGAGGAGCCTGGGAGGCTACACAGTCCACAAGGTCGCAAAGGGTCAGACACGACTGAGTGACTAACACTTTCATTTTCACTTTTTTTTCCAGAGCTGAGAGAAAATATTGAAGGTAGAAGTTGAATGAACAGTTTTTATTATGATGACACAGCATGAGTGTCTTTTTTTAATTTTCTATTTAAACTAAAAATTAAGTTTTTTATTTTACCTCTCAAAATCCAGGGAACTTAGACTGAACCAAAAGAACTAACATAATGCTCGATACAGTCACGACAAACTACATGGGTGACTGCACGATCACATGTACTTGAATGTATACCATCCATTGTAGAGTTACCAAAAATAATAACAGGTTCATATCACAACATACTTGATAGAACAGACAACTACAAATTTCATATAACCTGCACATTTCATGATATTTATTATTTTCTAGTTACTTTGATGGAAATGTATAAGAATTAACTTGTATCTATTATAAATGTCTTTTTGTCATTCATAAAACCAGAAATATTTATAGTTTCAGATGATTTTTATTAAATTTAGGTTTTTACAAATCTGTGGTTCTCAAATACATTTTATATGTGTTCATCTACTTAAGTATTCAGCAAGTAATGACAGAGTACCAATTATGTGTCAGATATCACACTAGGTGCTATGGATAAGATGGTAGACAGGTACAGTTCTATACTAAACTAAATGGTTGTTGTTCAGTTGCTCATCGTGCCCAACTCTTTGTAACCCCACGGACTGCAGTACGCCATGCTTCCCTGTCCTTGACCATCTCCCAGAGCTTGCTCAAACTCATTTCCATTGCGTTGGTGATGCCATCAATCCATCTCATCCTCTGTCGTCCCCTTCTCCTCCTGCCTTCAATCTTTCCCAGCATCAGGGTCTTTTCCAATGAGTCAGTTCTTCGCATCAGTTCGGTTCAGTTTAGTCACTCAGTCGTGTCTGACTCTGCGACCCCATGAACCGCAGCATGCCAGGCCTCCCTGTCCATCACCCAGAATCCACCCAAACCCATGTCCATTGAGTCGGTGATGTCATCCAACCATCTCATCCTCTGTAGTCCCCTTCTCCTCTTGCCCTCCTCCTGAATATCTTGATTAAATAAATTAAATTAAATGAGTCTTATATATTAAATTGTATATTTCATGTGGCAGTGGAATTTTTGAGATATAGAATTTTTCTAAAACTACCTAGTGTTTAGAGAAGGAAATGGCAACCCACTCCAGTGTTCTTGCCTGGAGAATTCCTTGGACAGGGGAGCCTGGTGTGCCACAGTCCATAGCATCTCAAAGAGTCAGACACATCTGAAGTGACTTAGCAGGCACCTATGCACCTATGCACCTAATATTTTGTTTAATAAAAGTCAATGATTGTAAAGTTGGGTGAGGAAAAGAAGACATATGAGTTGATGAGAAATAATAAAAAGTGGTAGGATAAATCACTTGTAGGACCAAAACAGATCAAAGAATGATATGAGTGTACTACTAAAAGAGCATTAGCTGAAAGTAATAGGTTGTGCTCAGAGAATGAAATCTTTGAAAGTCAGATTCTCTTGGTGATAGGAGATTCTTTACCAGAGTCATATACGAATGGGGTCTCTCTTCTCTGATATTTGAGGGTCAAGACCGTTTATTTGCTAATGTCATCTGACATATACTAGGCTTCCCTGGTGGCTCAGTGGTTAAAGCGTCTGTCTTCAATGCAGTAGACCTGGGTTCAATCCCGGGGTCAGGAAGATCCCCTGGAGGGGGAAATGACAACCCACTTCAGTATTCTTGCCTGAAGAATCCCATGAATGGAGGAGCCTGGTGGGCTATAGTCTGTGGGATTGCAAAGAATCAGACACGACTGAGCGAATTCAGCCAGCCAGCCAGCCAGGGCTCCCACAATCCATCAGGCCTGTTTTCACTCATCTTTAATAATAAACAAGGTTCAAATTATTTTTCTCAGGACAGCCTCAGATACCATTAAATCCCATTAAATAAGAGGATATAAATGAATATTTCCATAGAAATGTTGCATTTATTTATTTCTTTGTGCCCGACTCTTGTATAGCCAAGAAACCCATAACTGTTGGAATCTAATCCGCATTGATATTAAGTGGCAATGTGCCTACCATGTAATATGTGTTCAGTAAATATTTATTGACTTTTGGCTGTTGACTAACTGATGATGTAATCACATGAAACCAGAAACAGCATAAATCCTTACACTTTTATGAGTGGAACTAATCTTTTCCTTCAGGAGAACCAGGGAGGGATAGGAGAAGAATGATGTGCTGTTAGTGACATTCCATTATCAAAGCTGAATGGGGTGAGGGGGTCAGTGGGTGGAGGTTAAACCTCTGCAACTAGCTGCCTGTCTTTTTTGTTGCAACCACAGGAAGTTGCAGAGAATATGAAAAAGGTAGCAATCTCTTTCCAGGGTGATTTCAAAATATTTTGAGGATAGCTGCTGCTGCTGCTGCTGCTAAGTCGCTTCAGTCGTGTCCAACTCTGTGAGACCCTGTAGATGGCAGCCCACCAGGCTCCCCCGTCCCTGGGATTCTCCAGGCAAGAACACTGGAGTGGGTTTCCATTTCCTTCTCCAATGCGTGAAAGTGAAAAGTGAAAGTGAAGTCGCGCAGTCACATCCAGCTCTTCACGACCCCATGGACTTCAGCCTACCAGGCTCCTCCGCCCATGGGATTTTCCAGGCAAGAGTACTGGAGTGGGGTGCCATTTGAGGATAGCACCAAGATCTAAAATGTGTGGGTGTTCTGTTGCTCAGTCATTTCTGACTCTTCATGACCCCATTGACTGTAGCCAGCCAGGCTCTACTGTCCATGGGATTTTCCAGGCACGAATACAGGAGTGGGTTGTCATTTCTTCCTCCAAGGGATCTTCCCAACCCAGGGATTGAACCTGGGTCTGCTGCATCTCCTGCATTGGCAGGCAGATTCTTTATCACTAAGTCTCCTGGGGATTAATTAAGTTATTTGAAGAACTGTCACCAAAACATCTAATCATTTTAATATCTTTTTGTACTTCACTATTTCTTTTCACTCTTCTTCAAAATTCTCCAAATTAATGGGACTACTTGGGTCATTAGCTGGTGGTACAATTTTCTTTAGTCTGGTGATATAAGAGATGGTAGCAAGGAAACTACATTTTTAAGAATAGAAAAGGAAAAAGAAACCTTTGTATTTATAGCTGGGGCTAAAGCAAATTTTCTGAAGTAAATAGGGTTTTTATACCTTAATATTTTGTATAATTTAAATATATCTATATAGTCACTTAGCAGAGATGAATATTAAGCACATATTGTTCTTCAGTGGTAGAAGGGAAATTTAGTATTAGCTCTATTGTTCAGCATGGGATTTTTTTCCTACCCAAAACAGTACAGTAGGTTTTAAGGAACAACATGCTCATTCACATGCTGCTACTTGGAATTCTACACTAAGGAATTAAGTAAAAATGAATCAATTAAATCTAGAAATTCTTAAGTGCATTCACCAAGTTTCATATTTAAAACCAGATTTCAAATGTTTGGAATCTAAGAATAACACTGAGAAAGCAAATTCAATAATATTATTATAAACTTTATGAAAACACAAAACGTGTGTTAGCCTAAAATAAAACCCACATTCCTCAACTGACTAGGAGTAATTCTGTGGAGCACATACTCAGAGTTTTTTCTTTAAAAAATTCATATATTTCTAATATTCTAGAAGTGCTGCTGCTGCTAAGTCACTTCAGTTGTGTCCGACTCTGTGCGACCCCAGAGACAGCAGCCCACGAGGCACCCCCATCCCTGGGATTCTCCAGGCAAGAACACTGGAGTGGGTTGCTGTTTCCTTCTCCAATGCAGGAAACTGAAAAGTGGAAGTGAAGTCGCTCAGTCGTGTCTGACTCTTGGCGACCCCATGGACTGCAGCCTACCAGGCTCCTCCGTCCATGGGATTTTCCAGGCAAGAGTACTGGAGTGGGGTGCCATCGTCTTCTTCGATTCTAGAAGTATGGGTAACTAATTCCAAAGTGCATTATTATAAAGATCTTTACATGATACATATTATAAACTCTCTTAGAAAGTAAAGGGAAATGAACAACTACAGGAAATTCAGTAGCATATGAAGAAAAATAACGTTTTATAGAAAGGTCTAAAATATTTTCTCCTTTGCTCAGCTTCTGATCCTTCACATGGAAATGAGGCTATTGGACTTAATTGTCACCAAGAGACATAGGAGAAGCCAAGAGTAGTGATTGCAGTAAATCAGGACATGGGATTCAAGGAAGCTATATGCCATCTTTTGTCAGTTGTACAGATTCCAAACTAATCTCTTCAAAAAGCTATTTATGTACCTGTCATTCTCCCTGATCAGATGGTACACTCCTTTAGACAAAGGATGTTTTGATCATCCTTTTACATCCACCTCTGAACCTAGCACTACGTCTAGTTCTGAATAGGTCTTCAATAAATGTTGCAGGGATTGCATTTAATCAATATTGTCAAATAAAATGTAAAAATCTAAAGTACTACTGAATGCGAAGAGAGCCCAATCATTAACTAATGAGTCTCAAGTGATCTCCAACTAAATGGAAGAGAGTAATTCATAATTGAGACTGAAGTAAAAAATTAAGCTGGAAACAATCATGGATTATTATTAGCAAAATGATTGGAAAGTTAAAAACAGAAAATTTTGGACAAATTTACTCCAAATTGGAGGCTAATGAAAATGGTTGGTGGTGAAATGAAGGATGAGGGGACAATCTGAACTTGAAATATTTGGAGAACAGTGCTAGCCTTAGATCATTAATTGCTGTTGTATGGAAAGGGGATAAGACAACCAAAAACCTAGGAAAGACGATATATTTCTGTCTTTGTATTAAAGGATATTACCCATCAGAAAGGTCAGAATATTACAGTAAACAAATAGTAAATGTAATTAAATTTTGAACAAAGACAGGATGTCATATCTAAGGATGCACAGATGAGAGAATAATTTTCAAACATTCAGTGACTTAGGATTCCAACTTTTCCCCTCCCACTTAACATTTTAAACACATCTTTAAAAGATCAGCTAGGAAAGACTACAATGAACTTTAAAGTTAAAACAATTCTCATTGTTTTGAACTCCCCTGTTTTTCTCTAAACTCTAGGCATATCCTGTTAGCTCAGAACATTGGACTGTTTCTATATTGCTCAGAGTTGGAAAATTTCAATTTATTTACAAATATTTAAATAGTGTTTTGTTATACTCCAAGCATTCTATACGTTTTAGGAAATTCTCTTATTTAATTCTCATAATGTTATAATAGAGATATAATTAATAGTGTTTCTCTTTACCAAAGAGGGACCCTGAAGTGTTTAGAAGATCAGTAACTTGGCCACAGCCGTGCATTAGTGAGTGGTGGCTCCAGGTTCCCATGCTCAGCTCCCTGATTTCTGCTCTCTCCCTTGTACTCTCATCATTTAGTGTCATACATGTCACTCAGTTGAAGGCAGAATGAACTGATCTAAAGATAATTATCCTCCAATTAAAAATAAAACAAAAGATGGCAGAAAATTGTCATAAAGCTAGACAAGATATCATGTATAAAAGTCAAGCACTGTGCTGTATACAAACCAGTTGCTAAATAAATAGTTATTCCTCATTGGTCACTAGTTTATTGCTATAAAGAAGTTTATTGCTTCTTTTTTCTAAAATCTGCTTTCAGTTCCTCCTTTCTATTTTCTCTGCCTTTTTCTTATTCTGAAACCATAATACCTGATTGAAGAGCCTGAGCTTCAGGGCCTTTCTTAATTACCTATTGCTGCTCTAACAAATCAGCACAAACTTGGTGACTTGTATGAACACAATTTTATTTTGTGTTCAAAATCAAGATATAACCCTAAAATCAAGGTTTTCATAGAGCTATATTCCTTCTGGAGACACTGGAAGACAATCTGTTTACCGATTGTCTGTAAACATACCTTTTTTACAGGTATATCTATTTACATACCTTTTCCAATTTCTAGAGACCACCTGTATTCCTTGGATCATAGCCCCTTCCTTCATCTTCAACTCACATCATTCCAACTATTTCTATCATTATATCTCACTTTCCTGATTCCAGTATCACTGTCTCTTTTTCCTGTAAATACTTCGCGATTACATTGAGTCCACCTAGATAATCTAAGATGACTTCCCCATGTCAAGGTCTTTAACTTAGTCATACCCTCGAAGTCCTTTTTAGCACGTAAAGTATCATATTCACTGGTTCAAGGGGATCAGGAAGTGGATATCTCTGGAGACCATTACTCTGTTTACCACAGGGCAGATTGCCTCAGTTTCAATCCTGCTGTTTATTTGCTGTTTTTTCTTAAGGCAAATTACTTAAACTTCCCAAGCCTAAATCTTCTTATGTGTGAAGTCATGCTCAAAATAGGAACTTGTAGGATTGTTGTTAGGATAAGATTAGGTTGTACTGTGTATATAGAGGACCATAACAACTGTCACAGAGTAAATACTCAGTAAATATCAACTATTATCGTTTGTGTTAATTTCATGTAATAGATGCAAATGCATGTTAATGAATCACAGAAATAAGTACATAAATTTAAAATGCTCACATATTAACTTACAATTAGAAGTACAACCTTGGGATTAATGATATTCTTATTTAGATAAACCAAAAAAGAACCCATGTTACAATCAGAACTTGATTGGGTGGATGTAAAATCGAAAAAGCAGAGATAAACAAGACAAGTCCACTTGTCATAGTTTCTTTCAGTTAAATCTTTACTATTCAAAATGTGCTAACATAACCTGGCAGTTTTTTAATATGTAGAATTTCAAGGCTCATTCTAGACCTTCAAACAAGAGTCTGAATTTTTCTATGATTTTCAAATAATTTGTATGTACATTAAAGTTTGATCACACTGGCTATGATAGTGCCTCAGAGCCTAAAAGTGCTTTGCCTAGGTAGGCCACTTGCCTCTAGTAGTGTCCTCTGTCTCTGCTTTCATAATAGGAATTCACCACAACTATTATCCATTGAAACATTATGTCTTTACATATGTCAATACTTTCTAAAGGAAATGTTGTTATACACGTTCCCTTTGAAGTGACTTGACACAAGTCTGTGCTGATTATTATATTCTTAAGTTCTTCAGCTCTAAACTGGCAAAGAAAGGAGAAGACTTACCTTCTGAAAGCCAAGGAATAACGATTATGAACACACCTCCAGAAATCAAGCACCCACTGCATTTCTTAATAGGGCTAATGAATTCTGTTACTAGGCTAATATTTCAAAACTTAGGTCTACAAGAAAACTCAGATAATAAAATTAATTAGTTACATTAATCCATCATAGCTAAAATTAAAAGACACTCCTTGGAAGAAAAGCTATGACAAACCTAGACAGGGTATTAAAAAGCAAAGACGTCACTTGGCCGACAAAGGTCCATATAGCCAAAGCTATGGTTTTTCTAGTATTCATGCATGGATGTGAGAGTTGGACAGTAAAGAAGGCTGAGCACCGAAGAATTGATGCTTTCAAAATGTTGCACTAGAGAAGACTCTTGAGAGTCCCTTGGACTGCAAGAAGATCAAACCATTCAATCCCAAAGGAAATCAGTCCTGAATATTCACTGGAAGGACTGATGCTGAAGCTGAAGCTCCAATACTTTGGACCCCTGATGCGAAGAGCAGACTCATTGGAAAAGACGGTGATGCTGGGAAATATTGAAGACAAGAGGAGAAGGGGACAACAGAGGATGAGATGGATGGATGGCATTACCAATTCAATGGACACTAGTTTGAGCAAACTCTGGGAGACAGTGAAGGACAGGGAAGCCTGGCGTGCTGCAGTCCATGGGGTTGTAAAGAGTTGGGCACAACTGAGCGACTGAACACAACAAATCATAACTAAAAATTACATTTTCAATGGGAAGTAAAGAAAAAGAACAGTATGGAAAACATTTTCTCATACTGAACAATATTACTGAAATATGCTTTTGAAATGAGAGCAAATATCAACGTATAGATTAAATTTCTCTAATGAAATGTGCCCATTGACACCAAAAGGTAAGTACGGTACAATTCATGTTTGTCTTCAAAGTGGATTGAGTCACAGGAGTCCACAATCACAAGGTGGATTGAGCATTTGTATCCTTAGAGATACAAAGACACTGACAATAATTTAGTGAATTACATTTGAATATTACTTCAATATATACTTGCTGAACACCTGTTATGGTATAAGGCTCTGTGCTGCTCACACTTTTGTCATCTAAAAGAAACTTCCCTTCCCTAAAAGGAACTTCACCAGACAAACCTGATGATAAAACAAAAGTAAGTTTATTCTTACGTTGTAAGTGAGGACACTACTCTGACAGAGATTTCCTTGCCTCAGAGAAAAAAGAAGGCAAAGTTAGGATATTTATGAGATTTTGGAGTCAGTTTATGGAAGATCTTTCGACGTAGGGGTGATGGGGGAAGGGGTGACTAGCACTGAAAAATAATCATGATGTAATAATGTGTATTGGTGGACACTGCAAAGGGAAGGTCTTGAGGTGAGGGTGTACAAAGAGAAGAGACTAGAAGACTAAATAGTCGTCTAATGCTATGTATTGAAAAGTCTTGATGGCTTGATGTTCATTTAAATGATTTTTCCTGGAAGCTTCTAAATGAACAATAAAGTTACCTTCAACTTATCTTCCCGGTCACGAGTTTCCTGGAATAGTAAACGTATGTTGGTTGATGAAGACAATGGAATAGTAAAGTGATATTGGTGAAGACAGCCTAATGGTGGAGTAGAGTTATGTTAATGTAGAGAATAAGCTGTGTGCTGTAGGTGGTTTCAGCTTTCATTCGAGTGACTCAAAGTTAAATAGGATATAATCACTATTCTAAAAGAACATATAATCAAATATGAAAGTTTGTATTGAATACTAAAACAGATTTGTTCTGATTATAGAATGTTTAATTATTGATAAAAATAGAGAAAAATATAAACAAGAAAATAAAAATCACCAAATCCCACCAACATAACAGAGCATTTGACATTTAAAATGTTTATGTGTTGTGTTCATTTGCATTTAGTTTATATGTATAGTGGCAGTTCAGATGGGGAAGAATTTGCCTGCAATGCAGGAGACCTGGATTCGGTCCCTGGGATGGGAAGTTCCCCTGGAGAAGGAAATAGCAACCTACTCGAGCACTCTTGCCTGGAGAATTCCAGAACAGAGGAGCCTGGTGGGTGAAAGTCCATGGGATCACAAAGAGTTGGACATGACTGAGCAGCTAATACACACGTAATAAAATATATGTATTTTGTAACCAAAGTTGAATTCCCATCATCAATAAGCTTCATAGCCAGCTTTATTTTTCACTTAATTAAAAAGTCCATGAACTTTTCTAATGTTATTAAATGTTTTTTGAAAACTTGAGTTTTTAATGTCTATGTGTGTTTGTATATATTTTAACCTAATTAATTTAGTGTCTCATGCTGAAGCATCTTTGCTTGCTCAGGGGCAATGAAAATACTTATTTGATATAACTATTTCAAAACATTTGGGTCAGTACTTCTTAGCAGCATCTGTCAATAAGGACAGAGAAAAATGGATGTAAACTTTCACTCATTTGTTGAGCTTAGATCAAAACTGCTAAAATGTAGTCATAAAATTTCTTTAAAGCCTCATCTTTACCATTTAAAATAATTTTATGACATTTCCTATAATATGTCAATGTTATTTTTTTTAATACTAAATAATTTTCTCCCAAAGTTTTGAGTAGAGTTAATTCTCTAAGGCGTTGCAAGAGCTTTTAGTATTCCTACTATAGAAGCTACGTTCTCAAGGGTATTTATAGCCCAATTTGCAAATCACGATAGCCATTATACAATTCATACAGTATTAAAATAATTATTCATAAGATTGTCCTGGATTCTGATGAAAAACAAGTCAGTGAGGAATGGAACCAACTTTAAATATTATGCTTTATTACTGCATTTCAAACAGGAGATTTGGGAAGGGGGGAAAAGGGAAACAAAGCATGTGAATTGGTTGAGTCCAGTTAGATTTAGCACCAGTAGCAAGAAAGGTTTATTTGACAAGTTCAGCTGAACTGCACTGAAAGGAAGTAGGAAGACGGTCCATATCAAAAATTTTAAAATAAATAAATAAAAGGATAAAGAGAAAGAAGCAACAAGCATTACAGCAGGAAACACAGATCATAGTAAAAATGCACCTTTCGTTGTCACTATCACTCCATATTAGCAAAATGCAAATAGCAAATAAAAGCAATATTGTAGAAATCTCCTACTCTAAAAAGGAAGCACTAATTTTTAAAGGAGAAGTTTTTGTTACCTTTGGAAACTTTAAGGTCCTAGACTGGTAAATATCTTAAGAGACAAGTGAAGAAACCTTAGAGTGGAATTTTGCAGTAAATATGATGAAAGTGAGAATAGCAACACATCTCTTTTCCTAAAAGAATTACAGGCATAAAGAGGTCAGGAACAGGAGAAAATTAATACAAAGAGTAACACAAAACTTAGATGACTTTAAGATGCTGATGAAATTAGAGAAATACATCAGACAGAAACAGAAGGATGAAATTGCCAAAGTCATAGATTTTATTTTTTTAATAATACTGATTGAAGCTGTTCTCACTGGAGTCAGATTTCACACTTAATTCAGGATTTTAGCAAGTAGGAATACAAGAGTTTAGAAAGACCTCTACAGCTTATTTACTACTCGTTGCCAAGTTTGTACCCTTCAAGTACATCAGTTTTATACTCCCCCTCCTCCATCCTCTGCTAAACGTTGTTTTACTCTATGTTTTTTTTTTTATAAGTTTGACTTTTTTATGTCTCCTGTAAGTGACATCTTGTGTTTGGGTGTATGAGTCTATGCATGTGTGTGTGAGTCACTCAGTTATGTCCAACTCTGCAACCCCGTGGACTTTAGCCCAACAGGCTCCTCTTTCCATGGAATTCTCCAGGTAAGAATACCAGAGGTGGTTGCCATTTCCTTATCTGGGGGATCTCCTCAACCCAAGGATTGAATCTGGGTCTCCTGCATTACAGGCAGATTCTTCACCACCTGAGCTACCTGGGAAGCAAGTGACATCATACAGTTCTTGTTTTACTTTGTCTGACTTATCTCAGCAGAATGTGCTCAAGGTCCATTCATTTGTCGAAAATGGCAGTTTCTTTCCTGACTTTCCAGCTTTTCTGATGGCTGAGTAATACTCCATTGTGTATATATACTGTGTCCTTTCTTATCCATTCATCTATTAATGGACCCTTGGGTTGTTTCTATGTCTTGGCTATTGCAAATAGTGCTGAAATGAACATGGAGGTGAGTGTATAAAAAGGCATCAGAAAAGGCAATGGCACCCCACTTCAGTACTCTTGCCTGGAAAATCCCATGGATGGAGGAGCCTGGTGAGCTGCAGTCCATGGCGTCGCTAAGAGCCAGACACGACTGAGAGACTTCACTTTCACTTTTCACTTTCATGCATTGGAGAAGGAAATGGCAACCCACTCCAGTGTTCTTGCCTGGAGAATCCCAGGGACGGGGGAGCCTGGTGGGCTGCCGTCTATGGGGTCACACAGAGTCGGATACGACGGAATCGACTTAGCAGCAGTAGCATAAAAAGGTATAGGGACACATGAATGGACTCCTAACACATTATGAATGGAAATCAAAAGATATTAAAATAGGAGAAAGAGAGACAATTTGTAAAGTTCTCAGTAATTTGGTTTTGTTTTTGACAATTATTTTTATTTTTTATTAAAAAAATATTTAATTGGAGGATAATTGCTTTACAGTGTTGTGTTGGTTTCTGCCTTACAATGACGCAAATAAAAATTTGGAACACTTCAGGAGTTTCCATGTCATCCTTGCACAGGGGCCATGCTAATCTTCTCTGCATTATTCCAATTTTAGTATATATGCTGCCGAAGCAACCTCGTTTTATTTTTTTGACAGGAGCAGATTAGAATATAGGAAAGAAATCAATTGCACTGTAGTGGATTCCTCTTGAAGGAATAGATCCTTTTGAAATTGGAACCAATGGCTACATCTCATCTCAAAGGGATATCTCTCCCAACTGTATTTAAATTCAGTAATACCCACTTGAAAACTGGTATGGATTAACCAGAATCCTGAAGAAACAGAAACTACCTTTCAACATTCAGATATTATTCCTACTTTCTTTACTTTTTCCTCTAGGCTAAAACATTGCATAACCAAGGAAAACTATTGCCTCTTCGGCTGTGGGTTAAATTAGCATGCCAAGAGCAGATAATATATTGAATCCTAGAGAGTGGTTTATCTTATCTGCTGCTGCTGCTAAGTCACTTCAGTCATGTCCAACTCTGTGTGACCCCATAGACGGCAGCCCACCAGGCTCGCCAGTCCCTAGGATTCTCCAGGCAAGAACACTGGAGTGGGTTGCCATTTCCTTCTCCAATGCAGGAAAGTGAAAACTTAAAGTGAAGTCGCTCAGTCATGTCCGACCCTCAGCGACCCTGTGGACTGCAGCCCACCAGGCTTCTCTGTCCATGGGATTTTCCAGGCAGGAGGACTGGAGCGGGGTGCCATTGCCTTCTAGCACAACTTAATACAGAGTTGTTGAATAAATTTTGGTACTTTAATGCTTTGGCACTTATGCGGTTTTCATTGTGCTGACATGGAGAGATCTCCAAAATATAGTGTTATCTAAACAAAGCCAGAAGTAGAAAAATATCTGTACCCATTTATATGTATAAACTATATAGTATACACCCATGAAGATATATTGAAGTGTTGAATGTCTAGAGAAGTGATCTTAACAATGCTGACTGTGGCTAGTTCTAGGGAGAGTAGTAGGGTCTTTTTTTCTTCTTTTTTTGTGCTCAGTCATGTCTGACTCTTCGTGACCCCCTGGACTGTAGCCCACCAGGCTCCTCTGTCCATGGGATTTTCTGGGCAAGAAAGCTAGAATGGGTTGCCATTTCCTACTCCAGGGGATCTTCCTGACCCAGGGATTGAACCCTTGTCTCTTGCATCTCCTGAATTGGCAGGTGGATTCTCTACCATTGTGCCACTTGGGAACAGTATCAGAGTAAGGGTGTTTGAATATGGTTGCCTCTACTTTTATCCTAAGTGAAAAAAAAAAAAGGAAGTCACTCAGTCATGTCCAACTCTTTGCAACCCCATGGACTGTAGCCTACTAGGCTCCTCTGTCCATGGGATTTTCCAGGCAAGAATACTGGAGTGGGTTGCCATTTCCTTCTCTAGGAGATCTTCCCAACGCAGGGATTGAACCCCAGTCTTCCACATTGTAGGCAGACTGTTTACCGTCTGAGCCACCAGGGAAGTCTGGTTTCCCAAATGGCTAAGAGGGTAAAGAATCTGCCTCCAATGCAAGAGACATAGGAGATATGAGTTAAATCCCTAAGTAAAGAAGTTCTCCTGGAGAAGGGCATGGCAACCCACTTCAGTATTCTTGCCTGGATTATCCCATGGACAGAGGAGCCTGGTGGTCTACAGTCCATAGGGTCACAAAGAGTCAGACACAACTGAGTGACAATTCACACATGCATTTTTACTTTATACATGCCTGCATTCATTGAATTTTTCCAATGACCATATATTATTTTCATAATAAAATAAAACTTGAACATGTTTAGAAATTTAGCTCAGCATAAGTGCTATAGATATAACAGAAAGCACACTTTCTAATAATGATGTTGAATTTAAAGAGGGCAGAGAAGTTTCTGAATGTCTTCAACTGGTCAAAACAGCATCTCAAATTTCAGGGAAAAAAAAAAGCTTTCTAATTTGAGCAAAGAAAATTGATATAATTTTCCAAACAATTCTGGCAAAGGGAAAGGTTACTCTGAATTATCTAGATGATAAATCTATTTTTCCACTTCCTGGGACAGTGGGCAGTAGGATATGTTGAAGTATAAACGTTTTTAACATAGTCATAAAGGTTCTGCATCTTATATTCCATCCTTAATAGCAACTCTTTCTGCCTCAGTAATGAGTTATCTCCAGGTCATGCAATCACAGGGCCTTTGGAATACCATTTCTGGTGTTATCACATCTCTCAAGAAGCTTTCTTTCTGTAAAGTCAAAATAGACAAAATGCAATCAATCTATTAATTAGTCAATGTTACCAAATGGAAACTATAATAAAGGAGTCCAATAAGAGTTACAATTCCAGGAATCTTTTTGGATAAAGCAGATGGCTTTCTTCATTATGAAAAAAGGCGTGTAACAGTTAATCTTATTTCTTTAATGGAAGTTAGGTATTATCTACTTGGCATGTCTGTTTTCTTTAACTTTAAATAGTTACCCAAAATGTAACAACATATTAAAATTTTTTTCTTGATGCATTATGAGTTTCAGTAATGTGATGCAACTAATTGTAAATTTTAAATATTCAGATTTATAACTATATTTTAAATATGGGGACAGGTTCTTTTGTTGTAAATATAAAGCCACTTTTTAAATACTTTTCATAAAGCATACTTATCAAAACAATTTATATGGTCACAAATTCAACAGAAGTTTATCAAATGAAATCTATTGGTTAATCTGGTTCATGATAAAAGGGAAACCAATGGAAAACCAGGAAAACATACCTCTAAAGTGATGTGAAGACACCCTGAAGATTCAGACATTGTTATCATGGAACTTCCCATGCCCTCAGCCCAAATCTATCTATTTTAACCTTCTAGTTATTTTTGTATTTTGATGAACTTGTAACTACTGGTAAAAAGAAGGCTAGATTAGCATTATGCCTCTAGAGCAGCTACTACTAATTTCAGATTGAGAGGACAATGCGCTAATGTATTAATCTGATAACCGTGTGAATATGGAAAAGACCTTCCATATCACATTTTAATAGCATCTAACAATTAAGGCACACTTATTAATATTTCTGAAGCTTCTTAAGTATCTCATTTCATGTTTCTTATAGAAAATCATTTTCACTAATATTTTAACTTGACTCATCTAAGTGAAAAGACTTCGAGGGGACCACTCACTGCAAAACCCAGTGCTATTCAGCTTTAAATCAATTCAGAATATCTCCACCCGGGACCGAGGCAAAACCAGGCAGAATATTAAGATCTGCTCCTCAGATCATGGAATTTACAGCTTAGGATAGTAGACCCACAAATCTGAGCTGTTGACTCTGTGCCTCTCCCAAAATATACTATGGAAAGCTCCCCCTTCTTTCACCTCAACCTCTATCATTTACCTCCAGGTCTCTACTGGTCAATACTAACGTAAATTCCTTTCTCACTTAGGATTTTGAAAAATAAGACTAACAATATTAACATAATTTGTTCTGTGTAATTCCAAGTTATATTGTTATATTGGATTCAATATAAACCTCCACACCATAATCTACCAAGTATTAGTATCATCATATCATCAATGAACACACACCATCCTTAAAATAAATAAGTGAACAGGAGCACCTTAACCCTGCATGATGCTGGCAAAAAGTAAAATAAACCAATGAAGCACATTCTTCTCTATCAGTTATATTAATGTATCTACGGTATATTTTAGAAATTGCTGCCTGTTTTGAGATTTTATTTTAAAACTAGTCAAGGTTTATGGCACTTTTTACAATCTAAACCTTTTCTAAATACATGATGTTTTAGAAGGTTGTTTATGGAGGCAGTTCATGCTCACAACTTAGGACTTCACTATAAATTCAGTAAATATTACTTAAGGATATACTGTCGAATGAGCAGTATGATTAATGGGAGAGGCCTGGGGATAGCCTATTCCACTTATAATGAAGATGAGAAATTTATACTTTCTAAGTTATGGCATAAAGGCACATCAAACCCAAATAAGTGCATTAGAGTATTTAAGAACCATATTCAAATGGTCTGCTTTTTAGATTTCTTTAAATAAAAATTTCATGACAGTAAAAAGAGCTGGGGTGAATTCAAAGATAAAGACCATTATTTGCCCTCCTCTGACAGTGTCTCACCAAGGTATTTAGAAAGCCTGGTGAGTGTGTTATCCAAACACTTTGTAGTCCCAGCTCAGCGGGCATCCACCCCCTCTGTGCCAGGTTGCCCTGCCTCTCCTGTGGTTATACTGTTTTTCGACTGTCATTTTTATTGAAAAATAAAAGCTAAATTGGAGTTTCAGAATACCTTCCATTTAACTCCTTTAATAAAATGGGAAAGATAAAAGCAACCTAGTCACAAGAGAAGTGTTTTTGAAAGCTATGCCTTGGATATCAGAGATGCAGAAATAAAAGGCTGCTTCAAAAATAGAGCCCACTGGCTTAGCTCTGGCCCTCTGCAGCTCTTCTCCTGTACTAAACCTGCTTTTAGCTTTAATTTTTTATTCAAAAGTTAAATGGGAAACATGAAATAGTTTGGATCAAATATCACAACAAATGAAAAACGTGCAGCAGATGATTCTTTTAAATGCATTATTCTTATGTCCTGGGCCAGACGACTTTGTCAGACAATCCTGTTTATGTCTGTTGGAAAAGAGAATATTTCTTATACATATTTACTTACAGAAATCTTTTCACTAATCCTATTGAAAGATTAGCATTTCTAAATGTTTGCCCCACTTAATATACTCATCAACATAATAAAAATGCTGAGACATACTACGCTAAAACAAGAGTGTATTTAATTTTGTATTTGCTTAACTTATTTGCCCATGGAATCTTTTAAAACTTTACATTTATTAATGTCCCAAGGTGCTAGGTTAGAGGTATTGTGCTGATCCTGTTATAACACTAAAATAGTTTTAAAATCTTTTCAAGAGAAAGCATCCACTTAGCTGTGTAATTATAGCTCTACTTAGAGTATTTATGTTGATCATTGAATTAATACCTAACATAGATCAATAACTCTGTGGTTAATAGTAGTATCTAAATGCAAATTGGCTGAGAGATATTAGTATTCGAGACAGCATAACTCAAAGATGTCTAAATTTGGTGTTAAATATTTTCCTACACTGACAAATATAACTCAGAACATGGAAGAGGATGTAGTAGAATTTGGCAAAGAAAACCGATTTATATAGTTCTTTAATTTTGAACAAAAATTTGATTTTATTATTAAGTTGATAATCTAGATCTATACTGTTTAATAACCTCAGTGCTCTGCTCTATTGTTCCTGTAATATTGAGCTAATAATTTAATGATGGTGACTCAAAAATATTCTGAGTTGTATTTTATTGTCTTAATAAAAGAAAGATCCAATTTGAGATTGTAATATTCTCTCTGGCTCTTCTACATCACAAATTTATGTATATATATTAATACATAAATTAAACATATATATATATATTTAAAGTACCCTCATTTCAGACAATTGATAGTATTCTAACCAATTAAAGACAAATGGGGAAATGGAAGATGTAACTATATTGAATATGTCTCTCAGGATAAGAGGATAAGACAGAACTGATGAAAGATGATTTGTGAAGGAACAACTACTTTGCCATGGCTGCTCGATGCTGAGGAGTGTGCTAAAAGCACTCTAGTGGCCTTCAATTAGAGCTGTCTCATTATTGTGAGCATAGTATTATTTTAAATTTGCTTTTTATATTTAATTAAATAACACCTACCCTACAAAGTACCTCTTACTGTCCATGCCAGAATTTTGTATGACTACCTTCAAAATAAGTTTCATAGAATAGGCAAAGAATATACAGAACGCAATTACTTTTGCTTTATGGACCAAAAAAAAAAAAAAAAAAGGAAAGAATAAGAAATTCAGCAGTCTGTCTTTTGATCCTATGAAACAATTTCTTATTAAAAAAGCACCATTATACTTAATAATTACATAATTTTCCCTAGAATCCAGTGAAAACTGAAGAAGAATGTTTCAGCAATGCTCAAATGTAAATAGCTTTACCATTGTCTTATGGTTTTCAATAGGGCATAACTGATCTAATTCAAATTGTGATCTTTACCAAATCATGTTGCCCATGGTGGTATTCACTTACTTTCTTCCTTTAATCTTCTTTGGCACATACCCTGGTCAGAGATAAAGGGATAACTTTGAAGGCATTAAATGCCATATTGTTTTTCAAGTATTCAAAGAAAAATTTCCTCTATGCCATAACATTGCTCTTGAATATGTGAAGTAGAAAATTATGTAATCATAGAAACTCTAATTTAGTCGCTTAATTTGACATCAGTTTTCAAAATGTGAAACAATGTCTTTATTTTTATTTTTAAAGTATATTTTAGTCTAGAGATCATAGCACATACTTTCTTCAAGATTTGCTAAAATAAAATTAATTCATTGTGTAATACAAAACTTTATTGTTTAATTTGTCTTAATTTGGTTAAAATGGTATATTTCTAGCATCATTGACTTTTTTATTGTCTGTAAACTAAAGAAGCCTAAATACAATGGTTGTTTTTCTGCCTACACAAGTGTGTACTGCATGTTCAATGCATTTTAGTAATTGAATAGACAAGTACATATGTAGTGAAAATGTGTGTTGCTGTTTAGTTGCTCAGCCATGTCCGACTCTTTTGTGACCCATGGACTGTAGCCCACCAGGCTTCTCTATCCATGGGATTTCCTAGGCAAGAATACTGGAATGAGTTGCCATTTCTTTCTCCAGAAGATCTTCCCCACCCAAGAATTGAATCTGAGTCTCCTACTTGATAGGCAGATTTTCTACTACTGAGCCATCAGGGAAAGTGTATATACGATGTTGTACTTTGAAAACATTTTATCTCTGAAAAGGCAAGAGAAAAATGTGTGTGAGTTAAATGTAAGTTGATGACACAATTAGTAATATTTGTCTTCTATCACTAGATATGTTTGGTGAGACTCACTCTTTAGCAGGGAACACAATCATACATCATAGTAAGATAGTATTTAATTTTGGCACACATCCATATTAAATGACACTAGGCATGATTGGTGACTTGCTTTGGGTTTATTTTGCTTTTGTTGTCCTAGGTTCTTGAGATAGTTTAGATTATAAGCTTTTCTAATATATGAATTTAGTGATGTAAATGTCACTCTCTGTACTGCTTTAGCTGTGCCAAACAAATGTTAGTATATTGTATTTTCATTCACTTCAATGTATTTTTAAAAATTTTGTTCCTTTTTTGATGCAGTGTATTGGTTAGTTTCTCAGTGATTGGATATTTTCCTATTATACTTCTACCATTGATTTCTAGTTTGGTTCATTCGTGGTCAGAGAACACATTATCAGTCAGTTCAGTTCAGTCGCTCAGTTGGGTCTGACTCTTTGAGACCCCATGGACTGCAGCACACCAGGCTGCCCTGTCCATCACTAACTCCCTGAGCTTGCTCAAACTCAGTTCCATTGAGTCAGTGATGCCATCCAATCATCTCATCCTCTGTCATCCCCTTTTCCTCCTGCCTTCAATCTTTCCCAGTGTCAGGGTCTTTTCCAATGTCAGTTCTTTGCATCAGGTGGCCAAAGTATTGGAGCTTCAGCTTCAGCATCAGTCCTTCCAATGAATATTCAGGATTGATTTCCTTTAATATTGATTTGTTTGATCTCCCTGCAGTCCAAGGGACTCTCAAGAGTCTTTTCAAACACCATAGCTCAAAAGCATCAATTCTTCAGTGCTCAGCTTTCTTTATGGTCCAACTCTCACATCCATACATGGCTACTGGAAAAACCATATTTTTGACTATATGGACCTTTGTTGACAAAGTAATGTCTCTGCTTTTTAATATCCTGACTAGTTTTGTCATAGCTTTTCTTCCAAGGAGCAAGTGTCTTTTAATTTCATAATTGCAGTAACCATCTGCAGAGATTCTGTAGCCTGAGAAAATAATGTCTGTCACTGTTTTGCAGATGGTGATTGCAGCCATGAAATTAAAAGACGCTTACTCCTTGGAAGGAAAGTTATGACCAACCTAGATAGCATATTAAAAAGCAGAGACATTACTTTGCCAACAAAGGTTCGTCTAGTCAAGGCTATGGTTTTTCCTGTGGTCATGTATGGATGTGAGAGTTGGACTGTGAAGAAGGCTGAGCACTACAGAATTGATGCTTTTGAACTGTGGTGTTGGAGAAGACTCTTGAGAGTCCCTTGGACTGCAAGGAGATCCAACCAGTCCATTCTGAAGGAGATCAGCCCTGGGATTTCTTTGGAAGGAATGATGCTAAAGCTGAAACTCCAGTACTTTGGCCACCTCATGCGAAGAGTTGACTCATTGGAAAAAACTCTGATGCTGGGAGGGATTGTGGGCAGGAGGGGGAAGGATTGTGGGCAGGAGGAGAAGGGGACAACAAAGGATGAGATGGCTGGATGGCATCACTGACTCGATGGACATGAGTTAGAGTGAACTCTGAAAGTTGGTGATGGACAGGGAGGCCTGGTGTGCTGCAATTCATGGGGTTGCAAAGAGTCAGACATGACTGAGCGACTGAACTGAACTGAACTGAACTGTTTCCATTTTCCCCATCTATTTGCCATGAAGTGATGGGACCAAATGCCATGATCTTTGTTTTTTGAATGCTGAGTTTTGGACACATTACAAATGAAATCAATTATTAAACCTCAAATTAAATTTCTGATGCTTTTTTTATGGTAAGTGTATGGACTATTTTGGTATATGTTCCATGGGCACCACTGAGTTTTTCTCTTGCTGATTTTCTATCTCTTGCTGACTATTCTATCAACTGTTGAGAGAAGGCCTCTGAAGTCTTTACCTATAGTTGTGAATTTGTCTGCATCTCTTTTTAGTTCTATTAGTTTTTACATCATATATTCTGCAGCTCTGTTCCTAGTGCATACACATTTTTGATTACTGTTCTTCATGATAGCTTGGCACTTTTTCATTATATTATATCCCTCCTGATCTCTAGTAATTTTAATTTAGTCAATTCTGTTTTTTTAATTAATATTTAATGATACAACGTTTGCCATCCTTCCACTTTAACCTGCCTGCATTGTTATATTTATATTAGTTTCTTATAGACATTATACAGTTGCCTCATGTTTTAAAATGAATTCTGCCAGCCTCTGTTTTTTTAATTGATGCATTTAGATCATTTGTTTGATTTAATTATTAATATATTTATGCTTAAGTCTATCATTTTATTTTTTGTTTTTTTTCTATTTTTTAATTTCTCTCCTTTTTTTGAATGTTCTTTTTATGGGATATTTCAACTCTTTTTTAGAATTTCAATTTGATTTATGTATGGGATTTTTGAGTATATCTTTTTGTAGTTTTTTTTCAATGGTTTCTCAAAATATTATATGTACATAACTTACAGTTTACTGGTGGTATCATTTTACCAGTTCATATGAAGTGTGGAATCCTTACTTCACTTTACATCTCTTTATCCTCCTTCATTTATAACTGTCAAATATTTCCTCTGCATATATTTAGAGCCATGTCAAGTGGTATTATAACTTTTGTTCCATCCATCAAGCATTATTTGGAAAGTTTATTATATAATTTCATATTTTTGCCTACTCTATTCCTTTTTCCATTATTCCCAAATTTTTTTCTTTATCATTCTTTCCTGTTTATAGAACTTCCTTTAGTCCTTCTTTTGGTGTAGGTCTGCTGGCAAAAATTCTTCTGGTTTTCCTTTGTCTGGATAGCCCTTGCATTTCTGAAGGACAGTGTCACTGGACTTAAGATAACTAGCTGACAGTTTTCTCACAACATTTGCAAAATGTTGTGCCACTTCCTTTAAACTTTCATAGTTTCTAACAAGAAAACTGCTGTCAAACTGTTCTGCTTCTTTAGATAAGGTATCATTTCTCCCTTGATGTTTTCAAATGTTGTCTTTGGATTTAGTTTTCAGAAGTTTGAACATAGTGTGTCTTATTTTGGATGTGGGGGATTTATCCCATTTAGCTCAACTTCTTGAATCTGTAAATGTATTCATATGTCTTTTACCAAATTTGGAAACTTATTTCAGCCATTATTTTCCAATTATTTTTCATTTCCCCGCTTCCCCCTTTTCTATTTGGACTCTAATGACACAAATGTTAACTCTATTATCAAAGTCTCAGAGATCTCTGAAACTGTGTTCATTTTTTAAGTGTATTTTCTTTGTTTCTCACATTGGGAAATTCTATTGTTCTTCGACTTCTCAGATTCTTCCTCTGTCCCCTTCTGCTTTTGAGCACATCTTTTTGAGTGTTTATTTCAATTATTGTGTTTATCAGTTTAAAAAAATCCATTTGTAGACATTTCCTATTTTTCAGATTTGTTTTGAACACCTTTTAATTGTCTACTGAAGGAATTTTATGATGACTGCTTTAACATGTAATTCTAACATCTCTGTCATTTAGGTGTTGGCATCTATTGAGTGCCTTTTTTTCTTTTTCCCAGTTAGTTTGAGATCTTCTTAGTTCTTGTCTGACAGTTTCATACTGAAGCCTGAGCACTTAGGCATTATGTAATGGGATTCTGGATCTTCTTTAAATCAGTTTTGGATGGCTTCCTTTGACACTTCTCTAACAAGAGAAGAAGAAGACAAAAGCTCCTGCTTGCCAGGTGGCAGTAAATGCAGTACAGCTTCCCCTGTTGCCTCCTTTGAGACTCAAGGAAATGGGTCATCATTATTGCTGGGTAGGGTTGGGAGTTCATGTTCCTCACTAGGCCTCCACTGGCCCCTCTTTGAATGGAAGAAGTAGGAGCACCTTGTTGGGTCTTCATTAGCATCATTCCACTAGCCCCGCAGAAATGGTGATGTGGCTTCATTAACACTGAACAAATGCAAAATTTCTGACTTTACACTAGTCCTCCTTTGCTATTGTCCAGTATGGAGGGGGAAGTACCTTGTCACTGCGATATAACCTTGGAATTCCAGGATTCCCTCAGCGCAGTATTTATACCAAAGTGTTAGAGGGCTCATTACCAACTGTCAGGGATGATCCACAGCCCTCTACCTGGTCCTGTCTGACATCACAGTAGCAGGTGGATTGAGGCACCTCATTTTATTCTGGTAAGTGTGGAAGTCTAGGGTCATCAATCAGCCTTGGCTGGCATGACTGGGGGTGTGTCATTTGTTCTGTGATCTTTTGGTTGGCATATAGTGGTTACTGCCTAAACATTTTTTGTTTTACTGGGTTGTGTGCTCAGTCGCTTAGTCGTGTCCAGCTCTTTGTGATCCCATGAACTGTAGCTGCCAGGCTCCTCTGTCTGTGGGCTTTCTCAGGCAAGAATACTGGAATGGTTTGCCATTTCCTCCTTCAGGGGCTCTTCCCGACCCAAGGATCAAACCAATATCTCCTGTATTGGCAGGCAGACTCTTTACCACTGAGCTACTTGGGAAGACCCTTACTGGGGTACCATTTTGCTTATATTTGGCAGTGAGAATAGCCTTTCAATGGACACTTTATGGTTTGTATTTGTTGGTGTTTCCAGGTCACCACCTTCTTTAGCTCCAAGTTTGGTTATATGAAACAAAAAAGAATATCTGGTAAACGCACCACTGTGTCATTATTTGGGTCCCAATGCCACTAGCTCGTCTGCCTTCATCTTTCCAGCTTCCAGTCTTTCTATGTTTCTTTTTTAAACATGTAATATCTAGAGCTTTGAATTGTACTTAATAGAAAGAAGAGGAAAAAAGTATATCTATTCCATAATTCCAGAACTAGCTACCACTAGATTTATCTTTCTGGAGCTGTGAATATATATTGTGTTTCTTTTTCCGAGAAAATTTAACTCATTGTTCCAAAAGGACATGATAGAAGTCTCTTAGGTATACACTGCATAATATTCCTGGTTATCATTATTTAAGGGAATTATACCACTCAAAATATCACAGGTTTGTAATGATATAACATATACTTATGGACATTGCTCAAACGTACCCACAGAATCTCCAAGCACCCCTCTTGTAGTATAGCTAGAACTACCCAGCCCTTATCTGTTTTCCGTTCTGCTTTAACATAACATATTATTTGAAGAAAAATTATTCTGATTTCTAAAAAAAGTTTGGAAATACTTAAATCCAACTTTTTTCAAATGGATTTTTACAAAGGATTAAGCTCTATTGGATATTATTTGAGTGATTATTTTCTCAGCTATCTCCAGAATGAGAAATAACTAGTAACATTTTAAAATAGATGGGCTTTCCTGGTGGCTCAGAGGGGAAAGTATCTGCTTGCAATACAGGAGACCCAGGTTTGATTCCTGGGTCAGGAAGATCCCCTGGAGAAAAGAAGGGCTACCCATTCCAATATCCTTCCCTGGAGAATTCCATGAACAGAGGAGCCTGGCAGGTTACAGTCCACGAGGTTGCAAAAAGTCTAATATGACTGAGTGACTAACATTTTCACTTTCTAAAATAGATACATAGAAATTCATTCATTACACACAATAAAAATCCTAGCATATTTGGGATTAATTCCATTTTAAAACCAAAGTAAGAAGTACTGTAACTATAACATATTGTCAAGAGTTTTGCCAGGGTATATTACAGAGAACTAAAAGCTTAAAACAGTAGCTGGTGTTGTTTCAAATATGAAAAGATAATTATGCCAATCAACTTGAAAAATAAATTTATTTATATTCTGAGGAAGCAGAAGCAGCTTTTAAGCATCTAATAAAATGATGCTCTTACTAATTACAAAGGGAAACCAGCTGTATTAACAGTGTTAAGTATTTACTTAACACTTAAATACCAAGATTGAGTATATTATCAAGTTTGTGAATGTCTTCTTAATTCATGAAAAAAGTATTGACCAATGCATGTAGAACGTATTAAAAGAATAAAGATTTATTATCTGGCAAAGCTTAAAAGCCTTAATAATCAAACTTAAAGAGTACTCATTTTTCTCCCTGTTCACAGATGAGAAAGATACAAATTTTCATCTTTCATCTAGATTTTAATTAACCCATAAGAGCCACTCCATAACTATACCACTCAAGTTCATCTTCACTGGAAACAAGATGATGGTATGAGAGTTAGTTCATATCTACTGTAACTCAGAAGACAGGAAATGTACCCCCTTCAGTTTTCTCCTGGGAAGTCTAATGACACAATGAAGGTAACTAGAAGGACATGTGGATTGTAGTGAAATGGGTCACTCAGAATAGACTTACCCAGGCTGAAACCATAGCTTTCCCTCAGCTCTTATTATCAAAAAATATATGGATGAACATAGAGATGGAAAGAAGCAAACATATTAAGTACAGTAAAAATGTCTGCTTCAATGAACTTGTCAACATTGCCTGAATTATGAAGTACAGATACAGATATTTACCCAGAGGGTTCTCTAGCACCATTAAGTGTTCTGAGTACTGGTCAGACTCTGGATTTCTATATTGACACCAATATTTTAAGAACATTTTCTACAAATCAACAGTAGCATAGATTCTCAGTTAAAGGATACAAAAATGAAAACATCATAGTAGAGAATATTTGACACATCTAATAAGCTTAATTTCATTGTCAAAGAGCCATTTTCTGTTGGAAGACAAAAATGCTTTTATTTGTTTGTTTCAGAAATGATTTTTTTTTTAATCTTCAAAAACCAGTTAAGACAAAGGCTATGTATGTGAGTGTGTGAGAGTCACTCAGTAGGTTCGACTCTTTGCAACCCCACGGACTATTCCTCTGTCCATGGAATTCTCCAGGCAAGAATATTGGAGTGTGTTTGCCATTTCTTCTCCAGGGAATCTTCCTGACTCAAAGTTCTAAACTAGTCCCCTGCATTGCAGGCAGATTCTTTACCATCTGAGCCACTAGGGAAGCCTGAGGAAAGGCAATGCTGCTGCTAAGTCACCTCAGTCGTGTCTGATTTTGTGCGACCCCATAGACGGCAGCCCAACAAGCTCCCCCATTCCTGGGATTCTCCAGGCAAGAACACCGGAGTGGGCTGCCATTTCCTTCTCCAGTGCAAGAAAGTGAAAAGTGAAAGTGAAGTCACTCAGTTGTGTCCGACTCTTAGCGACCCCATGAACTGCAGCCCACCAGGTTCCTCCATCCATGGGATTTTCCAGGCAAGAATACTGGAGATAGGAAGTCATAAAAAAAAGACATCATTGTTTTCATTGTAACCAGATTAATATAGAAGGACATAAGAATTCTTTTCACTGAAATAAAATATGACAATATTTATGTATAAAATCTGGATTATCACAGACCGGTTGACACTAAATGTTCTACCTTATGGTTTGTATACATATCAAAGACATGCATTTAAATACTAAAACAAAAACAAAACCTGATTCTTTGAGAGTCCTGATAACAGAAGAGAAGAGACTTGGTGATTTTATGTCTACTAGAACTTGCAATATGTTAATAAATGAGTGTGGGATAGATAGTTTAGAACACAAAGCATATTACTTCTCTTTCCTTGGATCCTCTTCAGTTCAGTTCAGTCGCTCAGTTGTGTCCGACTCTTTGCGACCCCATGTATCGCAGCACGCCAGGCCTCCCTGTCCATCACCAACTCCTGGAGTTCACTCAGACTCACATCCATCGAGTCGGTGATGCCATACAGCCATCTCATCCTCTGTCGTCCCCTTCTCCTCCTGCCCCCAATCCCTCCCAGCATCAGAGTCTTTTCCAATGAGTCAACTCTTCACATGAGGTGGCCAAAGTACTGGAGTTTCAGCTTTAGCATCATTCCTTCCAAAGAAATCCCAGGGCTGATCTCCTTCAGAATGGACTGGTTGGATCTCCTTGCAGTCCAAGGGACTCTCAAGAGTCTTCTCCAACACCACAGTTCAAAAGCATCAATTCTTCAGTGCTCAGCCTTCTTCACAGTCCAACTCTCACATCCATACATGACCACAGGAAAAACCATGACTCAATATAATATCATGTCTCTTCATGAGAATATTGAATGGAGTGTGCTGTGCAAAATGTAGAAGTTTCAGTTGTGATGAAGCTGTGAACTGGAAGCTGTTCCTCTTCTACCTGTTTTTTGAGGCCCTAAACTTCATCAAAACTATGTTTTTTTTCCCCAGTAGTCATGTATGGATGTGAGAGTTGGACTATAAAGAAAGCTGAGTGCTGAAGAATTGATGCTTTTGAACTGTGGTGTTGGAGACAACTCTTGAGAGTCCCTTGGACTGTAAGAAGATCCAACCAGTCCATCATAAAGGAAATCAGTCCTGAATGTTCATTGGAAGGACTGATGCTGAAGCTGAAACTCCAATACTTTAGGCCACCTGATGCGAAGAACTGACTCATTTGAAAAGACCCTGATGTTGGGAAAGATTGAAGGTGGGAGGAGAAGGGGACGGCAGAGGATGAGATGGTTGGAGGGCATCAGCGAATCGATGGACTTAAGTTTGAGTGAACTCCAGGAGTTGGTGATGGACAGGGAGGCCTGACGTGCTGCAGTCCATGGGGTCACAAAATAACATAACTGAGTGACTGAACTAAACTGCATCAGAACTCAGATCCAAGCCTATGTCAACTGTCCAGTTGCATAAAGATCTATAGAAACACTCTTTCAATCAACAGTCTTTGGGTTGGCAGAAAGTTTTGAACACTTTAAAATAGAATTTATATTACTTACTTCTGTTCTAATCTGTTGAGTAACTATTTTTAAAATAAATTTTCTCTCATTTGGATTTTATGATTTGACAGTATATGTAAAATTATTTAAAAAATAGAGATTCATGTTATTTGTTGAGATATTGGTCTTCACTATTCTCTTTTACCCCCAAGGGATAGTAAGAAAGTTAAAACAGATTTAGTCCTCTACTTCTATTACTGATGAAATACTTCAATTGGGAATTATCTCTTTGAGAGACACCTCTATTTGTATCATGACAAGTCATCTGTAATTCTACTTGGAATTTAAGTAATGGTTGACAGGAAACTTATAAAATATATAAAGCAATAGTACAATTATACACAATCAACACATATATTGACAGTCAACAGTATAAAATAAATTTTAGTATCTGTAGGAATTTGAGTTGGACCCCTCCAAAAGATGATAGGGAGGGAAACTAGAGGGAATAAATTCTTGACATAATTTTTTACACAATTATTATTCTATTGTTTAGAGAAAAAGTAAAACAAAACAAAACAAAATCCACAAGCCTAATGATGCAGCTGTTACGTCTAATGAATCATTGACATTTATAGAGAGAACATCTTGCTAGTTAAACTGGTGAAGAATTAAATACATATTAAAAACATATAATTTATTATAGACCATACTGGGCAAACAAAAATCCATCAGAAACTTATGAAGATCCTACATTCAGAGTGAGAAATTTTCCTTTTTGGAATCTACTAAAGAAAAATAGAGTTAGAAAATAAAATTAAGTAATTGTGTGGTGTTTAGGCTATGGGGAAGAAATAAATAAAAAGCTAATTGGACAGAAGAGTAGCAAGAAATCAAGCAAACCAGATTTCCTTGTTGCTTGGGGTGTTTTGCTTCAATAAATTAGAAAGGTGTAAATTACACTCCAAACTGAAATTCAATCTACCCCATAAACAGAAAACTGCAAGTATGTATCTACCTTTGCATTTTTATCCATAACACCTTTAGGTATATGACAAAGAACCCACCATCTGATGTCAGAACTCTTTCAAAAAAATCACTTCTATAGCACATACCTTTCAAAATGAGTGTGACAGAAGTGAAATATTGATGTCTGTTTTAAAATTGCTGTTTAAAAGTAGGTTTTAAAAAAGTGAGTCTGTCCAAAAACTTGAAAAAATTAAGAGGGCAGCTAGATTCGATTATATAGACTAATTGCTAAAGAGTAGGTAACTAGTAGATTAGACAGAAGTGCAAAGAACTGAGAAATACTGGAACATAGTTATATCAGTAGTGATATTATTCTCCAAGACAAAATTCCTCTAGATTTTTATTATAATTCCAAAATTTCCCGCCAAATCTGAAACTGTCCCCATGCTTAAAACCAAAAGCTTGGTCTAAGTGACTGAGATAAGTTTTAACTTAAATATTCTCTGATTAAATTTGTATGTGAAGTGAAGCTTAAAAAATGAAATAGTAGTACTGACTTAAAGTCTATGGTGAATTTGGAGGATGGGCTTGGTTATCTTCATTTAAAAAGTTATCAAATGTCATTTTAATTCTGTTTATCTTTTGATGAATTGTGGTTAAAAAAAAAAAAAAACTTAAAAACATCTCATGAAGATATGCTTGAAATCACTATGCTGCTGCTGCTGCTGCTGCTATTCACTTCAGTCATGTCTGACTCTTAAAGACTTCATGGACTGCAGCCTACCAGGCTCCTCCATCCATGGGATTTTCTAGGCAAGAGTACCGGAGTTGGGTGCCATTGCCTTCTCCGTGAAATCACTATAAATTTCTACTATTATGCAAATTTAAAGAAGATATGCTTTTACATCAACTGACTGAAAAATACTGGAAAGATGGCTAATGCCAAGTGTTGGTGGAGGTGTGGGGAGTAAGAAACCCTCGTGTTGCTGATGAGAGTATAGCCCAGTACAGTTAGCCTGGGGAGCACATTGGATTAATCATTACCATTCTTAGGGAGAGGAGAGCAACTCTACCCAGAATATTCATATTCCAGAGAAAAGTGATGCAAACCCGGATCATGTGCAGGATATTCACGAAAATGTCATTTGTAGTGGCAGAAATTAGAAAGAATCTCTGTGTCTCTCAGGAGGAGAGTAAACTAAATGTCATGAATACACACTGTTGAGTAAAGCAACTCAAGCTACCTGCAACATGGAGAGAGCTTAAAAAATACATTGTGGTTTGAAAAAAGTAAGAAAAGTCACATCAGATGAAATGATTTAGACAAATTAAAAATACATGCAAAGAAAGCAACAGGAAATCTTGTTAGAATACAAACACAAAACATACACATTAAACATAATAAAGTGGTTTTCTTCATAAGAGGAGGATAAGGGGATTGAGGTATGGTGATAAAATAGAATAAATAAACATCAGCAATAATAAACAGACTAGTAAATAACAAATAAAATGGAACAATACTAATATTATGCCATGATTTGAGAAATGAATGAATAAATCCTCCACATCTGAGGTTAGTACAAATGGAACACTTACACAATGGTGGTGGGAGCACAATCTGTTATAATCACTGAAAGACTATTTGGCAGATTCTCAAAAAATCTAACATAGTTTACCATGCACACTAGCAATTCCACTCCTATATACTTAACCACGAGAGCAAAAATATATGTCTACAAAAAAGTGTACAAAAATTTTCAGAGTATTTTTATTTCATAAAATCCCTAAAAGCATTACAAATATTCAACATGTGAATAGATAAATAAGTGTGTACTTATATACAATACTGGGATACTAGTCAGTAATCAAGTCCTTTGATGCATATAACAACTTGTTGCTGTTGTTGTTCAGTCACTCAGTCATGTCCGACTCTTTGTGACTCCGTGGACTGCAGCATGCCAGACTTCCGTGTCCTTCACCATCTCCCAGAGTTTGTTCAAACTCACATCCACTGAGTCAATGATGCCATCCAACCATCTTATTCTGTTTCCCTCTTGCCCTCCTGCCTTCAATCTTTCCCAGCTTCAGGATCTTTTCCATAATAAATATAATATAGTAAACATAAATTAAAAAGCAATAAACTTAACCTGCTGGGCTCCTCTGTCCATGGAATTCTCTAGACAAGAATTCTGGAGTGGGTTGCCATTTCATTCTCCAGCAGATCTTCCTGACCCAGGGGTTGAACCCAGTTCTCCCACATTGTGGGCAGATTCTTTACTGTCTGAGCCACCAAGGAAACCTAATAAACATAACAATTTTGAACACTTCAAATTATGCCAAATGAATGAAGTCAGATACAGAAGAGAATCCGTAGTATTACTTTTACATGAAATTCTAGAATAGGCAAAACTAATCTTCTGTGAAAGAAAACAGATCATTCCTAGGTTTGGGGTATCTTATTCCATTCAGGCTGCTATAATAAAAAATACCATAGACTGGAAGCTATGAATAATAGAAGTTTCGTTCTCACAGATCTGGACGCTGAGAAGTCCTACATCAAGGCACCCGTGGTCTCTGGTGAGAGCCCTCTTTCTGGTTCAAAAACAGCCATGTTTTCACTGTGTCCTCACATAGCAGAAGAGGTGAGAGAGGTCCTTTGGGATTTCTTTTCTGAGGGCACTAAGCTCAGCTGGTAAAGAACCCGCCTGCATTCAGGAGACCCCAGTTCAATTCCTGGGTTGGGAAGATCCACTGGAGAAGGGATAGGCTTCCCACTCAGTATCTTTGGGCTTCCCATGTGGCTCAGCTGGTAAAAAATCTGTCTGCAATGCAGGAGACCTGGGATTGATCCCTGGGTTGGGAAGATCTGCTGGAGAAGGAATAGGCTACCCACTCCAGTATTCTTGGGCTTCCTGGTGGCTCAGCTGGTAAAGAATCTGCCTGCAATATAGGAGACCTGGGTTTGACCCCTGGGTTGGGAAGATCCCCTGGAGAAGGGAACGGCTATCCAGTCCAGTATTCTGGCCTAGAGAATTCCACAGATTGTATAGTCCATGGAGTCACAGAGTCAGACACGACTGAGCAACTTTCATGTTTTTTCTTTCACTTTCAATCCTCTTTATGAGGGCTTCATTTTCATAACCTAATCACCTCCAAAAACCCTACTCCCTACCACCACTTCATTAAGGACTAGATTTCAACATAAGAATTTTGGGGGTATATATTCAGTCGATCGTGAGGTAGGGAGTTGATGGGGAAGGGGGATGAGGGAATTTGAGGAGTATTAGAAATGCGGAGAAGGCAATGGTACCCCACTCCAGTACTCTTGCCTGGAAAATCCCATGGACGGAGGAGCCTGGTGGGCTGCAGTCCATGGAGTCGCTGGGAGTTGGACACGACTGAGCAACTTCACTTTCACTTTTCACTTTCATGCATTGGAGAAGGAAATGGTAACCCACTCCATTGTTCTTGCCTGGAGAATCCCAGGGTCAGAGGAACCTAGGGGGCTGCCTTCTATGGGGTCACACAGAGTGGGACAGACTGAAGCAACTTAGCAGCAGCAGCAGGTATCAGTAGAATTGATTTTCAAAGTTGCAAAAATTTTGTGATATAGTAACAATAATTACAACTATCTGAGAACATCAGGGACAATTCTGAAGAAGTTGAACAGAGGCTATAAAACATGAGACAAACTCACTTTCTGAGAATTTAAGTGAAATACATTTGAACTGTTTTTTAAAGAATTTTATTATTTTGCTTTATTATTATTGTTACTATGTTTGGCTGCACTGGGTCTTTGTTGCTGTGTGAGGGCTTTCTCTAGTTCACTGGGTCTTTGTTGCTGTGTGAGGGCTTTCTCTAGTTGCAATGTGTGGGCTTCTCATTGAAGCTGGTGTCCCTTGTCGTGGCCCATAGACTTTAGGCTCACAGGCTTCAGTAGCTGTGACTCATGGGCTGTAGAGTGTGGCCTCAGTAGCTGTGGTACTTAGGTTTAATTGCCCCACAGCATGTGGGATCTTCCTGCACCAGGGATTGAACCCCTGTCCTTTGCATTGGAAAGCAAACCACCGGAAAGCAGTCCAGTCTTAACCACTGGACCACCAGCGAAATCCTTGAATTCTAACTCTAAAGAGTTCAATTAAAAGGGAAAAATGGAGCAATGATATTTACTGACTATGTACTATCTAGTGAATTATTTTCACATTTTCCCTCACAAATCTTTTCCCTAGTTTACAAAGGAAACATTCAAGACTCAGAGATGTTAAGAAAATTGACCAAGATCTCCATTTTGTAAAGTGACAGAGCTAGCAATAAAGCTGTCTATTTAATTCCACAAAGTGATTCATTTAAACTTGGAATTTTTTATGAATATTCTCTATAATATGAAGTAATGTGCTGGGTTCCCAGGATTTCTATGAACCATTTGGGCAGTTATAGGTTTTAGAAATATTTAACAAGGGTTTTTTATATTTTTCTTTAGACTTCCCCCCATCCCAATTAGATCAGAATTTCTGAATTGTCCAAAATTTCAACATTAAACCTTACTAATTTGGATCAAAGAGATAATAGTTGGGATAAATGAGTGAAAAGTCCAAATTATAAGATATTCTTGAAGAAATATAGCTTCATCACTTCTAGGCAAAGACTGTAACTTGAACTGTCCTAATCAAGGCCACCTAATAGAAGTTCTGTAGTTGAACAGATTAGAATGATTTCTAATTAACATACCAAAGCACTCTCCAAAATCCTGTTGATTGAACCTTGTATTGTGAATTCTTTTCATGTGAAACACACCAAAATGTTTTATTTAGTTTTTTATCCATAAATTAAATTAAAAATATATATACTATACCTGATTCAGGAATCGACTTTTGGAGAATAAAAAGAATAAAATAAAAAATAAATCATCCTCTCCTAGAAATGCTTAACAAATGTCAAATCAGGAAAAGCAAAAACAGAGAGGCTTAGCTGCAGCAAAAGTTGTTTTTTTTTTGTTTTTTAAATCAAAGGTAGTGATTAAAATGTCTAAAATCCAGAGAGATGCCAAAAGGCAGGTATGAAAGCTGGCCCCTTGGAGTTGAAAGAGACTTCATATATATGACAGGTTCCAAGGATTCTTCTTGCAAGAGAAAATATTTGCAGTAGGGGACAGAGAAAAGTCTTTTTTATATTAATTTCTTGAGCTGCTTGTCGCCAGAACCATCCCCTCTGCTGTTCCCTGTCACTTTGGAGGTCTTTGAGCCAAGCCCAAGCTGCACGCCTGTCCCAACAGTGGTGTTTTCTCTTCAAAGAACCAGTGCTACAGTCTCTCAGTTCTGTGCAGGAACTGAAAAGCCTTTGAAATCGGTGCAGCCTCACTGCACAGCTAGTAATAAGCATTAGAGAAAAACACGCAGCTCATTTGTTTAAAAGTTCATTCGCTCCAGTGTGATTTAGACAGATGTGGGGTGGGTTGTGCTTAGCGCAACTTAGCCCCGTGGCAAAGTAGAGCTAGGTCTCCTTTCAGAGAGTGCCTCGGTCCCTGCCCATTGCTGAGCTTCTGCAACAATGGGGCTTTGAAAAGGAAAAAGAAAAAAAAAAAAAGGAAAAAAAGAAAAGAAAGAGAAAAAGAGAAAGAGATGACACCAGGGGGAGAAGCTGACAGCTGAGTCCAAATTCAAACAGCCCTTCTAGTGTCCAGGACAGAGGCACACATCTGAAGGTGGGCTGAGGTCTGGGTTCAGAACAGCCCAAAGAATTAATTTAAAAGAATTTCCCCGCCCATTCCCTGTAAAAGAAGCAGCAGCAGCTCTGGTAAAATACTTCCCAGATCACAGGGCACTTAGCCATGTAGATGCTGCTGTATTCGCAGAGACTTTCTGGGAAAGAAATCTGAGGAACAGTGGCTTCTGGGATTATTTTCTATCAGACACAAATAACAAATAAAAACCATTGATGTTTTTCATTGAATAGGGGATCTGAGCAATCAACACACATTACTAGCGACAGTTTATTTCCTCCAGAAACAATGCTCTTTGCTAAGAGGCATGTATTCATTAGTCATGATGCATGCAAAGTAACAGTCATTTTGAGATGTGGAACATTCATTGCAATCAAGATATGTTTTTGCTAACCTATGCAGACATACTGATAGCCTTGAGGTACGATGTTAATTCCACAGGCAAATGGATCTATTGTTATGATCTCGCTGAAAGCTTAGAAATTGCTTTTATATTTAAAACCTTATTTTGAGAGCTGTCAGGCTACAGAAAATACAAATCCGGTTATTAAAGAGTGCCAGAGATTTTTCTAGTAAGTCTTGAAATGATAAAGTACAAATGACAAAATATAATATCTATAATATGTGTTTGATGTATTTAAAAAGCACGTTTCTTGATCATCTCTTTAGACCGCACTAAATTTGTGTGCACAATTACAACTATTTTACAGTTTAGCCACTTGTAAGTTAAAATAAAGCTTCAAAGAAATGAGAAGGCTAATTAGAAATGGGGCTATGGGAAGACAGTAATTGAATTAGAACTGAAATTGCCATGTCCCTGTAATTAGGCAGTTATGTGAGAATTTGAGTATGGCAAAGTCCATGAAAACTTAGTCATCCACTGAAATGCTTTATAACGGATAGAATTTGGCAACATCTTGAAGACTGAATTATATTCTTTGCAGCCAAAGATGGAAAAGCTCTATACAATCAGCAAAAACAAGACCGGGAACTGACTGTGGCTCAGATTATGAACCCTGTATTGCCAAATTCAGACTTAAACTGAATAAAGTAGGGAAAACCACAAGATCATTCAGGTATGACCTAAATCAAATCCCTTATGACTATACAGTGGAAATGACAAATAGATTCAAGGGATTAGATGTGATGCGTGCCTGAAGTACTGTGAACGGAGGTTTGTGACATTGTACAGGAGGGAGTGATCAAGACCATTCTCAAGAAAAAGAAATGCAAAAAGGCAAAATTGTTGTCTGAGGAGGCTTTACAAATAGCTGAGAAAAAAAGAGAAGCTAAAGGAAAGGAGAAAAGGAAAGATATACCCATTTGAATGCACAATTCCTAAGAATAACAAGGAAAGATAAGAAAGCCTTCCTCAGTAATCAGTGCAAATAAACAGAGGAAAACAATAGAATGGGAAAGACTAGAGATCTCTTCAAGAAAAGATGATATTAGGAAGAGGTGGCAAGAATACACAGAGAATTATACAAAAAAAGGTCTTTATAACCCAGATTACAATGATGGTGTGATCACTCACCTAGAGCCAGACATCCTGGAATGTGAAGTCAAGTGGGCCTTAGGAAGCATCACTACGAACAAAGCTAGTGATGGAATTCTGGTTTTGCTATTTCAAATCCTAAAAGATGATGCTGTGAAAGTGCTGCACTCAATATGCCAGCAAATTTGAAAAACTCAGCAGTGGTCACAGGACTGGAAAAGGTCAGTTTTCATTCCAATCCCAAAGAAAGGCAATGCCAAAGAATGCTCAAACTACTGCATAATTGCACTCATCTCACACGCTAGCAAAGTAATGTTCAAAATTCTCCAAGCCAGGCTTCAACAGTACATGAACCATGAACTTCCAGATGTTCAAGCTGGATTTAGGAAAGGCAGAGGAACCAGAGATCAAATTGCCAACATCTGTTGGATCATCAAAAAAGCAAGAGGATTCCAGAAAAACATCTACTTCTGCTTTATTGACTCTACCAAAACCTTTGTGTGAACCACAATAAACTGTGTAAAATTCTGAAAGAGATGGGAATACCAGACCACCTGACCTGCCTCTTGAGAAATCTGTATGCAGGTCAAGAAGCAAGAGTTACAACTGGACATGGAACAACAGACTGGTTCCAAATAGGGAAAGGAGTATGTCAAGGCTATATATTGTCACCCTGCTTATTTAACTTATGTGCAGAGTACATCATGAGAAATGCCAGGCTAGATGAAGCAGAAGCTGGAATCAGGATTGTTGGGAGAAATATCAATTACCTCAGATCAGATGACACCACCCTTATGGCAGAAAGTGAAGAAGAACTAAAGAGCCTCTTGATGAAAGTTAAAGAGGAAAGTGAAAAAGTTGGCTTAAAACTCAACATTCAGAAAACTAAGATCATGGTATCTAGTCCCCTTAATTCATGGCGAATAGATGGGGAAACAGTATAAACAGTGCCTGACTTTATTTCTTTGGGCTCCAAAATCACTGCAGATGGTGACTTTAGCCATCAAATGAAAAGATGCTTGCTCCTTGAAAAAAAAGCTATGACCAACCTGCTGCTGCTACTGCTAAGTCACTTCAGTTGTGTTCAACTCTGTGTGACCCCATAGATGGCAGCCCACCAGGCTCCACCATCCCTGGGATTCTCCAGGCAAGAACACTGGAGTGGGTTGCCATTTCCTTCTCCAATGCATGAAAGTGAAAAGTGAAAGTGAAGTCACTCAGTCATGCACGACTCTTAGCAACCCCATGGACTGCAGCCTACCAGGCTCCTCCATCCATGGGATTTTCCAGGCAAGAGTACTGGAGTAGGTAGCCATTGCCTTCTCCATACAACATAGACAGCATATTAAAAAGCAGAGACATTACTTTGCCAACAAAGGTCCATCTAGTCAAAGATATGGTTTTTCTAGTAGTCACATATGGATGTGAGAATTGGAGTATAAAGAAAGCTGAACACTGAAGAGTTGATGCTTTTGAACTGTGGTGTTGGAGAAGACTCTTGAGAGTCCCTTGGACTGCAAGGTAATCAAACCAGTCATTCTTGAAGGAAATTGGTCCTGAATATTCATTGGAAGGACTGATGCTGAAGCTGAAGCTCCAATACTTTGGCTACCTGATGCAAAGAACTGACTCATTTGAAAAGACCCTGATTCTGGGAAAGACTGAAGGCAGGAGGAGAAGTGGACAACAGAGGATGAGATGATTGGATGGTATCACCGACGCTATGGACATGAGTTTGAGCATGCTCCAAGAGTTGGTGATGGGCAAGGAAGACTGTTGTGCTGCAGTCAATGGGGTCACAAAGAGTCAGACACGACTGAGGGAGTGAACTGAAATGATTGAAGACCAAATGAAACAGAATTCTAGTTTGTGGGATGAGGAGGCTGTGAGTATAGTATAAAAGAGCTGATCTGGAGCTGTATAAACTTGAGTTTGAATCCTCTCCTATGTACCTACTATCTTAAATACTTTTGCACAATAAGCAATCAGATGCAGGATGGATTAATCAGAAAGTCAACTGTGAGAGAGTCTCACATTCAGGATATTTATGAAGGAGTGCCTTGGAACCAACACTTATGGAGAAGAGGAGAAGGAAGCCAGAGTGTACAGAAGAGATTCCTGTCTGATTGATAAACACATGGAGCTCTGGAGCTCAAAGGGTTCTTCAGGGATGGTCAGGTCTTGATACTCTCACATCTGTTTTTCCTATTGGATGATATCTAAGAATTGATGCTTTCAAACTGTGGTGCTGGAGAAAACTCTGGAGAGTCCCTTGCACAGCAAGGAGATCAAGCCCATCATCCTAAAGGAAATGAACCCTGAATATTCATTGAAAGGACTGATGCTGAAGCTGAAGCTACAATACTTTGGCCATCTGATGCAAAGAGCCAGCTCATTGGAAAAGACTTTGATTCTGGGAAAGATTGAGGGCAGGAGGAGAAGTGGAAGACAGAGGATGAGAAGGTTGGATGGCATCACTGACATGATGCTATCAGTGGACATGAATCAGGGCAAACTCTAGGAGATGGTGAAGGACAGGGAAGCCTGGTGTGCTGCAGTCAATGGGATCACAGATTTGGACATGACTTGGCGACTGAACAACAAAAGGATTGCAATTACTATGCATTTCAAAATGGACATGATTTTTAAACAGTAGGCTAGAAAATTATCCTACAATTGATTACATAAAATAGAATTAAAGTAAAATTTTAGTTGCTAAACATATGTTGAAAGTATAACACATGCACCTACTAAGTGGGAACTACTAATCTATTATTTGTAAATATTACAAAAGGAACTAGGCAGTGAGCAGTATCTCAGCAGAGTTAAAGGGATTAGTTTCGCTTTACTATTAAAAGGTAAAGTACAGCTAATTCCCAGCTCTCAGCAGTTTGTATATGCATGCTAACACATAATCTGTAGGAACATTGTTTGATACCTTTTTATTTTCTTTTGAACTTTTTGTTCTGTATTGGGATGTAGCCAAATGACACTGTTGTAATAGTTTCAGGGGGAACAGCCATACACATACATGTACCCACTTAATACGTTTAAAGTAGCTTTTTAAAATGCTGTTAAATATTACAGCATAGAAAATGGCTATTGTGTCCACATACAACTATTGTTCTTAAATTTCTATTAAATCAAGTGCATAAAAAATATCATGATATTTTTCTGAAGCACTCTAATACTGTATGGTGCCTGCTTCAAATCAAGGCTTAATACATTTTCTTTTTCTATCCAATAATCAGTAATAGAAGGATATTTGTTGTTCATTTAGCTCTAAAGAACATACCTAATTTTTAATGGTACAACTATTTCATATACAGGCCCTGCTGTTATGTTTTTTGAATAGCAGATAAAATATTGCTATAGACTGAATGTTTATGTCCCTTCATTATGTCTTTCCTATTCCAGAAATTCTTTCCAAACACTTGCAATTACTCCACAACCATCTTCAAGCTATCATTTAGACTTCACTAATCTGCTTTGCTCATATTTTGAAAACTATTTATTTGAATGCATTGAATCTTAGTTGCAGCGCATGGGGTCTTCATTACCTCATGCAGGGCCTTTCATTATGATCCATGGCCTCTCTAGTTGAGGCATGGAGGCTTAGTTGCTCAGTGGCACGTGGGATCTTAGTTTCCCAACTAGGTATTGAAGTCCAGTCCCCAGCGTAATGCTACTTGGAATTGGGGTTTGAGAGTTGATTATAGTTACAGTTACAGTTCAGTCGCTCAGTCGTGTCTGACTCTTTGCGACCCCATGAACTGCAGCATGCCAGGCCTCCCTGTCCATCACCAACTCCCAGAGTCCACCCAAACCCATGTCATTTGAGTCGGTGATGCCATCCAACCATCTCATCCTCTGTCCTCCCCTTCTCTTCCTGCCCTCAATCTTTCCCAGCATCAGGGTCTTTTCAAATAAGTCAGCTCTTCACATCAGGTGGCCAAAGTACTGGAGTTTCAGCTTCAACATCAGTCCTTCCAATGAACACCCAGGACTGATCTCCTTTAGGATGGACTGGTTGGATCTCCTTGCAGTCCAAGGGACTCTCAAGAGTCTTCTCCAACACCACAGTTCAAAAGCATCAACTCTTCAGCACTCAGCTTTCTTTATAGCCCAACTCTCACATCCATACATGACCACTGGAAAAACCATAGTCTTGACTAGATGGATCTTTGTTGACAAAGTAATGTCTCTGCTTTTTAATATGTAGTCTAGGTTGGGCAAAACTTTCCTTCCAAGGAGTAAGTGTATTTTAATTTCTGGCTGCAATCATCATCTGCAGTGATTTTGGAGCCCCCCAAAATAAGTCAGCCACTGTTTCCACTGTTTCGCCATCTATTTGCCATGAAGTGATGGGACCGGATGCTATGATCTTAGTTTTCTGAATCTTGAGCTATAAGCCAACTTTTTCACTCTCCTCTTTCACTTTCATCAGGAGGCTCTTTAGTTCTTCTTCATTTTCTGCCATAAGCCTGGTGTCATCTGCATATCTGAGATTATTGATATTTCTCCTGGCAATCTTGATTCCAGCTTGTGCTTCTTCCAGTCCAGCATTTCTCATGATATACTCTGCATGTAGGTTAAATAAGCAGGGTGACAATATACAGCCTTGATGTACTCCTTTTCCTATTTGGAACCAGTCTATTGTTCCATGTCCAGTTCTGACTGTTGCTTCCTGACCTGCATACAGATTTCTCAAGAGACAGATCAGGTGGTCTGGTATTCCCATCTCTTTCAGAATTTTCCACAGTTTATTGTGATCCACATGGTCAAAGGCTTTGGCATAGTGAATAAAGCAGAAATAGACGTTTTTCTGGAACTCTCTTGCTTTTTCGATAATCCAGTGGATGTTGGCAATTTGATCTCTGGTTCCTCTGCCTTTTCTAAAACTATTTGAACATCTGGAAATTCACAGTTCATGTATTGCTGAAGCTTGGCTTGGAGAATTTTGAGCATTACTTTACTAGCATGTGAGATGAGTGCAAGGTATTTTGAGCATTCTTTGGCATTGCCTTTCTTTGGGATTGAAATGAAAACTGACCTTTTCCAGTCCTGTGGCCACTGTTGAGTTTTCCAAATTTGCTGACATATTGAGTGCAGCACTTTCACAGCATCATCTTTCAGGATTTGAAATAGCTCCACTGGAATTCCATCACCTCCACTAGTTTTGTTCATAGTGATGCTTCCTAAGGCCCACTTGACTTCACATTCCAGGATGTCTGGCTCTAGGTATTGTGAGTGATCAATCACACCATCATGATTATCTGGGTCATGAAGATCTTTTTTGTACAGTTCTTCTGTGTATTCTTGCCACCCCTTCTTAATATCTTTTGCTTCTGTTAGGGCCATACCATTTCTGTCCTTTATTGAGCCCATCTTTGCATAAAATGTTCCCTTGGTATCTCTAATTTTCTTGAAGAGATCTCTAGTCTTTCCCATTCTGTTGTTTTCCTCTATTTCTTTGCATTGATCGCTGAGGAAGGCTTTCTTATCTCTCCTTGCTATTCTTTGGCACTCTGCATTCAGATGCTTATATCTTTCCTTTTCTCCTTTGCTTTTCACTTTTCTGTTCACGGCTATTTGTAAGGCCTCCTCAGACAGCCATTTTGCTTTTTTGCATTTCTTTTTCTTGTGGATGGTCTTGATTCCTGTCTTGTGTACAATGTCATGAACCTCCGTCCATAGTTCATCAGGTACTCTGTCTATCAGTCTAGTCCCTAAATCTATTTCTCACTTCCACTGTATAATCATAAGGGATTTGACTTAGTTCATACCTGAATGGTCTAGTGGTTTTCCCCACTTTCTTCAATTTAAGTCTGAATTTAGCAATAAGGAGTTCATGATCTGAGCCATAGTCCGCTCCTGGTCTTGTTTTTACTGACTGTATCAAGCTTCTCCATCTTTGGATGCAAAGAATATAATCAATCAGATTTCAGTGTTGACCATCTGGTGATGTCCATGAGTAGAGTCTTCTCTTGTGTTGTTGAAAGAGAGTGTTTGCTATGACCAGTGTGTTCTCTTGGCAGAACTCTATTAGCCTTTGCCCTTCTTCATTCTGTACTCCAAGGCCAAATTTGCCTGTTACTCTAGGTGTTTCTTGACTTCCTAATTTTCCATTCCAGTCCCCTATAATGAAAAGGACATCTTATTTGAGATTTGATGATGTGACTTTTAAAAGAGATCCCACTTCCGCTCTGTAAGCACACAGTAAAATGAAGGCTGTCTATGAATCAGGAAACTGACTTACACCATTATCAAGTTAGCCAGTGCCTTGATCTCTAAGTTCCCAGTCTCCACATGGGAAATGCTTTTCTGTGCATATAAGCTGCACATTCTATGATATTTTGTTATAGCAACCAACTGAAGCAAACACTGAAAACAAAGCATATATAATGTATATATTCCCTATTTTTCTTTTCTTGCTGTTTTCATATTAAGGCAAAGCTTCAGTTAAGTTCAGGCTTCCCCTGTGGTTCAGCTGGTAAGAATTCTCCTGCAATGTGGGATACCTGAGTTTTATTCCTGAGTTGGGAAGATCCCCTGGAGAAGGGAAAGTCTACCTACTCCAATATTCTGGCCTTGAGAATTCCATGGACTGTATAGCCCGTGGGGTGCAAAGAGTTGGACACGACTGGGTGAATATCACATTCACTCACTCAGTTCAGTTCAGTTGCTCAGTCATGTCCAACTCTTCGTGACCCCATGGACTGCAGCACTCCAGGCCTCCCTGTCCATCACCAGTTCCCAGAGCCTACCCAAACTTATGTCCATTGAGTCAGTGATGCCATCCAACCATCTCATCCTCTGTCAACCCCCTCTCCTCCAGCCTTCAGTCTTTCACAGAATCAGGGTCTTTTCAGATGAGTCCTTTCTTCACATCAGGTGGCCAAGTATTGGAATTTCAGCTTCAGCATCAGTCCTTCCAATGAACACCTAGGACTGATCTCCTTTAGGATGGACTGGTTGGATCTCCTTGCAGTCCAAGGGACTCTCAAGAGTCTTCTCCAACATCACAGTTCAAAAGCATCAATTCTTCAATGCTAAGCTTTCTGTATAATCCAACTCTCACATCCATACGTGACTACTGGAAAAACCATAGCTTTGACTAGACAGATATATGTTGGCAAAGTAATGTTTCTGCTTTTTAATATGCTGTCTAGGTTGGTCATAGCTTTTCTTTCAAGGAGCAAGCATCTTTTCATTTCATGGCTGCAGTTACCATCTGCAGTGGTTTTGGAGCCCACCAAATAAAGTCTCTCATTGTTTCCACTTCTACCCCATCTATTTGCCATGAAGTGATGTCACTAGATGCCATGATCTTAGTTTTTTGAATGTTGAGTTTTAAGTCAATTTTTTCACTGTCCTCTTTCACTTTCATCAAGGGGCTCTTTAGTTCTTCTTCACTTTCTGCCATAAGGGTGATGTCATGTGCATATCTGGGGTTATTGATATTTCTCCCATTAATTTTGATTCCAGCTTGTGCTTCATCCAGCCCAGCGTTTCTCATGATATATTCTGCATATAAGTTAAATAAGCAGGGTGACAATATACAACCTTGACATACTCCTTTCCCTATTTGGAAACAGTCTGTTGTTCCATCTCTAGTTGTAACTGTTGCTTCCTGACCTGCAAACAGATTTCTCAAGAGGCAGGTCAGGTGGTCTGGTATTCCAATCTCAAAACTCTTTCAGAGTTTTACACAGTTTATTGTGATCCACAGTCAAAGGCTTTGGCATAGTCAATAAACTAGAAGTAGGTGTTTTTTCTGGAGTTCTTTTGCTTTTTCAGTGAGCCAACAGATGTTGGAAATTTGATCTGTCGTTCCTTTGCCTTTTCTAAATTCAGCTTTAACATCTAGAAGTTCAGGGTTCAAGTATTGTTGAAGCCTGGCTTGGAGAATTTTGAGCATTACTTTACCAGTGTGTGAGAAGAGTGCTATTGTTCGGTAGTTTCAACATTCTTTGGCATTGCCTTTCTTAGGGATTGGAATGAAGACTGACTTTTTCCTGTCCTGTGGCCACTGCTGAGTTTTCCAAATTTGCTGACATATTGAGTGCAGCACTTTCACAGCATCATCTTTTAGGATTTGAAATAGCTCAACTGAATTCCATCACCTCCACTAGTTTTGTTCATAGTGATGCTTCCTAAGGCCCACTTGATTTTACATTCCAGGATGTCTGGCTTTAGCTGAGTGATCATACCATGATGATTACCTGGGCTGTGAAGGTCTTTTTTGTATAGTTCTTCTGTGTATTCTTGCCACCTCTTTTTAATATCTTCTGCTTCTGTTAGGTCCAAACCATTCTGTCCTTTATTGTACCCCTCTTTGCACATTTTTTGCAAAGAAAATTTTTGAAATTTTCCCTTAGTGTCTCTAATTTTCTTGAAGAAATCTCTAGTCTTTCTCATTTTATTGTTGTCCTCTGATTCTTTGCACTGATCACTGTGGAAGGCTTTCTTATCTTGCCTTTCTATTCTTTGGAACTCTGCAGAGCTGTGAAAAGAAGAGAAGTGAAAAGCAAAGGAGAAAAGGAAAGATTCTCCTTTGCTTTTCACTTCTCTTCCTTTCACAGCTCTTTTTAAAGCCTTCTCAGGCAGCCATTTTGCTTTCTTGCATTTCTTTTTCTTGGGGATGGTCTTGATCCCTGTCTTAATAAACAAAGCTTATTAAGATGGAAATGTCTATAGAAAAATTATTAACAATGTGTTTCCCTAATATGTCAACAGCACAGTGTGATAAATTTGTGGGAGTCTGAAATCTTTAAGTCTCACTTCAGAGTTTGCTTAATTATCAGTTAGTTAAAAATATAAACTCACAAAACAGAAATATGTCACAAGAAGGATTGTGTTTTTGCAGATTCAGAGCAAAAGACTAGACATTTGTCTAATACATATATTTCTTACAATTTTAATGAATTTGAAACAAATATTGATTGTTCAGTGAAGAGTGAGATCTTGCATATTGCATTTTAGTCACTAATGATTAATTTTAGTTTAATTTCAGTGAAAAGTAAAATTATCACTGATATATATATATGATAGTATATTATTTGTAGTTATGTTTGTTGCAAGATTTATTATGTAGAATAAATTGTTGACAATTATAAGATTCTCCTGCTCCTTTATAGCTCCACTTGAAAATAGGTATTTTAAGTATTGCATAATGCATAAAGTTGATCATTTTTTTAGATAATTAAAGATGTTCAAATATTATATATACCACAGTTAGTATTTTCAGTTGCTTTGCATGAAGTCTGCATTACTGTATGTTGACTAAACTAAATTTTTTGCCTGAGGCAGAATAAAACAAAACTTTTTTCAGCTATGACATTTAAATCAAGTCTACATCATAATGATCAAATCAATTACTGTAATGAAGATGAACTTGTCTGGAATGTCAAAGTTTAATAATAAAGAACATTTTAGGGTGGGAGGAGATGATTTAACTTCAGTATGAGGGAGCAGAAGGAAACCTCTTAATGAGGATAAAATGATGCTGAAAAAGCACACATCAAAAAAAAAGGTGCAAAGAAAGAGCTGTAATCATGAGAGTGTGATGAGGTAGACAGCAATTTGTGTCTATAAACTAACAGCTTCTCTTTGCCAGACCCTGCCCCACATAAGACGTGTACATTTTACGGATGGTAGAATTTTAGCATTAGAATTATAGATTCAGGAATTTTAAAATGGAAAGGATCCCATCATCTCTGAAAGACAAGAGGCTGAGACAGCTTAGTGATGTTTCTAAGATAATAAGTTACATAGTAGATTTGGGACCAAATTTCCAATCTCTTCACATCGAGTTTTATACTTATTTTCTTCACCATTTTTGTTCTATTATTTTGGATATTTCTAAAAGTTAAATGCAACATTTTCCTACATTTTCTTATGTAGGATATATTTGAAGAAGCTTTCTTGGGGCACGCTTACATTAATTTCTTCAGATCTTTATTCAGCCAACCATATTACTATGGGATTCAAAAAATAGTGACAGGGCTTTTGTGTTATAAAATATTTGAGAGTATTACAAAATAATACACAAAAGAGTATCTGTAAGGAGAAAGGTTAGAGTGACTGACAGACCAATGAAATTGTTTTGAAATAAAAGTTTTATTATTATTCCAGTACGGTAAGGCCAAAGGATCAGCAGATAACTGACACTGAAAAGATAGTGTGTGCCTCACAGTTCCCAAAAGAAAGGAGCAGGCCATGCCTTGCAGGACAATGTGGGGAAGGACCAAGGCTAGGTAGGAGAAGAAGGAGAAGAGAAAAATTCTATCAAGAACCGTTATTGTAGTTTCATAGGAAAGAAGAGGGTAAGCAGGCTGGTTTGAATAATGCCAGCAGGCTGCAGAGTGCAGGAGTTTTCTCTAGTTGTCTGGGGTCTGTCCTTGGGACAACTGAGGTAGGAAAATAATGGTCCAAAGTTCAAGAGCCTGGTAGATGAGGTGAGCGGTAGACCTTGGATTGATTTTTTTGCCAAGAGAGGCACGTGTGCGTGCTAAGTTGCTTCAGTCACCTCCAACTCTTTGAGACCCTGTGGACTGTAACCCACCAGGCTCTTCTGTCCACGTATTTCTCCAGGCAAGAATACTGGAGTGAGGGCCAAAATACTTGTGTATTTACTATAGGATTAAGAGAACAATTAAAATTGGCATAAACAGGTCTTTGAAAATGTGGCGTTTACATTTTCATGTACATTTTTGTTTACATGTAATATTCTAGCTATCAATAAGAAAAAACCACAACAGTCAGATTCATATCTTACCCACAAGTAAATTAAAGAGCGATTTTTTTCCCCTCAGTAAATCCTTAACAACATTTATCAATGTAGTAGAATAATTTTAAAATATTGAACTGAAGAATAAATATACATGTTTTATTTTGGGTGTATGCTACCTCTATTAAAATCCACCTACTTTTCCATTATAATTTTGGCATTTTTGTTCATTCTTAGAAAGTCTACTGCCATTTTTAGGTATTAATATTTGCTTTCTGAATAACCAGCATAAAATTTCAATTAAAATAAAGGGACTATCACTTCAAACAAAAAGATGGATAACTTCTAAGATTTTCTGTCCCTGTAAAATAAATATTTTATTGCTATGACAACAGTTGCTAATGTTTCCTATATATGTTATTTAGGCACTACTTTAATATAGATAATTGATATTTTGAAATTGTTTACTTTATATCTGTTGCCGTTTTATTTTTTATCACACACACACACAAACAGATCCCAACAGACAGCTCCAACCTCTTAAACAAACTGCCTAAGACTGACTAACAGTAAGTGATATACTTGATTTCTTTCAAATAGTCTTATAGACTCTGTTAAAGATCATGTCATTGGATATTCTTTCTCTAGATCAGAATTGATTTCCACCAAAGAATATCATGTTTGGCCTAGATGAAATGGAAAACAAGTGTGAATTTCTCCATGTGGTAGCAAAATGCATATTCATGATAACATTCCATAAGGTCAATCTGGATGACAATTTGATAGTCTCCAAAATCTAGACAAGTGTTCTGAAATTTTTCTGTGGGAATGTGTTCTTATCAACTATGATTGATTTCCAAATACCCCAAGATCAAGGTACATCTTGCCCTGTTCACTCCATTAATCCTGTATCACTTTGTCTTTCCCTGGCCAACTATATAATCTAGACTGTATTGCATGCTATGCATGCTAAGTCCCTTCAGTTGTGTCCAACTCTGAGACACCATGGAATGTAGCCTGCCAGTCTCCTCTGTCCATGGGATTCTCCAGGCAAGAATACTAGAGCAGGTTGCCATGCCCACTTCCAGGGGAGCTTCCTGACCCAGGGATAGAATTCGCATCTCCTATGTCTCCCGCATTGGCAGGCAGGTTCTTTACCACTAGTGCCACCTGGGAAGCCCCTGGACTGTATTTGTCTAGCCTAAATCCAAGGTGTAAGAAAACACTTGTATAGGTTCAATTCTCAGAGATTTTCACATACCATATTCTCTCAAAGTGTCCAGCTGTGAATAAAATGCTTGTATCACTGAGGCTCAGACAGTAAAAAATCTGCCTACAATATAGGAGACTCAGTTTGATCTCTGTGTGGGAAAGATCTCCTGGAGAAGGGAATGGCTACCAACTCCAGTATTCTTGCCTGGAGAATTCCATGGACAGAGGAACCTGGCAGGCTATAGTCCATGGGGTTGCAAAGAGTTAGACACAGCTGACAACTAATACACACACACACACAAACACACACACAAACACACACACACACATCATTGAATTTGTTCCTGGGACATTAAAGAACTTTTTGCAATCCAAACCAGAAAAATAATATCTGAATATTATTATTATATCTGAATAATATATAATAATAATATATATAATATCTGAGTAATAATAATATCTGAATAATATCTGGTATAGAAAAAGTCTTAGCCATTTGATAATAGTTCATTACTTCAACACAGTAAACAGCTTTTCTATAGGAATCTCTTCCTACATTCCTGGCTTATTTTCCTGGGCATTTTAAGATGTCAGATTTGGTTCCATGGAAGTACCCCAAAATAGTCCTATGATTCATCCTGCAAGATGAATTAGTCTGTGTATTTCATTAATAAAATTTCTTCAATAATTTAATATTTGCACCAATTGTACTCATTTCAGATAAAAGGAAAGAACTAAAAGATCTTAACATAACAGATTTTTCTTCAGAATATTGTTCCTGAATTTTGGTAATAAATTTCCATAGTCTACCTTGTAATTGAAAATCTTGGAGGATTTCAATTTGGAAACTCTAGAAAGTTCTGAAACACCATTAATTAAGAAATTGGCTTTAAAGTAATCTTTTAAATTTTTTTATGCCTTTTCTATTCTACATGATGATTCCATTAATTCACAAATGGTATTAAACAGCTGTTTCATAAAATTCAATATCTTAATAGCAACCCAAGGCAGATTACACCCTAAATAGAATCAGTTCAAGGTATTATATTAGAGGCAACCCCTGTTCTTCAGAATGAAGTAACTGAGGAAGTTCTTGGCTGCCTGACAAGACTCCATATGCTACTAAATATGCAAAGCTAGATTGGGAGATTTTATGTCTTGCATCTGTAGGCAGTGGCAATTCAGGAATATTTAGCACTAATGAAGAACATCAAATCAGTTTAAGTTAATTGGCATTTATCCTTCCTTATTCATGGAGTCCTTCTATCATGGCTCATTCAACATTAAATCTGTGTGTGTACTACTAGGAATAAAGTTGGGCTCAAATTTCCTATGCTTGAGAAAATTGGCAGCTAAACACCAGCTTTCCACTTTTGTCAACATCATCAGTGTGTTTACTTTACTGTGGCACCAACTTTTCCTATTTAAAAATGATGTTTCCTTATTTTAAGCATAACTTTTGTATATGATCATATTTAATTCATAAAACAAAATATTATTATCTCAAAGTACCAACCAATGGAATTAAAGACATGGTTGTTAAATTTTCTTCTCTTCTTCCTAAATGAACATGCTAAATATTATGAATGTAAAGTAATCTTTTAAAAATAAACCCATATAATTAAGTTGTTTTGCTTGGTCGCTGCAGTCCATGGGGTCGCAAAGAGTCAGACACGACTGGGTGACTGAACAACAACAATTTGTGTCTTATTTTATGGATTTAGGCATTCTTTATGGTAAAAAGTATATTTAGCATTTTCTAAAAGGGGGGAATCTTTTCAATTTAAGCAGTGTGAGTTTAAATAAAAATACTGGTGTACTTAATTAAAAAAAAATTTCCAAACTGCTTTTTTATGCCTATTTGAATAAATTTTTAAATATTTTTGTGAAGATATTCCATTCTTTGTGTGTGCTTAGTTGCTCAGTTGTGTCCAACTCTTTGTGACTCTGTGGACTGCAGTCCACCAGACTCCTCTGTCCATGGGATTCTCCAGACAAGAATACTAGAGTGGGTAACCATTCCCTTCCCCAGGGCATCTTCCGAATCCAGGAATCAAACAGTGTCTCCTGCATTGCAGGTGAATTCTTTATGGTCTGAGATGCCAAGGAAGTCCCCTTTTTGTTCTTTAGATTCTACATAATGTTCTCTTCTCCAGATCTCCTTGTACTTTTGTATGTATAAGAAAATCAAATCCACCTCATTAGAACTGAGTCAAATGTATTCTTTTTAATGGCTGAGTAATACTCCATTGTGTATATGTACCACAGCTTTCTTATCCATTCATCTGCTGTATGCAAGACAGCAAAAGAGACACAGATGTATAGAACAGTCTTTTGGACTCTGTGGGGGGGGGGGATGATTTGGGAGAATGGCATTGAAACATGTATAATATCACATAAGAAATTAATCGCCAGTCCAGGTTTGATGCAGGATACAGGAAGCTTGGAGCTGGTGCACTGGGATGACCCAGAGGGATGGTATGGGGAGGGAGGTGGGAGGGGGTTCAGGATGGGGAACACGTGTACACCCATGGCAGATGCATGTTGATGTATGGCAAAACCAATACAATATTGTAAAGTAAAATAAATAAATAAATAATAAAAAAATATATATATTAAAATAAAAAGAAAATCAAATCCCTAGAAACTCGTCAAATGTAGAGCTGTAATTAGTGGATGGTTTGATTCTTTATTTACTTAATTTATTCATTCCTTAAATATTGCAGAGCATCTACTATTCACTATACAAGGTAAGAAATGATCTTCCATTCAGCACATAGTCAAATCAAAGTGTTAGCTTTTTATAACACTTTGTAATATATTTTCAGTTGTATTCTTTGTTGGGGGAATCCTTTCTCAAGTCCTTTACTTAGTAGATGTGTTTCAGTGAATGTGTGAATTAACCTACTGAGCTTTGGTTTTCTTATGCAATTGCTGTGAGGATTTACGGATTAATAAATATGAAAGTGCTATTAAGTTTTAAAACTAAACATGAATACAGTATTATTATTTTTGTCATTACTATTATTATTAGATTGTTGTACCCAAAGTTTTCTCAGTTACTATTGTTATCACTATTAGTGTCACCATGATATACTCAATCAAAGCTTCTATGTATAAAAAAAAGAAAATGTCTGGTAAGTGTTAGGAGGAGAGAGAAAGAATGGCAGGAGAGTACAGAAATTTTACTGTGGTAGTAATCAGTGTCTCTAAGACATGGTACTAATGGTTTGTTGGTTGTTGTTAATTTCTACAATAAAAACATCAATGGAGTGACATGCACATTATTTTAAAGCAAAAAGTATAATTCATATTTTACAATTTAAGTAGTTTATTTTATATTTTTCATATTTCATGCTCAATAACCTTTTTGACAACAACAGTATATTTTTTTCTCTGGGATTTACAGTATATCAGAATATTATACAGTACTATGGACAATATTGCACATAGTTTGAAGGAGTTGGAATACCAATACTGAATTCAGACCTACTCATCTCCAATTGTTAAGAAAGCCAAACTGATATACTGGAAACCTATAAGATAGCCATAATTGTGGGTATAAGGAAAAGCTTGTCTTTTTTTTTAATAAATATACCTTTTAGTTTGCTGATCCATTGTTATGCTTCAGTACTTCATTCTTTTTATCTAAAAAAAGATCTACTTGTTCTCAACCAGAAGATGTCATTCAAACCCCTTTTATCATTGAGTTGGGTAGGTTGAAATGATCTGTTGTAACCCACTTTAAAATATGTGTTATTGTCTAGGCCAGAGAATTTTCCCCTCATTATCACCTCGTAAAACAACTATGAGAGGAGACTAGACTTCTTACCCTAATGCAGTTGTAATGAAGTGAAAGTTTTCTGGTTTGCTTTGGATTCTTCCTCATAGAATTTTGCAACCCAAGCCAGAACATACCTTGGCTCATGTATTACTGCATTTTTTTTTCCTTACCCAGAAATTAGAGGTTAGAGACTAGAGAGCTTAAATGAAAGCAAGGAATTTTTAAACAATTTGTGGTTAGTCATTTACTGTGAAAATTAATGAAAATCACTGTTAGGTTTCTAGAAATCATCTTTATACTGAGAGCTTTTAACAGTTTTAATATAAACATTTTAGAAGGTACTAATGGAAGCTCTATTACCGTCATTACCAATAGATTATCAAAATCAGAGAAACCATATCCTTAAATATATTAATATAAGTTGGTGATGTTTTAGGAGACTATTGAAAAGAGACATTGAGCATTTGTGTTGTAAAATCTACATCTATCTTATTCTAAATTGAAAAATCATTGAATTTTCATTACTGGTTTAAACCTCACTAGAGAATTCTAATTAGCAATAATGAAATTTTCATTGGTCTTATCTTAGAGTCATATCCACACCCCAGTCCAAAAACTCTTATGAGTTAATCATAATCTCTATTGACTGTTAACAAAGAAAACAAAACAACTCCTAAGAAGAGTCATGTTCATCTACTTCAGGCACTGGGCAATTCCTGTAGTGCAGATTTTATAAACAAGCTCCTTCACTATTCATGGAAAAATTCTGCTTCCTTAATAACTACCACATTATGAGCTGCTGAAGTCTTTCTTTAAAAACCACACAACCGCACACTAATGTAGCATATAAACTATGATTTTTAGAGTTATTTCACAGAACAACTTGTACAATAGTGAATACACATACTTTTTTAATTTGTGAAATTTAAAGAAAGGTTTGGCTGTACAAAATTAGGAAACAGCTTATTCTTTATTTTATCATCTCCATATCAATATTTGGGAAACAAATGGGAAAAGCAAAATAGAACAGTAGCCAAAAAAGGCAGGATATTTTAGCTTCACATGTTCTTGCTTTCTTTAGGGAAAATGCTGTAAGCGAATTTTCTTTTTGTCTCCCTGAGTAAATGCTATTTTGTCTTGGAAGATCCTTATAAGCTCTAAAAGAAGCTACATTGTCGATCTTCCTAACTTAAGTTTAAAAATAAATACCTATTGTGTTTCAGTGTTGAATATAATATTGATTGAATTAAGACAATTTTAAACTTTTGCAAAAACTTGCAAAGACTATATATATTTGAATACTGTCTTTCTAAGAAAAGAATTACTGCCTAAGTGTCAAATTCAATATATTTTGAATTAAGTGGCAGATTTAATTCTGGATCAGAATATTCTACCTAATTTGGAAGGAATAAAAGTGAGAATAACAAATTCTTCTTGCCGCTGGCATCATAAAGCTTTAAAAAAGGAAAAGCAACAATTGATAAAAATTGATATGATTGCTTATGGACCCAACCAGAAAGTGTTTGTTGCATAACATTTGTGAATGCTGGAGAATCTAAGTGTCTGAGAAAAAGAAGCCGTCCAAGATTAAGGTCCTGGGCATGCATTCAAATACAATCATATTTGAAGGGTCAGTAGTGGCAGCTTACTGGAGAGCCAAATATTATAAAATATATTATTCAGTATGTAAAATAATTATTTTTAATAAATATGGTTGAATATTGGTAATTTATTTTTGTTCAATCTTATGTATACACTTGAGGACTAAAATTCTTATAAAGGATCTCTTTATTGGGTAAACGAAAAATCAGAGGGAGACTGGTGCATTTAAGAAAGAGAAAGGTACGGAGCAGTGCTGATTTATGAACCACATTTTTGTGGATATATCCACTTTAGTGTAGCGGTGGGAGTGAACCAGTACAAAAAAAAGTCATGAGCTAATTCTTACAATTCTTTTTACATTTTCATGAGACGATTAATTCATTTCATGGTTACTCTGAGCCAATCACTTATTCTTTCATTTACTCAACAAAAGTTTACTGAGGTTCCAGTGAGTTTTAGAAACAGTGGAAAGTACTAGAGATATATTAATGTTTTATCATACTCTGGTTAGTAACTCAAAAAGGACATGAAAATGATGGTATAGTACGTAAACACTATGCTGCTGCTAAGTCGCTTCAGTTGTGTCCGACTCTGTGCAACCCCATAGATGGCGGCCCACCAGGCTCCCCCGTCCCTGGGATTCTCCAGGCAAGAACAGTGGAGTGGGTTGCCATTTCCTCCTCCAATGCATGAAAGTAAAAAGTGAATGTGAAGTCACTCAGTCGTGTCTGACTCTTCGCGACCCCATGGACTGCAGCCCACCAGGCTCCTTCCTCCATGGGATTCTCCAGGCAAGAGCACTGGAGGGGGTGCCATTGCTATAAGGCACATATTAAACTCTCTCTATCCCTTGGGGCTTCCCAAGTAGTGCAATGATAAAGAATCCACCTGCCAATGCAGGAGACACAAGAGATGCGAGTTTTATCCCTGGGTGGGAAAGATGCCATGGAGTAGGATAGGAAATGGCAACCCACACCAGTATTCACACACACATACACACATACCCTCCTTTGATTTCTCATGAGCTTAAAACCCTTCCCCTTGTAATAAAAGCAAATTGATGTATCTTACTCATGATTTTGATAATATTTTGTACCATAAATCTCTCTTTGTCTAAATCTGCTTACCTATTTGTTTGTACTGGTCTATCATTTTGGAATAAAGAAGAAAAGAAAGGAAGGGAGGAAATAAAAGAGGGAGAGAAAGAAAGAAAAGAAATAGTGCTAATAGATATATGTTATTAAGCTCTAAGAATCTATTTGTTTTCTACTGTGGAAAAAAAAAAAAAAACCTATGATCTTGAATGATAGCCATATAGAGGAGAAAAAATACAAAACTTAGAGTCGTAGGGCCTGAATGTTGTGAAATGTGGCAAATCATTTATCGTTTATAGGGTAGTTGTTACAGGATGAGATGAGGTAACACCTTGCACTGTGGCTAGCACATGGAAGATTTTCAGTAAATGCTTGAATCTGATTCTATGATGCCTAGATTAAGGTAATTGTAGGAGGCCCTTGAGATTTAGTGCTGTTAGAATCACTATTTGTGGCCTTATCCACTTACCTACACATGATCTACATCTCTATTTACCTTGTTAAATTGGTTCCCAGTCATCAAAGGAATTGACAGTACTCCTAAATCTCCAATAAAATGATTCATTTCATCTCGGCTTTAGAACAAAAGCCTCAAGACCTCTGACAAGTGACTATTTGTAGCCATAGTGAATACCTTCCTTCACTAGGAGACCAGCCCAAACTGACTTGCTACCTCTTAGCCTCTGTCATCATTGCAAATTTCTTGGATGAAGAACCCAATTACTTAGTTAGAAGACTGATTTTCTGATTGATTGATAAAGGAACAAAACAATGTCTAACATAAAATAATTCATAATAAAAGTATATGCTAGCAACTAGTAGAGAAGTCACTGTTGTACTGTTATTATTATGCCTATAATTACTAATTTACTATTGCCTGGATCTAAGTACCTTATTAAGCACTCTGTCCTTTATAATCTAAGATGTAACACTTCCAGTCAAAGGAAAAAGTAAAACTTCATCAATATATACAAATATATATAATATATATATTTTATATAAGTATAAAATTTTATATAATATATAATATAAATATATTATATATTTGTTATATAAAATATATTAAAATAAATATATATAAAATATGAAAATATATTAAAATATATATAGAAAACCACCAAATCCCATGGGAACAGAAGATAACTAATTCTTCAGTGTTGATAAATAAGAGAATATTTAGATGCCAGGTGCCTTTTAGAGGCATCTAGAGAAGTGATGCCTAGAGTGATTTGGGGAGCCACTGCCCTATAAACTGCTAGAGCATAGAGCCTTGCATTAGAAGCAATCACCCACTTTTCTGTCAGAAACTATTGGGGTCTCCTACCATACTTCCCATCCCAGTTTTACATGGTCACTGCTGGAAATGCAAGGCTTCTCTTTGCCTTTTTTCTTGAAATCTAGTCTGAACATCAACCTCCTCAGCTTCCTACAAATATCTTCTGTTCTCAATTAACTTTTCCCTATTTTCAGCTTCAATTTTGCCACCTCCATGATTTAACTGAAGCAAGATGTTTTATAAGTCACTGCTCCCCTGACCTCCTTTTTCAGTGGGAGCAACTTGTTCACTACAACTCAGTAGTTAATTTCCAGAAGATGCACCAGTCCCTAGGCCTTCTTCAAGGCTCTAGATTTGTCATATAAAACCTCCTTTGAGGCCCATAATCTCAAATGGAGCACCCTCTCTCCCTCCTTATTACTGCTCTCTGTCAGTCACTGAAAACTCTAATAAATCTTGGTTCAAAATCTTTCATTATAGAGTCCTAAATTTTGCAACTTCCCTTCCAGTTTTATGGCCACCTATTTGGTTCTATCAACTTTCTGTAAGAAAGATGGAATAATGACAGATGAAAAATTAGCATAAATAACCACATGGCATACATGTGTCCTAAGTGCTAGAGGGGAGTTCCCTATAAAGACATAAAGCTTAACTCAAATAATCAAAATTTGATTCTGTGTCATGATGAAATGTGGAATGTCAAAAAACTCTCAATGTTAGATTACTGTACAGATAGTTCCTCCTCTCCCCATGACTCCTAAAAATAACGGCCTTTGATTCTCCCTTATATTCAGTTCAGTCGCTCAGTCGTGTCCCTTATATTACCTTTGCTTATATATTCATTAAACAACAGCAATGGCATTCATTATCCTCTTGCTATTTCACCACTGGTAAGCCATTTCTCTGGTGATATGGGAACATGTCTGCACAGCATATCAGTAACTTTCACCCATTCACTGTGCCAGGTAAGGCCATTGAAAGCCAGCTTGTGGGAAAGCCAACAAATATACAACAAAGAGTTGTTCTTGCTTTTATGGATTATTTATTTTAAAAAAATGTTAGCTATTAATTTTTTTTAAATGAAGTCAACAGTTCATGTTAAAACTCTGCTTCTTAATCATAACTTCTTTCTTTCCTATTTTGCAAATTTTTCTTTCATGAAAAGCTTTTATGTCTATGCAGAATCATTGATTCCATTATGCTCTCTCCATTTCTCATTGTGCTTCATTCTTTATTTTTTTTTCCTTTTCTTTAACTCAAATTGTAATGAACTTTAAAAATAATTATTTCCTTGCAAATTCCCCCAGTTTTCCACCCCATCTTCCTCCATTGCATATACCAATAAAAATTCTTATTTTGGATGAAAACTAGAAAATATTTATTTGATCTCTCTCATAGATAAGCCACTTCCTGTCTACTTGATCAAATAGAAACAGGGGTTGGGAGGCTTTCATTTGACAGACTGAGAACTTCTGCTATTGCACCTGCTTCCTGTTTTTCTTGTTCTATCTAAATGGCTTAGTGTCCCTCCTGTTGAAATTGCAAGTTCTGCTCCCTCAAGTAGTAATGTGTCATCCGAAGGTGGTTTCTCTTTTGTTGTTTGTTGTTCCAGTCTGGCTTTAGCATCTGCTCTTACTTTGTATGCTATCTCTCCTCGTTTTCTTTCAAGCACTGCTGAGGGCAACTTTGGGGAGAGTTCAGCGTACTTTGATTTTTGGCAGGATTAATGTAAATCTCATTTACATTCATGGCATTCTTTCCATTTTCTTTTACTTATGGGACAATGTTGGAAGCTGTATAAGCACTCCCTCAGCACCTTTACATTTTATCTTGTTTTTCAAGGAATTTACGATGCATTCCTAAGTTAGCTTTTTAGCATTCAGGTTTTACTAAAAACAAAATTTTGTCAGAAATGTGTTATAAACATACATTTTTGTAATTTCCATTACCCGCAAATATTTGAAAAACTGAATACTGATTTGAAACTTACTTCTCTTAAATATTCATTTCCTTTGAATGTGCTTTATTATGATTTTGAAGCTATTGACTCTATTCATTAACACAGGTTAGCATTCCTTATCCTTGCCTCACATGATTCCATTCTCCATTTGTTTTTCTGCCAGATTTTGAAGTTTTCAGCTCATGTTGGGTGGACTCAAATGCAAATTAAAAAAAAAAAATCCTGACTTTGCAGTTGTAAGTATTTCTGGGGAAAAAAAGTAACCACAAAGCATTTAAAATGGTTACAGTCTAAATTCATGCTAACCAATCTTAGTTGGATTTTAAAAGCTACTCTATATTCTTTTACTCACATTTTGCACATCAGCTGTTCCAGTCATCTTGCCTCAACATATACAATCGGGGCCCTGTATACATGGGCTCCTCATCCATGGATTGAACCAAGCTTGGATCAAAAGTATTCAGAAAAAAAAAAGAACACAAACTTTTCAGAAAGTTCCAAAAAACAAAACTTATTTTACTGTGAATGCAGTATTTACATAGCATTTACATTGTGTTAGATATTACAGGCAGAGAAGGCAATGGCACCCCACTCCTGCATGGAAAATCCCATGGACGGAGGAGCCTGGTGGGCCGCAGTCCATGGGGTTGCTAAGAGTCGGACACAACTGAGCAACTTCACTTTCACTTTTCACTTTTATGCATTGGAGAAGGAAATGGCAACCCACTCCAGTGTTCTTGCCTGGAGAATCCCAGGGACGGGGAGCCTGGTGGGCTGCCGTCTATGGGCTGCCATCTATGGGGTCACACAGAGTCAGACACGACTGAAGCGACTTAGCAACACTTAATACCATGATTCCTCCTCAATCTATCCCCTATTGTCTAATTTTCTGAATTTCTATCAGCATAAATTAACAAGGTTGAAAGTTTTCCTTTCAATTACTCCTCTCACTTGCCTTCTACAAATCTGAAATCTCTGTACTGTCTTTCTAACTCTGATCTTTTTCTTTAATTTGCCCTCTCATTTTTGCCTCCACTATATTCTCTCCCCTTAAACCTTTTAGTTTGGCAAATTCAAACAGTTGCCACCATTTCAACTTTCACTTTTGTGCCAAAGACTATTAAAACTCTATCTCTAGATGTGTCTCACTTCCTAATTCTCTGACTGGTGTTTCGGCAACATTATGAAATGTTTCTTATGGAAGATCTGGAGAACTTTCAAACTCTACATGTCTTTCCTTCAAAACTGTTCCTCTTCCCTGTTTGCAGTTCTCAGACAAGACGACAACCATTCTTTCTTTATTCATGCAATTAATTCCTTGAAACCATTGTTCTGTTTTTACACTATCTCTGCATCTATCCCTCAGTTTTCAGTAGTATGTGTTAGGTCCTTATTATCACTTGCAAATAGTGTTATGTCTATTCTTCAGCTAAAACCTTAAATGATATGCTAAAAACAAGACAAGACCAAAACAGGATAGAAGTTAAAAAAAATAATTTAAGCAAAATGTCATTATTTCAACTGGGAATCTCACTTCATTTCTAAACTTCAAATTATTAACGCTTTCATTATTTCAGAGAAACTTGAAAGCAACCTAATTATGACTCTTAATTTATTTTCCTGTATAAAATACAGATCAGCTACTTAAATACAATCATAATGACATCATTTTTTAAATGGCAGACAACACAAGCAGCCTAATAAACATCTTCTTGTTTCTTTCCCAAGGAAAATCTCTTTCTAAAACTTAATTTTCTTTATATAAGTTGACAAAAAATGGTGTTTTAGCTCCTACTTTCTTATTTCTTTCTCTTTCCCTTCATCCGGAGTTAAAAAGAAAGCATATATTTTTAGTAAGTTGCACTTCTAGTGAGAGAAGAAAGATGAATTTTGTGAGCAGACACATGGGTTGTTTTCCCGAGATAGCAGGACGGACAAGGAGAAGTCTCAAACCCCTCTACACCCTTAACTTTCACATCTGTGTCCCATTGCAATTCTGCGGCTGAGTGCACCTCAAAATGTAGAACTTTCAGAGGAGAAATTGCTGTAGTTCATCTGCTCAAGAAGGCTAAGAATTCTGAACCTGAGAGGTAAAAGTAGAAGTAGAATAAGAGTCAGTGAGAGCGAAATAATCATTTCACACTGAAAAGATGTCACGCACATGTCCCAGCATAAGTACAAATGGAAGAGCCAATATAAGTGAAGAGCCACAGCAGTGATACTGAGAGCTGAATTCCCCCCAAGATAGCACATGATATATGAACTTAGGAGTGTGGACTGCAGTAATGATTCAGGAAGTAAGTTTCTCTGCTTGATCTATACTGGGGGAAAAGAGCTAGATACGAGAATGTCATTAATGGAAAAACTCTATTACTAATAAGTCTTTCTTCAGAACTCTTTTGACCAAGAATTCAAGTATCCAATAAAAGCATCCAATGACTAGGTTTTTCCCTAAAAAATGATAGTTAAATGGTCATCTTCTTTTAAAAAGTTATTTTTTTATACTTCTTAAAACCTGGTGGTGGCACGGTCTGCCAGACTTCCACTGCTGGTACGGGATGTCACAGAGGGCAAACTAAGTAATGCCTGCATCTCAGATCATTGGTCTAGCTGTTTGTCCTTCCCACACTCAAAATGGAAAATGCCTTAATAACTTATTTATTCTTATATGTCACCCACAGTGTCTGGCACACTGTCTTAGATAACAAATGTGCTCATACAAAATTATTTCAGCTAATTATTTGATGTTTTCAAAATTCTAAAGATGAATTTATTCATAGTAATCACTGCAGAAATGATATTCAAAATGCAAATTCTTGAAATATTGCAAAATATCTTTAAAATCTCACTTTCTATGGCGTTTTATATTTCTGTGTCACTGTGTGTAGTGTTGAAACTTTAGATAGGAATGCTTGGGGGTGGGTTAGTAAATTTTATATGGCATTTTGTTGCTGCAGTATCTGAAGACAGATAATTATACTGCCTTACTTTTATATACCCAACAATTTCTTTAAATTGTCAGTTTTGTTGTTCAGTCACTAAGTCGTGTCTAACTCTTTGTCATCCCATGGACTGCAGCATGACAGGCTTCCCTGCCCTTCACTATCTCCTGGAGTTTGCTCAAACTTATGTCCATTGAGTCAGTTATGCCTACCAACCATCTCTTCCTCTGTTACCCCCTTTTCCTCCTCCCTCAATCTTTCCCAGCATCAGGGTCTTTTCCAATGAGTTGGTATTTTGCATCAGGTGGCCCAAGCATTGGAACTTCAGCTTCAGCTTTGGTCCTTCCAATGAATATTCAGGGTTGATTTCCTTTAAGACTAACTAATTTGATTTCCTTGCAGTCCAAGAGACTCATCCTAAGACAAGTACAGATATATACAACTCAACATTATTTAGTTTATAAAATATAGCTATTTAGGAGAAGACTATATAAAAATACACTGAATAAATATAAATGATTTATAGAGGTCTTATGTTTAAAAGGACTAAAATTAACTTTTTTATTCTGTGTAAGGGCTTTCCAGGTGGCGCTAGTGGTAAAGACCCACCTGCCAACGCAAGAGATTAAGACATGCGGGTTTGATCCCTGGCTCAGGAAGCTCCCTCGGAGGAGGGCATAGAAACCCACTCCAATATTCTTGCCCGGAGAATCCCATGGACAGAGGAGCCTGGCAGACTACTGTCCATGAGGTTAAAAAGAGTCAGACACACTGAAGTGACAGCACAGCATAGCACACACTCTGTGTAAATCCATTAAACTTTCAAAACCTCTGAACTTTTCAGTTTTCCAAATGTGGCTCTGAATGTGTCATTTCAATTACCACATATTTCTTGTTGATATTATTATTTTGACTTCACTTGCTACTGCGTTTATTCAGTTTATTCAATCATTTATTCAGCACATATTTTTTACTATTTTTTTTTTTTTGTATAGGCCACATTATGTGTGCATGCATTTTTGCTAAGTCTCTTCAGTCGTGTCCAAACTTTTGAGACCCTGTGGACTGTAGCCTGACAGTTTCCTCTGTCCAGTGGGATTTTCCAGGCAAGAATACTGGGGTGGATTGCTGTGCCCTCCCCCTAGGGATCTTCACGACTCAGAGATCGAACCAGCATCTGACATTTCCTGCATTGGCAGGCAGGTTCTTTTCCACTAGCGCTCCTTGGGAAGCCCATTACGTATATGTTACTAAATTTACAAATTTGGAAAGATACATTTTCTGCCCTTAGATATTACACTTCTGGTTGGAGTCAGACATGCAGATAACTATTATGTGTTCACTGCTCTACTGGAGGATGTCAGGACACAATGAGCCAGCAGAAGCCTGTGCCAGGCTGCTTAAGGCTGGGGATGTATCATAGAGAAGTCCACACCTGAACTGGGACACACAATGAGTAGGATTTTAACAAACTTATTCAATGCAAGCTACCACAAGGAAGAGTTATCCAGGTGAAGTTCTACATAAGGGCTCCTCGCCAAGGAAGGGGGAAAATTAGGCTGAAATATGGCTGTCTATTCATTGGAAAGGCCATCTTCCCTGCAGCGCAACGGGCTGAATCCAATAGAGGTCCTCTTGCTAATTCATTTGTTCAGAGCAAATGCCTTCTAAACCATCTGCCCAGAGCAGGCATTTTAAAATCATGTGTACCAGGGCAACCTCTGTGCTCCTGGAAACCATAGTCAACTCTTTGAAAGAACATGGAAGGGCACGGAGACAGCAGAGACTGGTAGTTTGGTGAATGAGAAATAGTAAGGGACAGAAGGACAATAAATGATTTGAAATGCAGCAGCAAAGAAGTAAAGGAATGCTGGAATTTTAAAATATCCATTCAGGACAGGAATAGAGACATAGATGTAGAGAATGGAATTGTGGACACAGTGAAGGAAGGAGAGAGTGTGATGAATTGACAGAATAGCATTGAAACACGTACGTTTAGTTCTGTTCAGTTCAGTTCAGTCACTCAGTCGTGCCCGACTCTTTGTGACCCCATGAATCGCAGCACGCCAGGCCTCCCTGTCCATCACCAACTCCCAGAGTTCACCCAAACCCATGTCCATCGAGTCGATGATGCCATCCAGCCATATCATCCTCTGTTGTCCCCTTCTCCTCCTGCCCCCAATCCCTCCCAGCATCAGGGTCTTTTCCAATGAGTCAACTCTTCACATGAGGTGGCCAAAGTACAGGAGTTTCAGCTTTAACATCATTCCTTCCAAAGAAATCCCACGGCTGATCTCCTTCAGAATGGACTGGTTGGATCTCCTTGCAGTCCAAGGGACTCTCAAGAGTCTTCTCCAACACCACAGTTCAAAAGCATCAATTCTTCAGTGCTCAGCCTTCTTCACAGTCCAACTCTCACATCATTACCATGTGTAAAATAGAGAGCTAAGTGGGAAGTTGCTGTATAACACAAGGAGCTCAGTCCAGTGCTCTGTGATGACCTAGAGATGTAGGATGGGGAGTAGACTGGGAAGGAGATTCATGAGGGAAGGGATGTATGTATACTTATGACTGATCCACGTCATTGTATAACAGAAACCAACATGACATTGTAAAGCATTATCCTCCAATTAAAGATAAATTTAAAAATGGAAAAGCACAGAAGTAAAAATATTCATTGAATTCGGCAAAGGGTTGTGATTGATGGACGTAACTAGTACGGGGGATTCAGTGGAGGGGTGAGGGGTAAATCTGGTTGCAGCATGTAGTGAAGTGGTCATAGTGAAGAATTAAGAGACAGTAAATACAGAGAGAGAGGGAGAAAGAGAGAGAGCACGTGCTTCAGGGGAAAGGCTCAGTAAATACTTATGTTCAGAAACACTTGTGTGACAGTCACTCAGTTCAAGACATAAAAAATTTCCAGCTCCTCAGAAGGTTCTGTTGTGTCTCCATTCAGTCATATCCACCCACCTCAAGAAGACAACCACTATACTGATCTCTATCGTCATGGGTTATATTTGATTGTTTTTCAGCCTCATACAAATGGTATCATGTAAAACACTATTTTGTATCTAGCTTCTTTCTCTCAAGCATTGAGTGCAAAATTCACCCCTATTGTTGCATGTAACTATAATTTGCTGTTTTGCATTTCATTGTATTCAATTGTATGAATATACTCGAAAATGTATAACCACTTTTTTAGTCCTATTGGTGAAAAGTTCTTCATTGTTAAAGTGACTACCAGTTTTCAGTTATTACAACCTTTGCTACTATTAACATTCTTGTGCATATATTTTAGGAGTTGTGTGCCTATTTCTCTTGGGTATATGTCTAAAAAGTGAAAGTAAAATCGTATCCAACTCTTTGCAACCCCATGAACTGTAGCCTACCAGGCTTCTCTGTCCATGGGGTTTTCCAGGCAAGAGTACCGGAGTGGGTTGCCATTTCCTTCTCCAGGAGATCTTCCCAACCCAGGGATTGAACCTGGGTTTCCCACATTTTGGGCAGACACTTTACCCCCTGAGCCACCAGGGAAGCCTTATGTCTAAAAAAGAAATTGTTAAATCGTCCTGTAGACAGACATTTGATATTAATAAAAAAGCATAAAGTTTTCTAAAGTTGTACTGATTTACATTCCGTCAACAAAACAGTTGCTCTGTATCTTTGTCAGCATTTACTGTTTCCCATCTTTTCCATTTTAGCCAGTCTGGCAGTTATATATTCTAATCGACTGTAATTTTAATTTGCATCTTTCTGAAGCCTAATTATTTTAGCATTCTTTTGTGAAATACACATTCAAATCTTTTGTTCATTTTTTTACTTGGTTTTCTGTCTTTTTATTGGTTTGTTCAAGTTCTGTACGTGTTCTGAGTGTCTTTTTCAACATGTGTAGCACAAATATATTTTTCCATAGCATGTCTTGTCTATCTCTTACTGGTATTTTTAAGAGGAGAGATTTTAATTTTACTTTTAACAAAGTTCAAATTATTAATACTCTTGTGTAATATTTACTATATTTTGCCCAGTTCAATATTATGGAGATATTGGCCATTTTTTTTCTAGAAGCTTCATTGTTTTGCTTTCTACATAGAAGTCTACAATCCATCTGTGATTGATTTTTGTTCATAATATCATGTATGGATTAAAGTGTTTTTCCCATATAGAAATCTCAAGGAACTAACACCATTTATAGAAAATAAGTCCTTCACAGCTGTTTTGCAGATGGAAGTATGTGAATATATCTGTTTCACATTGTATATGTTGATTTCTTTGTCTTTTTGTCTATTCTTGCATCAGTACAATACTATCTTAACTGCTGTAACTATAGTTTATAGTAATTCTTTAAATCAGGTATTGTAGTCTTCCTTTACTGATGGCTTTTCAATATCATATTAGCTATGCTTGGTCTTTTGTTTTCCTGCATAAATAATAGAGCAATTTGTTGGTGTGCACATATAATTTCTGTGGGGGATTGTATAGATTCTTTACCACAGTTGAGAGAGAACTGACATGTTAAAAGCAGTCAATACTCCTGCTTATGAACGTTGAATCATTTATCCAATTTACATTTTATATAATTACTATATAATTTTATGGAATTACTGGATCCTTTTACATCTTTTTGTTTTACATTTATTTCATATTTTTTTTCTATCATTTCTCTTTTATTACTTTCTTTGATTATTAAAATATTTTAATCCCATTATCTTCATTTATCAGTTTGATACACATTCGCTTACTATATTAAACCAGATAAATGTGTTTTGCATACTTAAAAAGAATAAGTAATCTGTCACTGTTGGATATAGTGTTTGATATATGATAATTAGTTCAAATTGATTATTTGTGTTTCTCAAGTCATCTTTAATCTTACTATCTTATTTTCTGCTCTTCATTCTCAATTACTGAGACAAGTGAATTTAACTGTCTAAATAGGATTGTCAATTTGTCTAATTCTATTGTTGTTGTTATAAATTTCTGTTCTATGAATTTTGTGACTGTGGTAGATACATGTAAATTTATAATTACTCTTTCCATTGAATTTACCTTTCTTAAAATCAAATGCTTATCATTGTATCGTAATAATTTTGCCTTAAAGTCCACTTTTTTCTACAGTTAAGATAGCTGTCCTAGCTTTTTTCTGTTAGGGTTTTTATGCTTAATATTCTTCTTAAATCTTTATTTGCCCTCATATTTAACATATGTTTATTATCAACAACATATATTTGGATTTTGCTTTTTTATTCAGTCTGACAGTCTTTGCCATTTAACTGTATTATTGATATTTATTCAATTTACATTTCATGTAAGTACTAACAGTGATTTAAAAGTCTTTTTTTTTCTTATTTTCCTTTCATCCTCTTGTTATTTTGTCCTTTATCATTCCTCCTTTATTTATTACTTTAGGATTATCCCAATATCTTTTATTTTATTTTTCTCTTTTTCTAGTTTCTTGTTGAAATTTTATTAAATATTATCTTGGTAGTTACTAGATGAGTTACAACATGCATGGTGTGTATAATGTGAATGCTTTATTCCTTTTTATTGCCAAATAATGTTTCATTTCTGCAGTTCCCTCCTCAGTAGGATTTTTCTCCTCCAGTACTAGCTACTTTGGCAGCCCCTAACTAATACTTTTCTTCTCAGCACAGAGAATCTGCCTCCCTTCAGGGGAATTTTATTCTTCTATAACAAAAAGTGGTGAATAACCACTGGTAAAAAGCAGATGTTAGTGAAAAACTGACTTCTGTGTGCCCTCTTCCTTTCAAAATTATGGTTCCTCAAATCCCCCTTGCATTAGTACTATAATGTTTCAAAATAGTTTATGTATTTTGTTCGACTTTCGTGGTGTGTCTAGTGGAAAATTAGTCGATATGAATAACACTATTAAGGCTTAAACTGGAAATTAATCTCATTCTATAAGTTTGATTAAACATCAGAGTTGTATATAGATGGCTAGAGAGGAGACTGAGTTGGAATGTGTGTGAAGGTGGATGATATGTCAGTATGCTTGTGCACTAAAAGATTCAGTGGACAATGAAAGGTCAAGGACTCCAGAATCAAGAGCTCTTGGGAATAAATTAGCATTGCATTAGAGGAGAAGCTTTGTATAGGAAGAATTCCTGAGATTGGTGCCAATGCTAATAGGTATACAAATGGAAGGGAAGAAAATTGAGGTAGTCCATGTAACCTCCATTTTCTATGTGAAATAAAAATAAAAGTCATTGTTTTGAGTAGGAGAGGAGTGGGAAACCAAAGAAGTCTCAGAATAATAATGAAGCTTTAGAATACATGCTGGGATGATTACTGAGGAAGCTGGCCAGAGACATTTAGCAGGATTTCTGGCCTGTTTTACTCTAGCTTGGAAAATCCCATGGACAGAGGAGCCTGGTGGGCTGCAGTCCATGGGGTCACTAAGAGTCGGACACGACTGAGTGACTTCACTTTCACTTTTCACTTCCATGCATTGGAGAAGGAAATGGCAACCCACTCCAGTGTTCTTGCCTGGAGAATCCCAGGGATGGGGGAGCCTGGTGGGCTGCCATCTATGAGGTCGCACAGAGTAGGACACGACTGAAGCGACTTAGCAGCAGCAGCCGGCCTGTTTTGCAAGGCAAGCCAAACATCAGGCAGATGTTATCTTTTACTGCTGCATCTCAAATTTAAGAGGCACCTCTTGGGCCAAAGAGCTTTTACCTCTGTTGTCTCATCTTGAACCTAGGCTCTGGTCATATGGGAATCTATCGTGGGAACTTTATGCACTGGAGCCTATCAACTCTATTTCTTGAGAGTTATTTACTGGAAATTCTGAGTTAGATTCATGATGTAGCTGGAAGATGCAGAGAACAATGGCCATGTTAGTGTCCCCTTTGGGCCATGTAAATTCACAATATTGATTCCTCATAAAGGAACATGTTGGATTTAGTCTCAGTATATCATCCTTTTGGCTTCCCTGATGGCTCAGATGGTAAAGAATCTGCCTGCAGTACAGGAGATCCGGATTTAATCACTGGGTTGGGAAGATTCCCTGGGGAAGTGCATGACCACCCACTCTGTATTCCTGCCTGGAGAGTCCTATGGACAGAAGAGCCTGTGGGCTACAGTCCATAGGGTCACAAAGAGTCGGACATGACAGAAGCAACTTAGCACACACCTATCATTGTTAAAGGAAGGCTGTTACACAGTGACACAGTAATCCATTAGAGTACCACTTTCCTCAGACCTTCCCATCACATTACACCCACAAGAGCCCAGCCAGTCTTTATTAATATAACTGCTTTAAGTTTATTATGTCAGAAGTAGAAGACTACATCTGATCATTAAAGCATTTTTCTAATTATCATGAGCTCAGTGACTTTATCCCACTTATCAAGATAACATTTAGAAATAATAGAAATCAAACTATCATGCTGGCAATGTCTTACTGACCAATACAATGCTATATTTCATTCACCAAGAATAGTGTTAAACTAACACTAACTCAGTGTGATTATTTCTCTACACATGAGGATTTAGTCACACACATTGTTGCATAACAAATACAAAATATCTCAAAATCCAGTGAACTAAAGGAACAATCATCTAATATTGTTCACATGTCTGTGGGCCAGCTGGGGTCAATTGCTCTGGGGTATGTCCATCTAGGACCTGGATTCAGTCCCTGGGTTGGGAAGATATCCTGGAGAAGTACATGGCCTTCCCACTCCATATTCCTGCCTGGAGAATCCCATGGACAGAGGAGCCTGGTGGGCTATAGTCCATGTGGTTCCAAAGTCGTACATGACTGAGAACTAAGCACAACACAGCACATGTCCATCTAGACAACTTTACTCAGCATCCTTTTGTAATCAACAGGCTACCCAAGGTATATTCTTCTTCTGGCAGTGACAACAGTGCAAGTCAGGAAGCAGAGACAGACATGTGTGAACTTGACTCAGGCAGGAAACTAGCAAACTATCACTTGTGCCTATTTATCATTGGCCAAAACAAGTCACATCTCCAAGCTCAAAGTCAAGGAACAGAAAGGTATACTTATCTATAATGAGGCCATGGCAAAAGATTCTGAATCAAGGAGTGAAAAACAAGGCGAATAATGAAACTTACCACACATACTGGTGTTCTTTCCCTACCTTCCCTGCCAATTTCTCATACAAGTCTCTGGGAGGGAGCTTCTAGAAAGTTACTTATCCTATTTGTATATGGATAAACTAAGTTGTTTTTTTTTGGGGGGGGTGTTTTTTAAATGGACAATCTGAAGCAAAAGGGCGTCTCTAACATAGACTCACATTATTTTATGAATCACATTACTTTTGACTAAATCTACATGATTTTGTAGCTGTGAGTAAAGTAAAAACAATAGAGAAGAGAATAAACTGTGTAATTAGAAAGACGTGGAGTGCAGACCAAGCTTCATCACTTTTCAGATGACAACTTTACAGGTTAGCCTTTGTAAGTCTTCCTCATTGTGAAAGGAGAGTAAGTATTTCTCTTATTAATTATAGAATATTTACCTAATTAATCAGAGAAGGCAATGGCACCCCACTCAGTACTCTTGCCTGGAAAATCCCATGGATGGAGGAGCCTGGTGGGCTGCAGTCCATGGGGTCACTAAGAGCTGGACACAACTGAGTGACTTCACTTTCACTTTTCACTTTCCTGCATTGGAGAAGGAAATGGCAACCCACTCCAGTGTTCTTGCCTGGAGAGTCCCAGGGACAGGGGAGCCTGGTGGGCTGCCGTCTATGGGGTCGCACAGAGTCGGACACGACTGAAGCGACTTAGCAGCATCTAATTAATATCATTACGTCTTACTTCTATATATGAGGTTGTTGAATGTCAGGCACAGAATCAATGATCAAGAATGAGAGCTATTACGATATCCTTTGAAGTTGTCACAAAATGTGGAGATACTGGAGTAGTGAATAAATAAATTACTCTTGCAATGAGAGTGAGAATATCTTCAAAGAGGTAATGATATTTGAGATGATTGTTGAAGGATTTTGTTAGCCAATGAAATAATTAAAGATAATCAAGGGATTAATCATTGCTAGATTAAATGAATGAGAATGAATAAACTTCTGGGGAATTTTTACATGTCCTAAACTCCTGCTCATGAAGTATGGTATGTATAACCTTATCACTCTATCCAATGCCTATGTGACATGGCAAGTGGAGTCTTTAGTTGCAACATGGCATGTGGGCTCTTATTTGAGCCATGCAAGATCTAGGTTCCTGACAAAGGATCAAACCCTGGCCCTCTGCATTGGGAACACAGAGTCTTAACCACTCACTATCAGGGAATTGAAATAATGGTCCACAAAGCATGTTTAAGTCTGACAGGGGCATGATACTTGGGTCCTTGGTAACTGTCAAAGCTAATAAAATGTTCAGTCACTAGAAAATGAAATGCAGCTGTAAATAGCATTCATTAAATTAAACTACAAAGTAAATTTCCTCAAATGCTATTGTACTATAGGTTTATAGAAAATTATATGTACTATATAGATAGGCACACATTTTTTTTTTTGCTAAAGAAACAGTGATTTAAGTTCTAAACCATGAAAATGTTAAGTTACAATAAAAGGCCACTTTCAACTTTGCCATTTAGAGGCTCACTTATTGTTCATAACTCTTATAATTGAAGCTTTATTATATTATCCTGCTGCACAGCGTGATTTCCTGTTATTTGTCTAATGTTTTTTAAAGAACAGTAATTTAATAACTATAGTGATATTCATCCTCGGCTCCCAACAAATGTGCTATTTCATGAAGACTGTTTATAAAACAGAGTCATAGTCGATGTATATTCCAGGCTCGCAGGCTTGCTTTTAGGTGACTGAAAACATCACGAAGCAGAAAATAATAATAATAATAATCCCAAGACTCTGTGATGTTACTTTAAAAAAGAAAAGAACTTGAAATTTTAGGGCATTACCATTTTATTTCTCTTGAAAGCACTTTCAGTTTATATTTGCTCCTAAGAAAATTGATTTTATTCCTTTCTCATAGAAAAGTCTGAACTGTGTATTTCAGTTCCAGGGAAACATTGTTAAGTTTTATTGTCTACACAACACAAATATCCTAGCACTATATTGCTCAACCAAAAACAAACACAAACTCTGAAACTCTAAATAACATAGGCATTGTTTTGTTTCATATTATTAAAAATATAGATCAATTAGAATTTTTGTAGAAAAATTTGAGATATTTATCCATTTCAGATCTTTCAGTGGATTTTATGCATTTAAATAAACTTTTAACTTAGTGGGGAATGTATGAGAAGAGACATAAATTAATAGTTTTATATAAACCTTACCTTTACTTATATATATACAACCTGAATATGAAGCCTAAGCAATAGCTAACAGAAGTACCTGTCAAAACACTAAAATGACACAATAGTTACATTTTTTAACGTCCTTTTTAATCCTAGGGAGCAAAATTTCATATTTAGGGTGTGTTTTGTTCAATCACTTAATGTCTTGAATAATCTAGACACTTTGTATAACCTAGGAATGTTAGTTCCCAAGGCCTCCATCTGTTAACTCTTATGCTTTGCATTATGTAATTATGCAAGCAAATAATTTGTTGACAAAACTGAACAGAATGATTTGGTTAGTAGTCAAAATATGATAAAAGATATCAGAGGGAAGAGGTTATTACGTAGACAACATCATGTTGAGACAGCAAGAATGGATCTTCCTGAGAATTAAAGTTAACGTGATTTATCTCACAGTTTTTGTGTATAAATAGCACATTGTGTATAAATAGCACATTTTAGGCCAAAAAACCTTAGATTTTTCTAAATACATTAAATAAGTCCTTTAATAACAGGCTGTCATTTTAGATATTAAAAAAAGAAAGAGAAAGTTTATTCAAATGAATTGTTTATCCTAAAGCCAAAGGAAAAAAGGTCACATTTTTAAAATACCAAAATTTCTTATTCAATGATTAGAATTCAGACATTTCTTTATTATAGCTTATTTTAAGATTATTTTCCAATTCTAGTTGATTGAATCTTACTTTGAATGAGTTTCAGAAAAGAATTCATGATGTTTAGCTGAACTAAGGTAGATACTTTAAAGTTCACATTTTGAGTCTTAATATCATTCAGGAACCGTTTTATTTTGCAGAGTCCAAAGTGGTGGCTACAACTTCAAATCTTTTTTTTTTTTTTTTAATTAGAGTATAATTATTTTACAATGCTGTGTTAGTTTCTACCGTGCAACAGAGTGAATCAGGTGTATGTATACATATATCCTCTCTTTTTTGGATTTCCTTCCCATTTAGGTCCACACAGAGCACTGAGTAGAGTTCCCTGTGCTATACAGTTGGTTCTCATTAGTTATCTATTTTATGAAAGTGAAGGTGAAAGTTGCTCAGTACTGTCTGACTCTTTGAGACCCCATGGACTGTATATATACAATTCATGGAATTCTCCAGGCCAGAATACTGGAGTGGGTAACTGTTCCCTTCTCCAGGGGATCTTCCCAACCCAGGGATCAAACCCAGGTCTCCTGCATTGCAGGCAGATGCTTCACTGTCTAAGCCACCAGGGAAGCCCAAAGGATGATATACTGAGACTAAATCCAACATGTTCCTTTATGAGGAATCAATACTGTGAAGTTACATGGCCCAAATGGGACTCCACCAGCTGAGCCACCAGGGAAACCTTATCTGTTTTATACAAAGTATCAAATCTTTTAAGATACATTTTCTTGTTTTACTTTGGATGGTTGAAGTCTTTAATTTGTCTCCTTTTGTTTTTGTAAAATCTATATGCAAACTCTTTAAAGTTACATTATTCTATCATGTGAACACATATAACCAGGCAGCAGGATGCACTCGTTCAGGTCATTACTAAAGAACACGAAACAACATTCCGATGCTTGCCAACACTCTCTCCCTTCCTGAGGAACGCTTGTTGCAGTATTACCTTTGAAGTGACGGGCATTAGCTGGAGTTGTGGTTTCTGTGGCCTTCACTCGCTGGTAGTGACCAATAGCAGAACAAAAATCAATCTCTGTCAGGCTTGTAATTGAGCACTTCCCTAATTTATGAGACAGCTTTCCCATTAACAACAAAATCTTGAGAATTAAATAAAAACAGACCTTCACAAGTGCTGCAGCCTAGGTGAATGAGGGATAAACATTGATAAATGCGCATGCCTTGTGCAAGCCTGACTTTGAAAAATTCTGTGTCAGAGTTTCAGGTCACATTTTGACAACAATTAGGAACACTGAAATAAATAGTTGGCAATTCTTCTTTGTTATGACAGGGAATGTAAAGCCATCTTTACCACAGAAAAGCCTATTTTATGAATATGAATTGTATTACTGCAGTGCTCAACCATCTTGCTGTGACTGGGAATCTATGGGCACTTCTATTATAAACCAGAGTAAAATCCTTTTGAAGATTTGAAAAGTTTGGTTAAGCTGTTTTTACTTGATTATTTGTAAAATTCCTGTGCCACTGCAATTCCATGCTTTATACAGAACACACAAGATAGCTTTAAAAAAGTTAAATGTCTAGTATTTTTAGTATGAAAAAGTTAACTATAATGCTTTGTGAAATGTTCTGACAAAATCTAAATGACTCAAGAGTGCTGGCTAAAAAAAAAAAAAAAGAGTGTTGGCTAAATGCTGTCTTTAAAGCTTATTGCAATTTATCTAACTTATAAACTTCCAGGATTGAACTTTTGGTAGTATAATCATGAATTAATTTCTTAATTTTAAAATTATAACTAATACAATTATTTAAAGTTTAAAAATAAAATAAAATTTAAAAAAAATAAAAAAAATAAAATTATATGCATTGATATTTGAAACTGATCTAGTGAATAGAGTCTACAACAAGAAAGAATGACATATTATAGGTTAGAAGGCTTCTCAGGTGGCACGAGTGGTAAAGAACCCATCTGCAATTGCAGGAGATGTAAGAGACTTGAGTTTGCTCTCTGGGTTGGGAAGATCCCTTGGAAAAGGCAATGGAAACCCACTCCAGTATTCTTGCCTGGAAAATCCTATGGACAGAGGAGTCAGGCAGGCTACAGTCCATAGGTTGCAAAGAGTCAGACACCACTGGAGTGACATAGCACTCAAAACTGTCAGCCATATCATCAGAAATCTGAACAAGTTCTAATCGAACTTGAACCTGATTTTTTGAGCTAAGTTTCCCAATCCATTTAAAAACAGACAAGTAAACCTGTATCCCATATAGTCATTGACTCTGTCTTACCCAGAATTTCTCTGAAGAAAATAAATGAAGCAAGAAACATAAACAAAATAAAAATAAAAAGCAGCTTTTTAAAATATACTTAAGAATAATTGAAAATTTTAGAAACTGAAATGTAATATACATAAACTTTAAAATTATAACCAATAATAAGTATATACACTATATTTATGAATATATATATATATACACCCAAACATGCATAGCATGTTGTAATAATTTAGATCACCTGGATTATTGCAAGAGTTGTACACACCTTACATTCGGTAATATGGGTGTTCCAGGTTGGTGAAATTGCAAGCTTAGGGAGAATGGTTCTTCTACACAGGATGATTCAAGGACCTTTCATTCTATGGTTCTAGCACCTAATAGAGCCATGCTACCTATGCTAAAGAAGAACAAAAAGAGCATGAAAGCATATCAACAACTCATCCCTCCTTTCTACCTTCTATTGACTTGATGAAAGTCACAAAGCCACAGCTAACCACAAAACTAGGAAGAGGGAAACAGATTTGTTCCAGTGTATGTGCACAATAATCAAAAATTTCAATTTAAATTTCTACTTTACTTACTCTGAAGTAAACTATTTAGTAACTTCCTCCTATAGCAGGGGAGCTTCCCTTGTAGCTCATTGGGTAAAGAATCTACATGCAATGCAGGAGACCCAGGTTCAATTCCTGGGTCAGGAAGATCCCCTGGAGAAGGAAATGGCAATCCACTCCAGTATCCTTGCCTGGAGAATCCCATGGACAGAGGAGCCTGGTGGGCTATAGTCCACGGGGTTGCAAGAGTTGGACACGACTTAGTGGCTAAACCACCACCATCCCACAGTTGGAATGCAGCTAAGCCAAGAGATACTAAGAGCATCTAAAATAGATATCATAAAGAACACAAATTAAAACACTTGCATTTTACTTATAACAGAGCCATTAGAATGGCCACCCATATTTTAATTAATTTTTGGTCCTTGTGTTGACCTGATGTATGCTACTTGATTTCCTAGTGTATAATAAATTAAAAGAAATAAATAAGAATAAGGAAAAGAAAAAGATATTGCTATAGGCAAGTACATTGAAAACGGCCTCCTATGGAAGGAAGACTGTCTCTTTGATCTTCCCTTGGCTTAGTCGTGTCTGACTCTTTGCAACCCCATGGACAGTAGCCAACCAGGCTCCTCTGTCCATGGGATTTTCCAGGCAAGAATACTGGAGTGGGCCACCATTTCCTTCTCCAGGGGATTTTTCCAACCCAGGGATCAAACCCAGGTCTTCTGCATTACAGACAGATGCTTTATTGATAATACTTATTATGTGTTTATAAACACATAAACCAATCAATTGATTAATCCATCAGCTATGACAGCTTGAAGCTATTTAGTATAGTCAACTATCTACTTATGTTTCAAAACATAGCTCCAAAATATAATGTGCTATGTGCTCAGTTGCTAAATTGTGTCCAACTTTTTGTGACTCTCCTGGACTATAGTCTGCCAGACTTGTCTATCCATGGGATTTTCCAGGCAAGAATACTGTAGTGGGTTGCTAAATTGTGTCCAACTTTTTGTGACCCTCCTGGACTACAGTCTGCCAGACTTGTCTGTCCATGGGATTTTCCAGGCAAGAATCCTGTAGTGGGTTGCCATACCCTTCTCCAGGAAATCTTTGCAACCTAGGGATCAAACCCACCTCCCCCATGTCTCCTGCATTGGCAGGCAGATTCTTTACCATTGCACCACATTTTGTGTTGTTGTTGTTCAGTCACCAAGTCATGTCCAGCTCTTTGTGACCCCATGGACTGCAGCATGCCAGGCTTCCTTGTTCTTCACCATCTCCTGGAGTTTGTTCAAACTCGTTTCCATTGAGTCAATGATGCCATCTGGTCAGCTCATACTCTGTAGCCCCCTTCTCCTCCTGCCCTCAATCTTTGCCAACATCAGAGTCTATTCCAATAAATTGGCTCTTCACATCAGGTGGCTAAGGTATTGGAGCTTCAGCTTCATCATCGGCCTTCCAATGATTATCAGGGTTGATGAGCCACCTGGCAAGCCCCCAAAATATCATAGCCCTCCATTAGAACATATCAGAGGATGTGTTCTAAGACCCCCAGTGGATGCCTGGAACCACAGATAGTACTAAATACTATATATATTTATATATGTATATTATTTTCTATTCATAACATACCTAAAAAAACACTTAATTGAAAAATTAAGCACTGAACGAGATTAATAACTAATGACAAAACAGAACAATTATAACAATGTGCTATAATAAAAGTTGTATGGTCTTTGTATCTCAAAATATCTTATTGTACACACGAAAATGCCTTTTCTGTCTTAATGAAGCACTCATTGTCCAGGATGCTTGTAACTTTTGCAGTTTGGATGGTAGAGCAAAACTTGCACAGATTTCTTTTTCTTTCTTCACAATTTCATGAATAGATGATTTGTTCTTAACTGAAGATTTTTGCAACCTCAGCATACAGTTCTCTCCCTTCCCATCTAGGTCAAGAACTTTCACCTTTTCCCTTAAAAGCAGTGCTTTTTGGCTTCTGTTTGGCATATCTTCATTTCCAGCATCACTACTCTTGCATTTTGAGGGCCATTTTTAAGTAAAATCAGGGTAACAAAAACATGCACTACAGTATCTCCTCGGTGGATCTGATAACCTAGAAGGCTAAGTGACTAACGGGGAGGGATATGCTGAGAAAAGGGATGATTCATATCCAAGATGAGAAAGAGCCAGAGGACATGAGTTTTCATCTCGCTACTCAGAAAAAAGCTACAATTTAAAACATGAATTTATTTGGAGATTTTCCCTTTTAATATTTTTGGATTTTAGTTGACTGGGTACCTGAAACTGGGGAAAGTAAAACTGCAGATAAAGGGGACATTAATGTAACAGCCCTTTTAAAGCCTTTCTTGACTCTCTTTCCAGAATTGTCACCATCTCCTCTGGGCTTTAAATCTCTCAATATTTTTTACTTACCTCCACTATGGGATTTATAACATTTTTTTACTTTTCTAGGCTGTAAGCTTTGTACACAAGGGATTTTTAATCTTTTCCCATTTTATGCTTAACATATAAAAATAGGTGTAATAGATGAAACAAATCCCATTTCAGTAACATTAAATGAAATCTTGTATTATAGTAGGGGGAAGTATAATAACTGATGATGTATAACCAATTTAGAATTGAAATGTTCAGATTATAACTTCATTTTCTTAGGGAAATAAATTTTACATTATGTGAAAGGTTTATTTATCTACATATATATTGTAGATGGTAAAATGATATATATATTTTATATATAATTTACAAATCATGTGTAATATGATACTATCAAGTTCTTATGGTATTGTTAAGTATAAAATATAAAAATAATTCCTGTGCCAAAGTGGCTGTTATATGAATTTCATTTTACCGTAGCCTGATTTGAGTTTGCATTGTATAAATATAGACAAGGAAAATTCAAAGATCATGAATTAACCATACCACAAATTCACTTTGAATCTTTTATATTATCTTCTGGGACTTCTAAGAGTGGTCAGAGAAAACAGATACAATCTAGCAGGGAAGTTTTGGTATTTTCTAGAGTCCATACTGAGTTCAAAGATCTGAGGACACAATTCCTCAGGAAAATGTTAATTTATGAGACATTACTACTTAATGTTTCAAATGTGCATTCATAATAAATGAGTCATCCATGGCCAGATCACCTAACTCTCAATTAACCATGATACTTTTTAGACAAGACAACTTCATACTTTTAAATCTATGAAAATACAAACAAATCTTCTATCAGTCAATTGTTGGAAATCTTCTATATATCTTAAATTGTGCAAAATTAGCAAAATTGTCCTACACAGACAATGTCTCTTTCTTTACATACTATGCTATCATATTTAGAAAGAGAAGTCTGTTGTGAATATTTCAGTAAAAGATTCCCTTGATGGTATCTTTCTATTCAAGAAATATTTTTTCCATCAAATCTCTATCTAGTTAGTGGATCAACATATTTACTTTATCTTTGGGGGTCAAGGAATCATTGTACCTTTTGTGGATGAAAATGTAAGTATAGATGCTATTCATAAAATATTTAAGTTATAAAAACCACCTCTCTTGATACCACAACTGAACTCTGTGTCAAATTAGTTGTTACGTCAAAGATCTCAAAGAGTAGAAAATATCATTTGTTTTCTTGAAAGTGTCAAAAGCGTGGCAAGGATAGAGACTTCAGTTATATTAACTTTTAAGGGCAGGGATATGTGAATCTTGGATGACACAAAGCCACTTTTTTTTTCCCCCTTTGAATAAATTAAAACTGCTAAGATATAAATTCCTGAAAAATGGGCTTTATAATAGAAATAGAAACTGACCCTTAACTCTAGTGGCGCTACCGGATGCCGTTATAATAAGCTCCCCTAGATGCCATGGTGTAAATGTATTAGCTGTACTAAGAGACCCACTCCTGCTATAATTATGTTAGGAACCAATAAGACAGCTCAGAAATCAATATGCTAAGACAGATAGAGTAAAAGACCATGGCCAGCCCACTGGGAATAGATTAGTCTGGCAGGTCCCTAGCTGAGCCATGAAGAAGGGGATATCTTTGCTGTTGTAGAAAGCCATTAATTGTAAATTTTCCTGAACAAGGAACTTGAAGGGAAAACTTAGACTGCGTTGTTCATACCACTCAATGAAAACTGCAACTCTTATTGATCAAGAGTTAAGCTTTTTATTCTTATTTCAAAATCCAACAGTGCAAAAATCTGAATGTTCAGAGGGATTTTTCAAGCTTTTCCCATGGTGCATCTGAAAGTCTTTTATGGTTACCAATTTGTTTTAATATGTTTAAAACTTCTAGATGAGATTACTAGAATCACATTTAAACAGTGGCCCTCCACATTGACAAGTTTCCTGGTATGACATCAGTTGTTTAATCAATTAATACTCACATGTCATATAATATGATAAGAGAAGAGACACATTCTTTGCATTATCTTTTTTTGCACTCATCTGACTATTAAATATTACTGAGTGTAATAGTAATGAGCAAGAAAAGATGCTGCAGCTTATTTTAAGTATATCTAATTGAGTTTTCTTAATATTGTTAGCCTAATTTGAGTAATTTGTTCACTAGAGTGAAACAGTACAATCCAGTAATTTTGCTAAGAAAGAAAAATAAAATAAGAAAAAGAAAGAAAACAGAAGGAAGAAACAAAGAAAGGAAGGAAGGAAGAAGGAAGAAAGAAATGAGAAGAAAACAAAAGGCTGACCTTTTGTGGTTACAGTTTGGCACATCTGCTCGTGTCCAATCAAGCTTTCAAACGCAGAGTAGTAAACAAAAGCAGCGATCAAGCAAGGACAAAGTCAGAGACATAAGTGGTTTGAATGAGTGTGCAATTTCTGCCCATATGACCATCCTGACACAATTGCTCTAATTTTCTTTCCAGAAATGACTGATAAAAGATTTAGGTAATTGCTATGGAGACAGACTTCCTTCCATCACTAGGTATCTTGAATAATACAGCCTCAGGGTCATAAGATGGAGTGTCAGTTTCTGCAGAGTCCTAAATTAATACTTGTCCCTGCTTTAGCTACACTTCCTGTACATCTAATGAAGTGAATGTAATTTATTTTGACAATGTATTGAAAATCACTTGATCAAATGACTATTCTGTAATGAACACAAAAAGCAATATAGGCTCGGGGACTATAAACTACAAAATAACATAAATACACATCAATTTTTCAAAGTGTGTTTTTCCCCCTAAAAACTATGTATGTAGTCTGAATAAATATGAAACAAAATAATTTCCAAAAGGACAGTAATTCATGTAAATGTAAATTTAACAAGTGGGTGTTTTGTTTTTTTTTTTTTTTTGCTCTGATGCCTGAGATTGACCTATCTTCATTCAGCACATGACCTTGTCCTCTCTAATCAAACTTAATTTATCTGCCTGATCTTTGCATTTCTAACTATTAAGTAGCACACAGAAAGAAGAGCAGAGAGCCATGAGCAAGCTAGTATTCAGGAGGAAATTCTGAAAATATTGTAGATTTTTCTTTCAGATAAAGTTCTGAAATCTGAATGTCATAACATTTTTTCAATAATTAATGAAATCAGCTGTGTGCACGTGAAAACTTCCTGTACTGGCATCATAGATGATCTGCAGGTTACATAATTTGTCCAAAGAGGTATACCTGCAAGACGACTGTACAGGATACTCATTTTCAACATGAAACTTTCTTAGGTCTTGTAGTGAGATTTTTTATTTTTTCCACTAGTGAAAAGCAATCCCTGAGATTTGAAAATACTCAACACTTGAACTACACATATATTCGATTGTACCAGAAACAACGGCATGATTTTCTTCCTTCAGGAAGCCAGCAGGACACCTTGGAAGCTGATAGAGGCAGTATAATTGAAATATTTAGTTTGTGCTGAAAAGAAGTACACTTGGTGCCATCTTGGCCAGTGGGCCAAAGCAAGGCAAGTGTCTGTACGGTGGCACTGTGAAAGTACAATGTAGTGTTTAAATACAGCCAGGCAGAAGCCAGTGGATAATGCTCAGTAATGGGTTAATCAATACTTATTATGGTTTTATTGGTTCACTAAAGAGAGAACAGAATCTAGTGAGCACAGAGTCGAAAAAAATCACTGCATCTGATCTAGATAACATCTACTCTCCCTAAGGGATTTCCCTATTCAAGAATCCAATTTACCATGCCTGATTGACAAGGATTGGATCCTAGGGAATCACATAACTCTTTTTAGGACCCAATAAAATCCTAATGGATTTGTCTGACTGGCCAGGAGACTTCTAGTTTTACTAAACTGAGGTGGTTTGTTGCAATTAGCCTTTATTCCACTTGCAGTTGAAAAACTAGGCTATTAGGAGTCATCCTTGCTCTGTAAATGCTGGAGTCATGCTGGGATGTGCCCGCTGAAAGGAAGTACGGGGCTGTATGAAAAGAAAGTCCTTATGATAAATTATAAACGTTTGAAAGCTTCTGAAAAATGGTAATCAAAACAGGATTCAAATGAAAAGGGGGGAAAGCACAACTAAATTGCATGCTTAAAAACCATTTGTTGGTCAGTTAGCCTTTACAATTTATTTTTCATTCAGGTAACAGTAACAGAAAGAAACCTCTCTGTTTGAAAGCAGCTTTGAACTATGTAACATTTGCTATCTGAGCTTCCCCTTACCTGAAGTTTGAAAAAAATATCATTCACCCACAACAAAAATCTTGTAGATAGTTGTCTCTGGACCAGTTCTTTTCTTCCTAGAAGATAATGTTTTACAAAGCAGTTAACTTGTTCGAGCACACTGGGATTTGATCATGGCACACTATCTTGGCAGCTCTTAAGTCAGAAAACAGTGGGAGTGTGATGATGGTTTGAAGTCAGGGTTGAATCGTAGCTGGAAAAGAACTTTTAAATAATACAAGTTGCATTTTGAAGCAAATATCCCTTTAATGTAAGAATCATTGGTGCATCCCTCTAGAATCATGTCTGCTCTGCCAATAAGGCACAAATTACACTTCAAACATGTCTAAATTGAATGGATTTCACAATCAGAAATATGTTTACTTATGAAGTGTCTTTGAATAGACCTCATGATTTCCTCTTTTTCTTAGACTTGGAGAGAAGTTAGTGATGTACAGAGAGCTCACATAAACCCCCATTACCAGCATCCTAGATTAAAGTTTCCAAAATCTCTAGCTAAAGTGCTATGCTAATTGAGTGCAAAAATTCATTTCCAGTAAGACCATCTATGATAACAGATGTTTAAATATATGAAATGGACACATAAACTTCCTATGCTAAATGATTCTTATGAAATTATTTAAATATAGGTATAGGATATTGTCACATTTAACTATCTATACATTTTTTAATCATGACATTCTAGCTCAGTGATTGTTAAGAAGACAAAAAGTGTCGTGTATGATAATTACAGAGAAAAACTGGAAAAAAGGCAAAAATAGAGAGATGGAAGCAAGTAGAAGAATAAGGAGGCAATTGAAAAGGATATTGATAAAAATTGTAGCATGATTACTTCTTTAAGTGAATTATAAGTAACTCTAATTTGTTTGGCTTTAGTTTGAAAAGAAAACACTTTTGCTGTGGAATTAGAAAAACACAGATTTTGTTAAAAGTTAAAAATGTTACATGGTGAAGTATGATAATGCAGGAATTGTATTTGAAAACATGATAATTCTAAGGAAACTCCAGATAATCTCAGAAGTGTTAGAGTGATGGTACAGATGAGTGCAGTTTGTCTTTCTGCATTTACCAGGCTAGATTTACATAGGGCTCAAGGTTATCCCATGGACAGAGGAGCCTGGTAGGCTGCAGTCCACGGGGTCTCAAAGAGTCGGACATGACCGATCGATCGACTTCACTTTCACTTTCAAGGTTATTTTGCAAGTATGTTGTTAAAGTTTGTAGGGTAAGTTCCATATAATTCTGACACCCTAATGGTGAAATGTCTTATCTAGAACTGATATATTTACTTCACCTTAGCTTCCCAGGTGGCGCTAGGGATAAAGAACATGCCTCCCAGTGCAGGAGACATAGGAGACCTGGGTACAGTCCCTGGGTTGGGAAGACCCCCTGGAAGAGGGCATGGCAACCCACTCTGGCATTTTTACCTGGAGAATTCCATGGACAAAGGAGCCTGATGGGCTACAGTTCATAGTGTCGCAGAGTCGAACATGTCTGAAGCGATCTACCTTGCACACACAGTACACATTGAATTGTTTTGTTTCCAGAGACAAAGGAATACATTTAAAGATGTCATTAGAAGTTACTGGGCTTATTTTAATTAGCATATAGATGAAATATTATTGAAATATTATCATAATAGAGAATTATTCAGTGGATAATTAAAAGGTCCTTCATATGATTTTTTACATTTGTTTATAATTATAACTCTTTTTGGTGCTCTAGTACTTTAAATGATTTTTTGCTTTTAGTTAAGAATGTAGTAATAATTTTCTCATCTTCAGTAATATTGCTTATTCATGTATAATTTGCTAATGAATATTTAATTTTTTATCTACTGCTAATTTTATTTCATTTATAGTACAACTAGCAGTATCTCACCCACACATTATATAATTTTCACTTTTAATATAAAATATAAATATAATTTTAGAAGGCTAAATATTTTTATTCAAAATCAATATATCTGGTTAGAAATTAAATAAAAAGTAAAAGAAAATGAAAAGGATTCCTGTTTAAAATTATGATCTCACTCATTTGCTTACCTTATCTCATAAAACTCAACGCAGGCTAGATCACAAAAGGTGATCAGTCTTCTGTCCATCTCTCCTCCTAGGATGATTGCCCATAGAAACTATCCCCCCTACTGTGAGGAGGTTGAGTCAAATGGAGAGGCTGTGTGTAGGTGTTCTAGTCACCATCCCCAGCTAAGGTCTCAGCTGACAACCAGCATCTACTGGCAGATATATGAACGCACAGGTCTTCAAGAAAGAACAATCCCTAACCTTTGCCCCAGTTGATGTCAAATGAAACAGACATGAGCTATTTTTAAGCCTTCACCTAATGGGAAAATCATGATAAAAATTAATGATACTTCTCTTTTAAGTCACCAGATTTTGGAATAGATTTCAGGTAGTAATAGAAAACCACAATCAATTTAGATAATTAGAAGTAGGATGCTATGACAGCAAAATATAAAACATGCTTCTTGGGAGCTGGGTAATGGGTGGAAGCTGGAAGGACTTTGAGGAAGGTGTCAAGGAAATATTAGAGTCTTGAAGAGGTTATTAACACATCTTTGATGGCACTCAAAGATGTTAGTGATGGCTTAAAGAATAAGAGGAAGACATTATTGGAAGCTAGAAGAAAGGAGACCCTTGTTACATAGAGACAGAGTGTAACCACACTTAGCCTTTGACAATGTGGAAGACAGAGAATGTACCTAAATGAACTGAATGATCTAGTTAAAGATTACTGGGCAGACTACTGAAATTTCCACCCAATTCCTTCTCACAGATGATTTTGACAAAATTGAAACCACGAACCTCAGACAGGGACTTGAACCTACGTGCCAGGACTCAAACCTGGCCAAAGCCCTAATTAGGACTTGAACTCAAAATCTTTTAATTAGAACCACTCACATGGAGTCTGGACTTACTGAGGTCCTTTGTGTCTCAACATAGAAGGGATTCAGTGAGAGACAAAATGATAAGCAAGAATTAGATTTATTAACATAGTATGCTATTGAGAGATGCAAGTGAGTTGACAAAGGAGCCCTGCCTTCCAGGATTAAGTTGGCTACAATTTTATAGTCAAAGGAAAGTGGGGGAGTGGGAAAAGACTGCCTTCTTCAAATAGCCATCAGGCTTAAATCACCAGCTCCCCTTTCATACTGGGCAGGAGATTGTGTGACCTTATGACGTCAGTCTAGGATTATGATAGCTCCTATTCAAGTCAGTGAAAGAGTGGTGACAATCTTCTTTCACGTAATGGCCTGAGGCATATCTTGTGCTTTTATTTATGACTTTATAGTTAAGCAAGCATGCTTCATTCCACAGTGTTCTGATTGCTTTCTTGAACGATTGTTAACTTACAGTAGTCTCCCAAAATTTCCTAGTTTTCCTTGTCTATAGTTCCCTGCAGCTGCTAAGTCGCTTCAGTCATGTCCAACTCTGTGCGACCCATAGACGGCAGCCCACCAGGCTCTCCCGTCCCTGGGATTTTCCAGGCAAGAGTACTGGGGTGGGGTGCCATTGTCTTCTCCAATACATGAAAGTGAAAAGTGAAAGTGAAGTCACTCAGTCGTGTCCGACTCGTCATGACCCCATGGACTGCAGCCCACCAGGCTCCTCCGTCCATGGGATTTTTCAGGCAAGAGTACTGGAGTGGGATGCCAGTGCCTTCTCCTACTGGGACTTAAACAGCCATCAGTATAACTATCCTATAAAAATGAGAGAGAAAAGAAATGAGTTTTTAAAGTATTGTTTAGTTTTCAAGTGTATTTAAAGGAGATATAAACTGCCAGGTCTTGTGAAATTAAAAAAAAAAGCCTTTCATATTACTGGCCTCTCCAAGATTCTCAAATGATAACAGACTTCAGAGCACATATCAAAACCAAGGTGGGAATATGGCATCATTTTTAATACCTCTGAAGATTTAAGGATTGCCTTAGAAATTCACTCGGTCATATCAAGTTCTCTAAGAATCTTAAGAGTACAGCTCACAGCTCTTCTCCATTAAACAACAGGGCTAAAACTCTTAAGACAGCTGCATGTCAGTAGTCTTACAAGAAGACAAAAATGGAGAAGGACTTACCTAAAAAAGACTGTTGACTATGACTTTGGTTAGATGAACAGGAATAAGAATCATTTTAAAAGCTACTGAATTTTAAGTAAATTTTGTGGTTAGAAACAGTGATGCCTTGGGCTAACATGGACAGTGACAGTACAAATGAAAATGAAAAAAAAATGAAAAGTGACCTTTAGATTTCTGAACCACTATAAGATAAAGCAGCCAGGTAAAACTACTTAGAGGCAAACAGTCATTCTCTATGGAAAAGGAAGGATGAATCAGAAGGTAAAACCAAGAGCCTAAAAAGGTCAGAACAACAGCCTAAGGAGAGTCATTCCTAGGCAGTAGTACTAAGCCCTAATAAATGAACTGCAATATGGACCTGTATAGATTTCAGAATTTCATGGAACAGTAAAGATAGGGTGCCTTCCACTCCCCACTTTCTTGGTGACATACAGCACAAATTGCCAGCCATGTAAGAGAAGACATCTTGTAAGTGGATCCTCAGCCCAAGCTGAGCCACTTCAGCTGATATATATCAGAAATTAGCCAATGGATACCAAAATCCACACATACTCAAATCCTGATATAATATGGTGGCATATTTGGATATAACCTACACAATCCTCCAGTAGACTTTAAACCATTCAGTGTTACTCATAATGCCTAATATAATGTAAGTTCTATGTAAATAGTTATAAATACAATGTAAATGCTATATAAATAGTTGCTGGCATCCAGCATATTTAAGTTTTGCCTTTGGGAATTTTCTGGAATGTTTTACAGAATATTTTATATCTACAGTGGGTAAACTCCGGGAGTTGGTGATGGACAGGAAGGCCTGGCGTGCCACTATTCATGGGGTCGCAAAGAGTCGGACACCACTGAGCGACTGAACTGAACTGAACAATGTCAGTTCAGTTGAATCCACAAATGCAAAACCCAACAATAGGAAGGGCTGACCGGATACTCTTTTTCATGCACATATGCCCATGTCTTGTCACTCAGTCATGCCCAACTTTTTGATACTCCATGGACTGCAGCCCACCAGTCTCCCTCTGTCCATGCGATTTCCCAGGCAAGAATCTGGATCGAGTTGCCATTTCCTCCTCCAGGGGATCTTCCTGACCCAAGGATAGAGCCCACATCTCTTACTGCATTAGCTGGAAGATTCTTTTACCACTGAGCCACCTGGGAAGCCCTGTATACTCTCTTTGGAGAAATGTAAATAATTCTGGTGAAAAATGTTTTTTTCCATAATTGACTAGGTAAGGCAGGGGTGAATTAGCACAGGTAGAAAACCATGTACATTTTGGTGGCACATACTTATCTGAATGTCTTCCTTTAAAGGAAACTAATTCAAATAATAACATATTAGAGTAAATTAATTTGTCATTTTACCACATCAAAGATGTATTTCTTTTTCTTCAGCATTTTATTAGTCCAATGAGGTATGGATTTTTCAAAACGATCCTATCTCTTTCATAGTATTTTCCTTACAGATTATAGTACTCTGTTATTAAAAAAAAAAAATTTGATGAGGGTTAAAGTGAGGATGGTCATTAGATTTAGAGAGAGAGTAGAATTCCTTCAGACTAAATTCTCTTGCCTACTTACCATGCTTTTGATTGCTCAGAAAATGACTCTAAACATGGCATCCCTGTCAATGTTGCAGGAAGATAGCTCATTTTTGAACTTTACTTTTGGTTAACTGAAGCACAGCTGCCTGAAATACATCTAATTACAGCAGTAATTAAAGTTCTTACCTTACCTGTGTAGTCAAGGACACAGAACTTGTAACGGGAACAAATCTAGATATAAAGGCTTGCTGTCAATTAACCCTGATAGTTTGAAATTATAATGAAGGAGAATGAGGGTTGAGTTACAAGCTCTGCACAATAATAAATATAGTAATTCAGCACCTCTCTCTTTTCCTGGATCCTCCCCAAGAATTTGGGAGAAGAAAGACAAGAAGATTATCTGGGTAATTCGATCTTATGACTATCAGTGGATAATGGTCACATCCATCAACTTTGTGCTAGTGCTTACCTCTAACAAAAGATGGGACTCCTACAAATATGAGCCCTTCCATCTGGGAACAACACAACTGTTCAGTTTCTTGTCACAGATTCTGTCAACAGAATGCAGGCCAAAAAAGGAGAAAAGATATGTGACTGTTGTGGGCAGAGTTTTATGCTCACTCTTCTCCCAGCACAATGGTTTTTTCCTCCTGAGCCTACCTATCACAGCCTGAAAAATATTTTGAGCATATCTTTTTTGTGTTTTTTTTTAAATCATTGTTTTTCTCTTCTGATAAGGAAATAACTATATTAAGTTGTGGGAGAGCTAAATTATGCTCTGGGAATTGTTCCTGGGAAAAAAAAAGTAAAAACAGTCTTAGAAAACTTTTCATCCTTAGAACATATCCTGAGAGGATTGTGTATTGATCTAAAAAACACAGATATGATATGTATTTTTTTGGAATGTTGTTACTTCTATAGCTTCTCAAGCTTTCTGTTTGATCTGAAGGTAATCTACATACCTGTTTTCTCTTCTAGTTTGTAAAGTCATTGAGACTATAACATAGACAAATTCCAGAGCCTTTGTGAAGAGCAAAATGCATAGTTCAATCTGTGCCTTGATCTGAACTGAACTTGAACTTTGCATTAATTATGTTAAACTCTCATTCCATTAATTATAATGAATGCCAAACATTCCATTGGGAACAACCATTTCTACTTTGTGTGTGTGTGTGTGTTGTTCTTTTATTCATTTTCTCACTTTTATCATACAAGGGGAAATGCATAATGGTTAGTTTTATGTATCAGCTTGGCTAGAGAACCCAGTTTTCTAATCAAACACTAAACTAGGTGTTGCTCTGAAGGTATTTAACAGATATGGTTGAAATTTGCAATCAATTGACTTTCAGTTTAGTTCAATTCTGTGGCTCAGTCGTGTCCAACTCTTTGTGACCTTATGGACTGCAGCACGCCAGGCTTCTCTGTCCATCACCAACTATCAGTTCAGTTCAGTCGCTCAGTCATGTCTGACTCTTTGCATCCCCATGATTTGCAGCACGCCAGGCTTCCCTGTCCATCACCAACTCCCAGAGTCCACCCAAACTCATGTCCATCGAGTCAGTGATGCCATCCAGCCATCTCATCCTCTGTCGTCCCCTTCTCTTCCTGCCCCCAATCCCTCCCAGCATCAGGGTCTTTTCCAATGAGTCAACTCTTCGCTTGAGGTGGCCAAAGTATTGGAGTTTCAGCTTTAACATCAGTCCTTCCAAAGAACACCCAGGACTGATCTCCTTTAGGATGGACTAGTTGGATCTCCTTGCAGTCCAAGGGACTCTCAAGAGTCTTCTCTAACACGGCAGTTCAAAAGCATTAATTCTTCAGTGCTCAGCTTTCTTCACAGTCTAACTCTCACATCCATACATGACTACTGGAAAAACCATAGCCTTGACTAGATGGACCTTTGTTGGCAAAGTAATGTCTCTGCTTTTGAACATGCTATCTAGGTTGGTCATAGTTTTCCTTCCAAGGAGTAAGTGTCTTTTAATTTCATGGCTGCAATCACCATCTGCAGTGATTTTGGAGCCCAAAAAATAAAGTCTGACACTGTTTCCACTGTTTCCCCATCTATTTCCCATGAAGTGATGGGACTGGATGCCATGATCTTCGTTTTCTGAATGTTGAGCTTTAAGCTGACTTTTTTACTCTCCTCTTTCACTTTCATCAAGAGGCTTTTTAGTTCCTCTTCACTTGCTGCCATAAGGGTGGTGTCATCTGCATATTTGAGGTTATTGATTTTTCTCTCCGCAATCGTGATTCCAGCTTGTGCTTCTTCCAGCCCAGCATTTCTCATGATGTACTCTGCATATAAGTTAAATAAGCAGGGTGACAATATATAGCCTTGACATACTCCTTTTCCTATTTGGAACCAGTCTGTTGTTCCATGTCCTATTCTAACTGTTGCTTCCTGACCTGCATACAGGTTTCTCAAGAGGCAGGTCAGGTGGTCTGGTATTCCCATCTTGTTCAGAATTTTCCACAGTTTATTGTGATCAACACAGTCAAAGGCTTTGGCATAGTCAATAAAGCACCAACTATGGAGCTTACTAAACTCATGTCCATTGAATCAGTGATGCCATCCAACCATCTCATCCTCTGTCATCTCCTTCTCCTCCCGCCTTCAATCTTTCCCAGAGGATTCAATCTTTCTTAGGTTTTTTCCAATGAGTCACTAAAGGAAACTGTCCTTGATAATTTGGGTGGGTCTTCATCAAAGCATTTGAAGACCTTAAGAACAAAAAAAAAAGGATTTCCAGAGAAGAAATTCTGCTTCAAAACTGCAGTCCTAAATCCTGCCTTAGTTTACAACCTTCTAGCATGTTCTAAGCACATGGGTGAAGCACAAGCTGGAATCAAGAATTCAAGAAATATCAATAACCTAAGATATGTAGATGACACCACCCTTATGGCAGAAAGTGAAGAACTAAAAAGCTGAAAGAGGAGAGTGAAAAACTTGGCTTCAAACTCAACATTCAGAAAACTAAGATCATGGCATCTGGTGCCATTAATTCATGGGAAATTGATGGGGAAACAGTAGAAACAGTGACAGACTTTATTTTGGGGGGCTCCAAAATCACTGAAAATTGTGACTGCAGCCATGAAATTAAAGGACTCTTGCTCGCTGGAAGAAAAGTTATGACCAACCTAGACAGCATATTCAAAAGCAGAGACATTACTTTGCCAACATAGGCCCATCTAGTTAAAGCTATGTTTTTTCCAGTAGTCATGTATGGATGTGAGAGTTGGACCATAAAGAAGGCTGAGCACCTATGAATTGCTCCTTTTGAACTGTGGTGTTGGAGAACACTCTTGGGAGTCCCTTGGACTGCAAGGACATCCAACTAGTCCATCCTAAAGGAGATCAGTCCTGATACTCATTGAAAGACTGATGCTAAAGCTGAAACTGCAAAACTTTGGCCACCTGATGGGAAAAGCGGACTCATATGAAAAGACCCTGAGGCTGAGAAAGATTGAAGGTGGGACGAAAAGGGGTTGACAGAGGATGAGATGGTTGGATGGCATCACTGACTCAATGGACATGAGTTTGAGTAAACTCCGGGAGTTGGTGATGGACAGGGAAGCCTGGAATGCTGCAATCCATGAGGTCAAAAGATTCAGACACGATTGGGTGACTGAACTGAAGCATGTTCTAAAGATTTCAGTTTTGTCAGCCTCTATTGTCTCAAGAGCCAATTTCTTAAAATAAGTCTGTGTGTATGTGTGTTATGTGTTTTTCTGGACAATTCTGATAGATCTATATCCTTGATGGAGACACATGGAACTTTACCATCAGGTAATATCATGGGTGTTTCTGTCTTCCATGTTTGCCTTTTCCTGTAGTCACATCTCTGTGATCACTAATAGAAATGCAAGCATGTACTTAAAAAAATTCTACTTAAGTATTTTATAAGAGCAATATGAAAACCCCACAAATTATACATTTTACTATGTTAATTAGAATGATTCCAATTTATTTGTTCATGATACTGTTAAACATTAATAGTTTACTTAGATCATGCATTCTAATGCAGTTATCTTTGATTTGTTACAACTTAACCCAAAGTTGCTGAGTTTGAAAGAGTATGAAGGATGTTTATTTTGTATCTTTTTTTTTCCCACCAAATTAATATGAGCAAATAAACTGGAATAAATTCATGCAGCATTTGTAAATCTCAGTATTTACACAGATTTTCCAGTTGTAATTTTCAACTTATGTAAAATAATCTTAGGACTCCAAATAACATATCAATATATCATCTAATTTGAAAAGAGAAGTTCTATTTCATCTCCAGTGCCAGCTTAATGGATTGAGAGAAAAACTGGTGGATCTGTATTGAAAAGAATTCTGAAGCTTAATCCAGCATTAGTTGGAAATGATTAATATATCTGATGTAAACGTGGTAGGAAGATTGAGTAATAGTACCTGATTAAGATATTTGTCAGCACTGATCAAATCTGTCCTACTACAATCATCCAAATAATTTAATACTTCTCCTAAATTATCTAAAAATGTATTCTTATGCAAATTGAAGCATTCAAAATAATCAAATACTGTAACTTATTTGGAAAGTCATTTCTAGTATCTTGCTAGTCTTTTACATTAAAAAATAGGAAGAAATGTATTTTATAAATTCTAAAGCCACAGAATTAGGCCTTTTATTATTAACATAGCTTTAAATACCTTTACTATGATTAAAACATAGTTTGGGGTAAAAGACTATTCACATTACTGTAATTTTTGATATTGAAATTCATTAAGCTAACACAAAAATAGTAATGTGTAAAATAATTTTAGAAAGATACAGATTTTAAGACTACATAAAATACATACGTAAACTTAGAGAGTGTGTACATGTTTATATTTGGTAGATCAAAATGATTGGAAGACAGCAGTAGCTAACTGGTGATTCTAAAGAGATGGAGCTTGAACTTTCCCAGTGGTCCAGTGGTTAAGTCTTCATGCTCCCAATGCAGGGGACACGGGTTCATCAAGGAATTAAGATCCTACATGCCACATAGTGTGGCCAAAAAGTTTTTAAAAAATAAAGAGGTATTCATTCCCAAGTAACACCTTTGATGACAGGTGTATTATTCTACATCTATTTGATGTAGAATAGTACATCTTCAGTAGGTTATAAAGTATAATGTTCTTATTCTTATTTTAACTTATGCTCTTATTTAAATTTAATTAAAATTTATTTAATTTTATTTTCATAAAAGTTAGATAAGAAATAAAATAGGGGAGGAACATAATAAATTTTCCTTAAACCTTTCCTTTCATCCAATGAATTCTACAGTATACAAGTCTGCTTGTTTCCTATTACCCAATAACTTAAGTTCAGACCTTACTGATAACCTTCTGGCTTCCAACAGCATGTCCAACTTGACTTTATCCTGGTTCACGCTTCTTCTTTTTCAAGCAGGATTCTCCCTGTTTGTTTCCTGATTTTTTTGTTATTGTTGCTGTTTTACCTTTCTTCTACGTATAAAGCCTTTATTCTCTCCTCTCCTGCTACTCATATCTCTCCATATCATCTGTGTTCTTCAAGACCAGCCATAGACTTTACATGAACACAGAGCACACAGTCAGTAAATAATTAATTGTTAATTGCTTGCATATTTGAAAGAAGAAAAATATAAAATAAAATGACCCCAGGTTATAAAATACAGCCAAGTAAGTGATGAATGACAAGGTGCATATGGAATGTGAGTCAATTATAAAGTATGACATAAAACCTTTTACAAATATTAGGAATATTTATCCTCCTTATTGTTAAACTTTCATATCTCATAATATAATAGTAAAACCAATAATGGTCTAATAATTTAAAAAAATAAGGAAAGTTTCAGTTTTATAATGAAAGTAGTAATAGAGAATGTTTGCATGCTAAGTCGCTTTCAATTTGAAGATGTTAACTAGAGACACATATTCTTAATTGCATAGAGAAACCTAGGAGAATTGCTAAAATAAAATATATAATAGGTATAGATATTTTTAATAGAAAAGGTATAAAAAATAAAAGAACTAGTCATTTTAAGGAGGAACATCTGACATAAAGTTTTATGAAGCTCAGTGGATACTTGGGGTTTTTCCCTATTGTTTTCTAATTCTTTGCTGAAGTTTTTAGTTTGCTCTTCCATGCTTCTCCAGAGTTTGGTGAGCATTTTTATGATCATTATTTTGAACTCTTTATTAGGCAAACTTCATATTTCCTATTCATTAGAGTGTCCTCTCTCACCCTAAGGTTTTATCTTTTAAAAAAAATTTATTGCAACATAGCTGATTTACAATGTTGTGTTAGTTTCAGGTGTATAGCAAAGTGAATCAGTTACACATATACATGGATTCGCTCTTTTCTAAGATTCTTTTCCCATATAGGTCATTATGGAATATTCAGTAGAGTTCCCTGTGCTATACTACAAGCTCTTATTAGTTATCCATTTTTAATATAATACTGTGTATATGTCAGTCTCAATTCCCTAATTTATCCCTCCTCCACCCCCTTATCTCCTGGAAACCATAAGCTTGTTTTCTACATCCATGACTCCTGTTTTCTAAGTAAGTTCATTTGCACCCTCTCGTTCTTTTGTTTGGAAAAAAAATCTTCTGTCTTCTCATTTTGTTTGAATTTCTACACTTGTTTTTAAAATTAGGTGATGAGACAGTTACCTCTTCTTGTCTTAAAGGTATGTTCTTGTGTAGGCATGTCCATATCCTAACAGCATGTGCCCCATGGCTTTGATAGGGAGATAGAGCTGAACTGTATACAGCTTTTCCTGTACATGCATGCCAAGGACCACTGCCTTGGCAGTAAGGATGGAGCCAGAAGTGATGCAGGCTGGGGCTTCTCCAGGGGCACTCCAGGGGACCACAGCCTCGGAGGTAGGACTGGAGCTGAAGCCTGGTGTGAGCTGTGGCTTCTCCGAGGGTGTGCTGAGAGCATCGGTTTGGCTGGGGAGGCTGGAGCCAAATCACATTATCTTTTCAAGCATTGCTTCTGCCCAATTTGCTTCCTTCCCTGCTTTTGTACAACTCCTATTTCATGTTTGAAAGCCTTTTCTGTGTATCCCCCCTCTGTCTCTCTCTCATGCTTTTTAAAATGAATTTTTCATCCTTTTTTTTAAGTGCTTCTTCCAGATTTTTTTCTGTCCCGTGTTCTATGCAATACTCTCTGTATCTGTGTCAAATCTAATGTTAAACACACTCAGAAATGTCAGTTTCATTTACTGAACTTTTAATTTCTCTGTCAAAATTCTCATTTTCTTGGAAATCCTTAAGCATAGCCATTACAATTCTGTATCTCATAACTCCATTTCTGGATTAACTGAGACCCACTCCAGTATTCTTCCCTGGGAAATCCCATGGACAGAGGGGCCTGGTGGGTCAGACACAACTTAGCGACTAAACAACAATAACAAACAATAGCAACATATTTCTATTTTCATTGTTTTTCTGTGTTCTAAAAGATCTTATTTTAGATATTTAATATCTTATTAACAAGGTGTAATCTTATCTACACCTTGTTACTTTGACAAAGCGCCAGACGTTATGGTATTTAGAAATAATTTGAGGTCTAGAATGATTATATCTTCCTTCAGAGAGGATATACTTCTGCTTTTGCAGATGGCTAGAGACATTTCCTTATGACTCAGCTGGTAAGAATCTGCCTGCAATGCGGAGGACCTGGGTTCGATCCCTGGGTTGGGAAGATCCCCTGGAGAAGGGAAAGGCTACCCATTCCAGTATTCTGGCCTGGAGAATTCTATGGACTGTATATATATATATAGTCCATGGGATCTCAAAGAGTCGGACATGACTGAGACTTTCAGTTCACCTCACTTCAGAGATATTTGCAATTTCAGGTCACATAATCCACCTCCGAGGAGATGAGTTGAAGCTGTGCTTCAGTCCCTACAATGACTAAATAATTTCTGATTTATTCTTACTTCTAACAAGCAGACTTTTAGGATCTATCATAAAGCCCAAGAGCCCTTGATTCCAGTATTCACCCTCAAGCCCTGTAAGGCTTGTAAAAGTTGATTTAGTGTCTCAAAACTTCAGCCACCTCTACAATTGTTCAGCCACTCAGTCATGTCTGACTCTGCAACCCCATGGACTGCAGCATACCATGCTTCCTGTCCTTCATATCTCCCAAAGTTTACTCAGACTCATGTCCATTCAGTCGATGATGCCATCTAACCATCTCATCATCTGTTGCCCTCTTCTTCTTTGCCTTCAGTCTTTCTCAGCATTAGGGTCTTTTCCAATGAGTCAGCTCTTTGCATCAGGTAGCCAAAATATTGGGGCTTCAGTTTTATCATCAGTCCTTCCAATGTATATTCTCTCATCTCACCTCTACAACAGTCAACAAAATCCTCTAAGTAAAAAAATCCATTGAGTGAGAGCAATGTAAAATTCTGGCCTCACCATTGAGGGTTCCCTTCCTCTCTAAATCTTCTAAGTCGTGACCCCATAATTCCTTATTAGTTTTTTTAACTTTCCAGTGTCTCTAGAATCATTTTTGTAGCTTTTCTTTTCAGTGTGAGAGTTGTTTCCTTAGTTTCTGTTGCTGAAAGTGGCACCTCTCAAAGGACATTTTTAAGCAGGCAAATCATCAAATAAATAGAACAATAAATGATAATTCAAATATAATAAAAATATAAGGTAAAACTTTGAGTCTTACTGATTGCAAACCAACCACTCAAAAAGTATGTAATAATTTTTAGCTGTTCAGTAAATCACTGTTGTTATTTAATGAGGATTTTCCCAGAAAAAAAGTTAAAATGAACAAATAAGCTTATCCTAATATAATTTAAACTGTAGCTTGTTAAAGGGTCAATTAAAAAAAAAATGCATGTGTGCATGTCTAGCTGCTGAGTTGCATCCAACTCTTTTGCGACTCCATGGACTGCAGCCTGCCAGGCTCCTCTGTCCATGGGAATTTCCAGGCAAGAATACTGGAGGGGGAGGTGCTATTTCCTTCTCCAGGAGATCTTCCTGACCCAGGGATCTAACCTGCCTTTCCTGCATTGACAGGCAAATTCTTTACTACTGAGTCACCTGGAAAGGTGAAAAAAAAAAAATATTGAAAGAGAAATATTTGATTCTTTGAAGATTTTATCCATGGATTTTATAAATTGTTTTCGTTCAGTGGCTAAGTTGTGTCTGACTCTGCAATCCCATGGACTGTAGCACATCAAGCTTCTCTGTCCTCCACTATCTCCAGGAGTTTGCCCAAATTCATGACCATTGAGTCAGTGATGCCATCTAACCATTTCATCCTCTGCAGCCCCCTTCTCCTTTTGCTTTCAATCTTTCCCAGTATCAGAGTCTTTTACAATAGAGTACCCAATTTCAAATTTTCTTTTGAGATAAGCCACCAAGATGTTAAATAAACTAATGGTGAACATATAAGCATTATAAGACAAACTGAAAGAATAATCAAAGGGATAACTGAAATTGAAAGTAATCTCTCTAAGAGCCTTGAAAGACCTCAAGGATAAAATTATTGAAATGCTATATGCTATATGTTATAAGTTACCTGTTATAATTTTATATGTTATGTTATATGCTAAAATAAAATAAATGGCCATTCTTTTAAAGTATTGACTAACTTCCTATAGATAAGAGTTTTAAAAGATGACCTCTAGACCAAATCATTTCAGCTTCAAAGATGGCAAATTTTGTGGGGTTATAGTAAGTAGTATTCTTCCCATGTGGTGCTAATGGTAAAGACTCCACGGGCCAATGTAGGAGATACAAGAGACATGGGTTCAGTCCCTGGGTCGGGAAGATTCCCTGGAGTAGGAAATGACAACCTGCTTCAGTATTCTTGCCTGGATAATTTCATCGACAGAGGAGGCTGGCGGGCTATAGTCTGGAGCCTTGCAAAGAGCTGGACATGACTGAGCGCGCGCACACACACACACACATACACATACACACTTAAATGCACACATACATGCATATATTAAGTAATAGGGTCTTTCATTAAAAAAAAGAAAAAAAACCGAGTCAATCTATTGGCACATTACAGGGTTAATATAAGAGGAAATCAATACTTGCTAGAATTACTTAAGGAAGAGAGTATGTATATAAGAAAAGACTCATTTATCTTGGCTCCCTACAAATTAAAAATACAACACTTGTTACAAATTTCTCTATGATGTGATCTTTATAAACAAATATAAAGACAAATTGAATAGCAAGTGTGTATGGGTATTTTCCTAACCATATGATATCAGGGCATTTCTTATAGCACGCTATCTTGGTGTCATGAAGAACTTGTCAATAAACAAGTATATATCTAGTAGTTCAGGTATGTTTATATCCAATAGTTCAATGAGAATATATGAGTTGACTTATATTCAGTAAGAAGTTTCCTTTTTGGACTCTCAAAAGTAGATGCTCATGTTTATGATATCAGCTTAGGATGAAAGCTGGAAAGAGCATCACTCAACCATTTAACAAAGTAATGATGGAGACTGTAAATTGATTTTTGTTAATCTCATCAGAGAACAAAAGGTAGAAGTTAAATAACTAACCCCAAATATAAGGAAACTTGTATACATCTAAGGAGAGGCATGATGAGAGCTCTTGTTTACCAGTGGCACTATACAAGTAAGAGTTCATTCATTTAATTTTTTAAAAATAAATTACTAAATGGGCTAGCATAAGAAAATAAAAGCCCTTAAAACTGCAGACATAAGAGAAATTCCACCCCACTCCACAGTAACAAGTAATCGCAGACTACTTCTGATAGAAGGCCAGAAGCATGGAGCAATCCTCTTTGAGGTATGTGCACAAAGGGAAGACTTAGATCTAAGAGTGAAGTAAACATCGAGAAAAATCCTTTGACAAACCAGCCTCCTCTCTAAACACAAATAATGTAGAGTAATTTAAAGCCTGTGATGCACTAAGGGTAACTATAGCAACAGCAAAACCCACATCTATCTGGAGTAGCTATATCAATTTCAGACAGACTTCAAAACAAGGAATATTGCCAGAGATAAAAGGAGAAGAGTATATAATAGCAAAAGGTCAATTTTCCAAGATGATACAACAATATGACATGTATATGCAACCAATAAAAGAGCTTCAAAATTTAACATGTGAAATCTGATAGAACTGAAAATAGAAATAGAACTCTACAGTTGTAGTCAGAAACTTTAACATTCTTTTCTCGGTAACTTATAGTACAAGGGGCCAGAAAATCAGTAAAGATATAGACAACCTCAACAGCACTATCAACCAATTTAACCTAACAACCTACCCAACACCAGAACACATATTTATTTCAAATGTACATGAAACAGTACAAAGTTAAATAATATTATGGGCGTGAATTAAACTTTAACAAAGTTATAAGAATTGAAATTATACAGAGTTCCATGATTTGATTTGAATGCTCGTTTTGCAAGCTGACTTTTTGATTTGTGCACAATAAACTCTTAATAATTGCTACAAAAAATAAAATTGAAATGGGAAAACAGTAGAGAAAATTCATGAAACCAAAATCCGGTTCATTGTAAAGATCAAATACACTTAATAAATTTCTAACCAGACTGACAAAGGTGAAAATAAGAAAATCACATATCATATTATATGGAATGAAGGAGGAGACATTAGTATAGACCCTATGGACATTGAAGGGGTAATTGAAGAATACTGTGAACAATGCCCATGAACTTAGCAACTTAGATGAAAAGCACTGATGGCTTGAAATACAGAAATTGTGCTGTATCTTTTGAAGAAAATAAATTGATAATTGCAAATTTTTTAGCAGCCAGATAAAATTTCACATAGGATGACTTCACCTATCAAGTAAAACAAAGCACAAAAAAGAAGTAAAAGGCACTGGGAATTAAAAAGATTAAGTGTAACTATCTCTATCATCAGACAACATAATTGTCTATATAGAAAATCCCCAAAAGATCCACTAAAAGCTCCCAGTATTAATAAGAAAGTTTAATAAGATCACAGCATACAAGGTCAATATTCAAAAGAACATACTTATTTTTCCCCAAGATAGGTATTTATGTATTTCCCTAATTAATGCAGAATTAGGAAAGGAAATTATTGATATGGAAAGGAAACTTAGATGCCCTTCAACATTTTGCATTTCTCTCCTAAATTTCCAAGTAAATGGCATCATGAGCTTTTATTCTCGCATTTAATCCATTAATAGTTCTACAGTTTCACCTTCAAAAGAGTCTACCATTTTTCTCATATTTCACAGTCACCCACTCACACTAAGTCACACAATTTTAAAAGTATGTTTTATAATCCATTAGAGAATATTCCCAAGTGGTGCTAGTGGTAAGGAACCCACCTGCCAATGCAGGAGATGCAGATTTGATCCCAGGGCTGGGAATATCCCATGGAGGAAGGCATGGTAACCACTCCAGTATTCTTGCCTGAAGAATCCCATGGACAGAGGAGCTTGGTGGGCCAGGGTCCATGGGCTTAGAAAGGGTCGGACTCAGTTGAAACAACTTACCATAGCGCACACTCACACAGAGAACACTAAGAGCCACTTTCAGGGGTCTGCAATGTCAAATGATTTTATTAATATTGCTAAGATGTTCACATTTCACTGATGTAGCATAACAATGATGAGTTAAAGTCAAAACCTGATTCCTAATTCTTTTTTTTATTATTTTTTATTTTTTTATTTTTTTTTAGAGTATAACTATTGTTTTTTTTTTTTTTTTTATTTTTAAACTTTACAATATTGTATTAGTTTTGCCAAATATCAAAATGAATCCACCACAGGTATACCTGTGTTCCCCATCCTGAACCCTCCTCCCTCCTTCCTTCCCACTCTACTCTAGATTTTTAATTTTAGCTTTTTGGTATTTGTTATCAATTTTGTACCTATAGTTTTTTTTTTTTAATAATTTCTGTGACCCTTTTTTCTTTTTTCTTTTTCTTTTTCTCTGTTTCTTTCTCTTCTTCTTTTAAATAACATTGTATATCTGAAATTCCAAACTCTACTCTAGATTTTTAATTTATGCTTTTTGATTCCTAATTCTTAATAATTTTTGTAACAAGAGGTGATGATATTAATGAATATCATACAAAAAATTGAATCAACACTTGAGGAATGTGCAAAACTAAGTAGCTGTTATTTCCAAATGACCAATGCATAATTGCATAATATAATGCATGGATAAGATCCATTCAAAGTGAAAGATGACCAGAGTGGATTTTAGTGAAATAGAGCATGAAAATCTCACTAGTGTAGTTTCAGATTCCACACTGCAACTATACTTCAAGGAACTGCAACTTGATTTTGTAAAAAAACTATAAATAATACCAATCTTCTCAGCAGTTTGCTTTTGGAAAACATAGATTTTTAAAATAAAAATATGTTATCTGTGGTAGTATATTATGGGCTTATTATTGTGATTTCTGAAATGAATTAATAAATAGTTATTTATAAAATTCAAAGTTCTAATTTATCATATGGCAAATATATGTATAATCCACTTACTCAAATTTTTTAAGCTGCTCCATTTTGAAGAGTACTAAGAGCTTCTAAATCCAACAAATTTGAAGGCTGATGTCATAGTGAAATCTATCACCTTATGTATTTGTGAACATGTGTAATCGTAATCTAATTCCAATGGATAAAATACTTAAAAATATATTTTGTTGTTGTTTAGTTGCTAAGTTGTATCCAACTCTTTTGCAACCCCATGGACTGTAGCCCACCAGGCTCCTCCATCCATGAGATTTCCCAGGTAAGAATACTAGAGTGGGCTGCCATTTCCTTCTCCAGGGGCTCTTACCAATCCAGGGATCAAAACTGCATCTCCTGCACTGTCAAGAAGATTCTTTACCACTGAGCCATCAGGGTAGCCAAAGAAAAAAAAAATGTATATTCTGGTTCCAAAATGTTTAAGCCGTCTTTGGGTTGGCTTTAATTCCTAAATTTAGGGGGAAAAGATAATCATATAAAGAAATGTCCTTTTAAAGAAAAGTCTTGATACCTAACTGCTGATCCTTGGAATAGTAGGTATTTATTTCACAAATTTTATAAACTGTGATTAAAATCATTGCCCCCTTTTAAAGCAGAGTCTCCAATCCCCCATGCCATGGACTGGTACAGGTCTGTGGGCTGTTAGGAACCAGGTCACACAGCAGAAGGTGAGTGGCAGGCAACCATTCACCTGTATTTACAGCTACCCTCAATCACTCCTATTACCTCCTGAGCTCTGCCTTCTGTCAGACCTGTGGTGGGATTATAGGAGTGCAAGCACTACTGCCCTTGAATCATCCCTAAACTATCTCCCTCCCTCTTGTGGTCCATGGAAAAATTTTCTTCCATGAAATTGGTCCCTGGTGCCAAAAAGGTTGGGGACCAGTGCTTTAAGGGATAAGATAAGACAGAAAGGATTGAAACAGAAACACACTCACACATCAATTTACCCTCTTCTTTCGTACCATCTTTTCCTGTATGATCTTGTTTATAAAATATCTAAAAGTTCACACATTTGTAATACAGATTATTAGTTTTTCCCTAGTCATATGAGTTGTAATTCTATTTCAGTACTTTTATTAAAACTGAAGAGCCTGTCCTGGACCATTCCAGACTCAACTGAATTCTATTCTGTTCTTTGACTATTCTTAAGACTGTATGATCTGGCTTCTGCATAGCTTTCCAGTCCTTCTCTCTATGCTTTCCATTATTTATTACACATTGGCTTCTCTTTCTATCTCCTTCTGATGAACTGAACTCTTTATTTTAATCACATAGGACAAGCTGTTTATTACCAGAGAAATTTTGACCTTTCTATTTCTGCTGCATGGTACAACATCCCCCAGCTCTGCAGACAGCCTTCTTCTTCTCATTTTTCATTTCTAAAGTAATATATTATCTCTTAAAAGACACTATCCTTGACAATTCCATCTATAATGGTGAAAACCTGTTCCCCTGATTCCATCGATATCTATGGCATCTCTCTACTTTTTTTTTTTCCTTCAATTTTGAAATGTTCTGGTTTGTTTGCTCACTGACTTATTGTCTTGTTCCTATACCACAATGTATATTCTCATGAAGGAGGAAATTTGAAAACCTTTCTTGTTAAACATATCTCACTAACAGTCATGGAATAACTTAACTGGTAAATTAAGATTAAATTTGAAAGTAGTATATTTAAATTATGAAAGCATATTTCCTTTAATTAGAGTTCTCTTATGCAACTCACTTAAGCCTCCAGGTTTTCAACTATAAAATGTAAATAAAATAATTTTTCCAAAATTTTGTGACCCTTTAATTAGATAATTGCATATTTTAAAGCATTTTATGAGGAAAAGTTATCAATATTACTAGAATTAGATGAGTTATGACACTAAATAATCATGTTATTATTCTGAGTATGCACAACCTGAGGAATATACATAAGGCTAATAATAAAAATTTACAATAAATTAGAAAGTCATGACCTTTCCATGAGCATAACAATAATATGTGACTATAGAAAGAACTCATTAAGATAAAAGAATTATTTTATTTTATTTAAAAAAATATTTTAGCTGTGAGTTATGTGAGATCTTAGTTCTCTGATCAAAGATCGGCCCCTTGTCTCTTGCAATGGAAGGGCTGATTCTTAATCACTGCACTGCCAGGGAAGTCCCAAAAGGAGCTATTTTAAACAATGGCTTTCCAGTAATCACTGGTCCACACCTTTCATCATTTTGCCTTTTAAAAGGCAATTATTCTATATTCCAACCTTCTTTTTGAAACTAAAATATACATTTTTACTTAATCCATGGCTCACAACCAACAATAATATAATAATTGCTATATATGCAAAGAAAACAAGTCTTGAGAAATATTAAGAGGTCCATTATCCACTACAAGCATACTTGCAATTCTTTTAACTTTTCAATTGAAAGAAAAAGACAGTCTCAACGTTGTTGACTCAACATTCATTCTGAAATGAGAAAACACAAAGTGAATCAGGTTAAAATGATTAATTTAGTTTCTCACCAAGAAATTCCCAGTACTACATTCCTTTCCTATTCAGGAAAGCAATTTTAAATTCTTATTTCAATGCTTTAAAGAAAAGGGAGGAAGACTTGCAAGATTACCCAAATTGAAAGAGAGTTTAGCAATCATTCCATGAAATGGATTCCTACCTGGGATTCCATGGCCTCTAAAAGATCTCTAACTTATCTTTGAAATACTTTAAAGTAAAAGATATCTGAAGAGAAAAAGAGATTTACCCACAGTAAGCCAACCAAGGCATTGATTCTTTCCATTTTGTTATAAATGTATCAGTTGAGCCTATATGTCATGTGGCACTTATATTTAAAATATAAAAGTACATAAAATTATGTTTCTATAATGTGCTTAAGAGATGGTGGATAAAGAATTTTTCAAAACATCAAATTTGTATTGAGGGCATTTTAACAAATAGTTCTAGGAAATCAGTTGGAGACAAATTATCTAATTCAATTCTCTCCTTCTGCAAATAAAGTATCGAAAACCCCAAGTGCAAATAAGTGGCCCAAGGTTATTCAGTTTCTGATTTCTGTGTATATAAATGCAAATGCTGTTATGTGAATCTGGTGCATATTTGTGTCCATTAAAGTGAAGCATCACCCATATTGCTATGCTTGACTTGAGAAAGATGCAGATCACATCACATTTCTTTCTAGCCATCTTAAACTAGAAAACTCAAAAGGCTACTTCATTATATGGGAGAGGATATCATTTTCCACGACAAAATTCAGAGTAAATAGTTGACAAAAATGAAGATGAGTTAGTGATATTCATGAGGTCAGTGTTTGAAATCAAGACACACAATTGAAAATGTTAAAGCTTAATTTTTATAGAAAAAGTCACATTATTTGCTTATAAGAACATGGATTTAATTAATATTTTATCTTAAAATCATTTTGGTCTTTATATCTATGAATCAGTCTAAAATATTTTTAATCTGTCACCTTGAATTACCTTGAACAGTGCCCCTTTATCAGAAAAATAAGCGAAACATTAAAATAAGTGAAAATAAACATTTTCAAAAATAGTTTAAAAAGGGGACAGAGCTTAGGCTTGGGAATCAAAGGTATGTGAATTTGAATCTAAATTCTACCAGCAGCTACTAATAAGCTCTTGTTCAAATTGCTAGCCTCAATTTCCTCATTTGTGAAATGGGATCAATAGCACCTAATTATTAGGGGTACCCAGAGAATTGTTTTATAAGCTTTTTACCCAACTAATGGCAAGCGTTATGAGAATATAAAAACAGCCTCAGTTACCTGCCCTTTTAAAATATTTATTGAATTAATAAGATAAAGAATAAAAATAAATGCTTAATAAACAAGTAAATTGAGTGTCTTGAATAAAGTGGTAGCTTTAATTGCAACTACAATTTGTAAGAAAAATTGTTAAACATTGTTATTGCCCACTACGACATTGTTTATCTATGCGATCCACAATGAAATTGAATAGTTTAAAAGAAAACAATCGTTAGAAACTTTCTTCATAAAGTATTTAATTATGGTTCTAGTAGTTATTAAATCTAATCAGAAACTCTTTCTATCTCCATCACTTTTAAGACACATATTCAGTGATTACTGGTTAAAAGTTTTTAGGGGGATATTCTTACTATTTAGAAGAATGAAATTAATTTCAAAATATAATATCTTATTTCAAAATCTGAAGCCTTCTTTTATTTATTGGGTAAAAATAGGTAATATGCATTTCCCTGACTTTTTTGGTATCCTTAAATGTATAATCAGGTAATCATATCAGCTTATATGTAAATGTTGATTGATTGATAACAATGGGAACAGACACATTAACCCAATTCTTGAAGCTGGGATATCTTACTAATTCATAATATGGTAATAAGTTTGAAAGTAAGTAATATCTGAGCCCCCTACTGTATACTAAGCATGAAGGTTCAAATACAAAGATTATCAAACATGATTTCCTAAGCCATTACTTTCTGGTGCCTATTGGTGTCTCAAGCTCTTTTCCTCTAATTTTGAGTCCTTTTAAAACTCTGGATTCTTAAATTAGATATGGTCTAGTTAGTCTTTGTAGGTGTTAATGTGTGCTTTCCAGAAATGAATAAAATATTCTAGATAAGATTTAACTACAGTAGCTTTAAAAAAAAAACCAAACTACATTACTACTTCCCTTGCTCTTGATGAAGGGCTTTCAAAGTTCTAGCTCTGGAGTCACATCAGTAAGATGGCAAACCAGAAATTATAGACCATTCTTCCTCCACAGAGACATACAATTAACAGCAATATATGGACTAAAACACTTTTGTGAAACTCTAGACATTAGCATTTAGGCCATTATAAAACCAAGAAAGTATTCCAGCAAAAGAGAGACAGAAAAATTCACAGCATTTGTCACACCCATCTACATCCCTCCCCCTACAGTGTATAGGGCAGAGCACCATGAGGAAACCCCCTATATGAGGTCAAGTTAGTCAAAAACTGTTATAAAAGATGAAGACAGTCATACTATAATGAAAAAGGGACAATTCAATAAGAAAATATAACACTAAGTATTTACATGCCCAAGTTCAGAACCCTTAAATATACGAAGTGAATTTTAACAGATCTGAAGGGAGAAATAGACAACAACATGTAAAATGGCCATTTCAATACTTCATTTCCAATAATGGATAGAACAACAAGCCAGAAGATCAATAAGAAAAGAGGACTTAAGCAATACATACCAACTGGATCCAACAGACATACAGAACATTTCATACAAAAACAGAAGAATATATATTCTTTGCAGATGCACATGGATCAGTACTCATGATAGACCACCTGGTAGGCCACAAAATTAATCAAAAAAAATTTTAAAGATTTAAATCATACAAAGTATCTTTTCTAATCACAGTGTAATGAAACTAAAATCAATAGCATAAGAAAAACTAAAAAATTCACAAACATATGGGAACTAAAATCTACACTCTTAAATAAGTAATGAGTCAAAAAAGAAATCACAAGGGAATGAAAAAAATACCTTGAAACAAATGAAAAGGAAAACACAGCACACCTAAACATGAGATACAGGAAAAGCAGTTCTAAGAAGGAATTTTATAACTATAAAGCATGTATTTTTTAATATATATATATTAAATCAATAACCTAACCATACACCTTAAGAAATTAGAAAAGAAGAACAGAACAAATTAAAAGCAGCAGAAACAAGGAAATAAAAAAGATAAGTGAAGGGATTAATAAAACAGAGAATAGATAACAAAATCAATAGAAAAAAAACAATGAAAATAAGAATTGTTATTTTGAAAATGTCAACAAAATTGACAAGCTCTTGGTTGGATTAACTAAGAAAAAGAGAAAATTGAACTAGCTAAAATCAGAAATGTAAGGTCATTACAAATAATGCCAGAGAAACAAAAAGTTTATAAGAGAACATTGTGAACAACTGTATGCCAACAGATTAAATAACCTAGAAGAAATTTATAAACCTCTAGACTACACATTCCTCCAAACTGAATCATAAATAAGTAGAAAAACTGATCATATTCCAATAATGAGTAAGGAGATGGAATTAATAACAAAACCCTCCCAACAAAAACTTCCAAAACTAGATGGCTTCACTGAAGAACTTCACCAGTCACTTAAAGAAAAATTAACAACTATCTTCCTGATACTCTTCCAAAAAACTTGAGAGGAGGGAATACTTTCGGTCACATTTTGTAAACTCAACAGTATCCTAATACCAAAGCCAAAGACACTACAAGAAAACAACTGCCTAATAGTGCTGATGAGTATTAATGTTAAAATAGTCAATAAAATACTAGCAAACTGACCAATAACACATTAAAATGATTATGCACCATGACCATTTAATCCTGGAATGGGATTTACCCTGGAATGTGAAATAGATGAGCCTGCAAAAATCAATCAGAGTAGTACAAAAACAAGATGTAGGACAAAAACACAAAGTCATCTCAATAGATGGAGAAAAAGCATTAGACAAGATAAATACCCTTTCATGATAAAAACACTCAACAAACTTAGAATAGAAGAAAACTACTTTCATTTATGAAAAGCCAACAGCTAACATAATACTCAGTGGTAAAAAATGGAAAGTTTTTCCTCTGAGATTAGGAACAAGGCATAAATATCTGTACTGACCACTTCTATTCAACGTATCAGAAGTTCTAGCCAAAGCAATTAGGCAAGAAAAAGAAATAAAAGGCATTCAAATTGAAAAAGAAGATGTGAAATAATCTCTATTCATAGATGACATGATTTTATATGCAGGAAACCTTAATGATTCCACCAAAAAATGTTAAGACTAATAAATATATTTGGCAAATCTAAAGAACACAAAACTAACATATACACACAGAGGGGGAAAAATGTACATTTCTAGACATTTTAAATAAATAATACAAAAAAAATAAAGAAAATAATTCCTTTTATGATAGCATCAAAATGAACACAGTTTTTAGGAATAAATCTGACCTGGGAAGTGAAACAGAGAAGGCAATGGCACCCAACTCCAGTACTCTTGCCTGGAAAATCCCATGGATGGAGGAGCCTGGAAGGCTACATTCCATGGGGTTGCTAAGAGTCAGACACGACTGAGCGACTTCACTTTCACTTTTCACTTTCATGCATTGGAGAAGGAAATGGCAACACACTTCAGTGTTCTTGCCTGGAGAATCCCAGGGACGGGGGAGCCTGGTGGGCTGCCGTCTATACCGTCACACAGAGTTGGACACAACTGAAGCGACTTAGCAGCAGCAGCAGCAGGGAAGTGAAAGACTTGTACACTGAAAACTACACAGCATTGTTGAAAGAAATAAAGGACATGAATAAATGTAAACAATATTATGTTAATGAATTGGAAGACTTAATATTATCAAGGTGTCCATACTACCCCAAACAATCTAGAAATTCAATTAAATCTCTATCAATATCATCACAGTGTGCTTTTTTAAATCAGAAATAGAAAATTTCATCCTAAAATTCGTATGGAAGCTTCAGAAAGTCTACATTGCTCAAACTATTTTTAAAAAGAACAAAGTTGGAGGACCTGAACTTTCTGATTTCAAGCCATATTATGATTAATTTTATGTGTGAATCTGACTGGGCCACATGATGAACAGATGTTTAACAAAACATTATTTTGGATGTGTTTGTGAGTTTTTCTGGATGAAATTTACAGTTGAATCTGTATTGATTAAAGCAGATTGCCTGCAGAAATGTGGATGGTGAGCCTCATTCCACCAGTTGAAAAGAACAAAAAGGCTGAATAATAGGGATGTCTTCCTGCCTGATAGTTTAAGCCATGATCTTAGTCTTTCCTGTACTTCACATGCAGACTGAAACATTGGATCTTTTGGGATCTCAAGCTTCCTGGATTATATACATATATTATGTCATAATATATATATACATAGATGCTTTTTGGTTCTCTCTCTCTGGAGAACCCTAACAGCTTTTGTAATCAAAATAACATGGTAGTTGCATAAAGCACACAAACAGACCAATGAAATAGAATAGAAAGTCCAGAAATAAATTCCTGCATATATTGTTAAGTGATCTTCAACAGGAGTGTCAAGATCGCTAACACATTAGAGGAAAGACACATCAATAATGGTTTGGGGGAAACTGTATCTCCAAATGCCAAGAATTAAGTTGAATTATTATCTTATGACTAACACATTCACATTATCTTATGCTACATACAGAAAAATAATACAAACTAAATTAAAAACTTAAATATATGAACTAAAACTGTGAGACTAATAGACAAATACAAAGGGTGAAATCTTCATGGCATTGAACTTAGCAATGATTTCCAAGAAATCACAAAAAACTAAAGCAAAAGCAAAAAAAAAAATAAATACATCTATCAGGCATCAAACCAAAAAGTTTCTGCACAAAGGGGTGAAAAGGTAAACTATAATATGAGAGAAAGATTTGCAAATCTTATATCTGATAAGAGGATAATATTCAAAATGTAGAAAGAACTCCTACAATTCAACAAGAAAAAAGTCAAGTAACCTGACTACACAATTAAACAATGGTCAAAGGACTTGAACAAATATTTTTCGAAGATGATATACAAAAGGCCAATAACCATTTGAAAAGATGCTCAACATCACAAATCATCAGAGAAATTGTAAATGCTACAACTGCTATGGAAAGGTTTTCATTTTAAAAAACAATTAAAAATTGAGTCACAATATTCTGGGTATATGTCAAAATAATTAAAATAGTGTTTCAAAAAAACACTTCTATGCCTCTACACATGGTAGTACTATTCATAGCCAAAGGTAGAAGCAACCCAAATCTGTATCAGGAGAGAGATGGATAAACAAAATGTGACATATATACAATGAAATATTTTTCATTCTAAAAAAGAAAGGAAATCCTATCATGTGCTACAACATGGATGAACCTTTAAGATTATGCTATGTGAAATAAGCCAGTCACAGGATGACAAATACTGCAGTATTCCACTTATATGAAATGTTTAAAGGAGTCAAATTCATAGAAACATAAAGTAGAAAAGTGGTTACCAGGGGCTGGGAGTAAGACAAAAAGTTGTCTAATAGGCATAAAGTTTCAGATTGCAGGATGAAACATTTTTGGAAATCTGTTTTATAACAATGTGAATACACTTAACCCTACTACACTGGACAAAAACGGTTAAGATGGTACATTTTATGTTTTGTGTTTCTTACCACAATAAACAATGTATAGATAAAACTTTATCTCTGCAAAGCCTGAAAGTCCATGGTGTTTAAAAATAACTCAGATTCAGTAGAAATTTTTTTCCCAATCAGATATTGAACCTTGAAATTAGTACTTTGGGAATTTTGCATTGATTCTGTACACAGTTGTGTATGTGGGTTTAGTTACTAAGTTGTGTCCAACTCTTTTGCAACCCTGTGGACTATAGCATACCAGGCTCCTCCATCCATGGGATTTCCCAGGCAAGGATTTCCCTGGAGTGGGTTATCATTTCCTTCCCCAGGGGATCTTCCAAACCCAGGGATTGAACCCACATCTCCTGCATTGGCAGGAGAATTCCATACCACTGAGCCACCACGGTAGCCTCTGTACACAATGTAGTTACTCTTATCTCCAACTTGATTTCCTTGGTTACCATGTCAATTTGGTTCTTTTTCCCAACTGTCTCAAGAATGCTTCAAACTAAAATATCTTCCCTATGACTAACTTCCTGTAGTCGTTGATCTTAAACTGTATTGACCACTTTGAACATTTTCCATTGGTGCATCAGTTGTGTCATCCCTAAGTCTGCAAATCTTAAGTTCCTTCCGAGACCATAAAGAGATCCTATGTCTTCCTTTTCTGTAACTGTCTACCTGTGAAGCAGCTATTTTTTGATCTTATAAATGCCACATATTTTTGGTTTATCTCTAATCCACTTCCGTACTTGAAAGTATATAAAATCCTCATTGCTTGGACTCATGACATGAAATTTGAAACACCTACCATTGCAGTCACCTAACATTCCTTCCTTATTACTAGAGAAAAAACGAAGGTAGTTTTATATCTATTCAAGATGATGTTACTTTAGTAATTAATGTTCATTTATTGGGTCATTTAATTAGTAATGAGTCTGCCTATCACCATTATTATCCAGTTCATGTAATTCCATCTTGTATAAAAGAAGAATAAAAACATTTTGTTAATACAGATGACTTATTTCTATATCAGTACTCTAGAACACCAACCAAGTCATTATGTTAAAAATAGGGAATGGAGACAGTATACCATATCTTATTCTTGGTGAACATATGCTGACTGCTGCTAATCATGACCTTTTTCAGTACTCAAAGACCATTCATCCATTTAGTATTCCCTTCAAATATTTTACTGAACATAAATGTCAAGATCCCTGGTCTATAGTTTTAGGACACTGCCTAACCTTTTCAGAAACTTGGGACATTTGCTTTTCTTTATTCTCATGGCAGTTCCCCTATTTTCAATAACTCCTAAAAGATTACTGGCATTGATCTTATCTTTGGAATACTCAGTGCCCTAAATTAGATACCTCCTGAGCCAGAAAAGTGAAGTCTTTGGAGATTTGCTATACTTTTTCTTTTCCTATCTCTTCAGCTATTTTGAATTTTATTTCTCATCACCATTTTAGTTTCATCCTTCGAACATGAAGATTATTCGCCTTGACACACAAAATGGAAACAAAATTGAAGTTAAGAAGGTAATCTTTCCCTCTTTTGCTGTCTATTATTGTAGCATTTGGCTCAAGGATAAGAATTTTCACAATCTTGCTCACTATATAACTAAAAAGCTTTGTTTGCTTTAAGGGTTTGAAAATGATAATACGCTTTCAGAATCAGTCTGCCAATTTCTGTTCTGTGGTGTATTTTTATTTTTAATTTGTGCTCATTAAAAGACCCCATAAAAGCACTTTGATTTTCATGGACAGCTCCCCATGTTCATTTTCGCCAACATCATTCTTTATTTTATAGTTAAAGAACCACATTTTGAGAGGTTTTTGTGGAACTGTTTCCCCAAATTCGTTTATTCACTTATAATAGGTGTTGAGAATACCACTTGGAACAGCACATATAACCATATATGATGTGACATCTCTCTTAAAGCCACATCATTATCATCTCATAAAACAGATTATCTATATTCATTAATTTATATCCATATTAACAATCCTTATTTTTTTTCCCTTTATCTCCTGAGATAGAATTTGTCAGTAAGGGGGAAAATTAGCATTTTCTTTTAGTACCCTGTAGATATTTAAAACTCCCCATGGTAAAGAATCTGCCTGACAGTGCAAGAGATGTGGGTTGGTCCCCAAGTTGGGATGATCCTGTGGAGAAAGAAATGGCATGTTTCATATATAAATTTTGACAAATGTATATTGATAAGGGAATTTTTATGTTTCCTGATTTTGAACCAAATCACAAAATATAAAGCATCACATCAAAGCCTAAATGCAAACTTAAAACAATAATAAAAAGTACCTAATATATTTTTAATACAATGGAAGACATTAACCAGTTATTTTAAAGAATACACTGATAGAATTTATTAAGAAATTGAATGTAGAATGTTCAAGAACAGGGACAAAGTCTTGGCTGCTTTATTTGGGAGTGAGAAATACAGATCGAATGGAACATAATCAAATAAGATGGGTAAATGTGGGGAGGACCTAAATGTTAAGTCAAAAGCGAATCTGATATCACTGTTAGATGGTGCATTTGTTGTGTAGTAAAAGAATGTGTATTCTAGTTAATAAAATTGATTAGTAAGAATACTAATACTGACTAATGTGTGTACAAGGCACAACCAAAAGGAGGCGATGTATAAGAAGGGGGAAGCCAAGAGGGATCATCGGGATGACTCCTTTGGGGTCAGCCTGCTCCCATGTCTTGGGAATATCTGTTTAATAAAAGATATGTCTTCTTGAGCTGTAACAGAACTGTACCTTGTCTGTTGTTTTAAACCCTTTAGTCCGTTGTTCCAAATTTTTGTTTTGATGAGACAAGAACCCAGGGAGATAAATAAATCAACCTGACATATCCATTATGCCATTCTACTTAATATCAGTTAATAAACACCATTGATTAAAGCAATATACATCATGTATTCATTTTTAAAATCCAGAACCACAGAGAACTTCATTCCTTTTTCAGCTGAAGACAATGAGAACTAAAGTAAGAATAATCACACCTAGTATAAAAATTAGCCATAGTGCTAGTAAGAATTCTTTTTAATTTGAAATTTATGTATCTTTTAATTGAAGGATAATTGCTTTACAGTATTGTGTTGGTTTCTGCCATCCATCAACATGAATCAGCCATAGGTATACATATGTGCCCTCCCTCTTGAACTTCCCTCCCCTTTCCCTCCCCAAGGAATAACTGGCATAAATAAAGACAAGTATAACTTTACTGTCATTCACAAAATAAATGACTTACCAATTTCCTCGTATTAATGTCCTTCAGAAATACCACATTCATCATATTCATGTTTAAAGAAAATGTACATAAGCCTAGACTTTTTGAGTTTTTAATTTTAGATTCATGCATCATCACTTTTCATTAATTATTATTTGAGAACAATTTATACAATGAATTTTTATGTTCCATTTTGGCTCATCAGACTGAAAAAAAAGACTAATTTATTTCCAGTTATTAAATGATCAAGAACAGTTTTGTGCGTGTATTTCAATTAACTAGGACTTTCTGATTATTGTCAAGTCTATGTTTTTATACTCTGTGAGAAGAGAATGTAATTAAGATGGAGAGAATTCAAGGAAGGATAGAATTGATTTTTAAAACATAAACAATGCAAATGCACACACAGCCACGTCCACATATGTTGTCAAAAATATAAGAGGTTACAAAAGTGGAGGCTTATGAGAGTTATTTAATTAACAGATATGTCTATTAAATAGACATTTTTCTTTATTTTTCCTAGGACACACTTGGGTCTGTGTAATCATAATAAATAAGAATCTATGCCATTCATAAACACTGATTGCCTCACATTCCACTTTACTGTTTTTTCCTGAAAAAGTCTGTGATAAATTAGGAAGATATCAATTTTCATCCAAAAAAAGGAAAACTCAAGTTTCTTAATTAAGCACCCTACCCTAGCACTTGATATTTGTTATTTTTGACAGCCTTTGATTTAGAATTAATTAGATCAGACTCTACCAAAGTTAATAAATAAGTCAACCTAAATGTAAGCTACTCCAAAATGACATTTGACCTGTTTTTTTTTTTTTTTTGTCTCTTTAGAAAGTAATGGTGAAAACCAAAATAAAGTATATTTTTTTAAGAGAGAAAATTTACCTTTGCAGGATCAATGTTCTTCTTCTTAACTGGTCCTTAGTCATAGATTTTTCAGTGTCCTCACATATTTGTGTATTTTCTGTCAAAATGTCATCATTACAGTATTTCTGATAAAATTTATTTTATTATATAAAAATTTTATTTTATTCTATAATGGGAATTTAAAATATAGACATAAAATTTAAAGGACCTTCTAGTTTACTATATAGCCCAGACTGCATCTGAAAGATATAGAGGGAAAGACCTCTGATTTTCCCAGACAACACTGCCTGTCAGACTCTTAGGTAGTTTGAACTGCATAGCATACGGCTTTAATTTGTGAGTATACCAAAAATTACAATAGCTCATTTTTTACCAATTACCTAGTAAATCTAAGATACATCAATCATTCTTTGTTATACATAAGTGCTATTTTTCTGGAAGATAATGATGAATAGATGGTAAATGCATTGCCCTTTGAGTTGGAGATATTGGTTACTAATGATCTAGAGATGAAAGGCTTTGGAACCCAATTATCATTTCTTTTCCTATCCAAATCTTTTATACATAACTTTTTAAATAATAAAACATATTTTCATGTATATTATAGAATCATGAAGTGAATATAAAATGAACAAGATACCTTTCCCAAACTGCTTATATATTTTATGAGATCATTCATTGGTTTTTGAGTGGATTTGTTATACAGTCTTTGGGCATTCTTAAACTCACAGCCTGAAAAGAGGAAATGACTTGAACACTAAAAATAGAATATGAAAATAGTACACTTTTAAAGGGTCTGAGATTTGTAACAAAGATTTTACACCTTCTTCCTTTGGCTCAATGCAACCAGAATCCCCAATATTCTAAACAAGTGATATTATGTGATGAGAGTACCTGAAGGAATAACATATGAAACATCTTAGAGGAAGTCTGCTCAAAGGAAGTGTTTTAATGCTGTTGATGGTCTCCCCACTCTTTAAAACTTGATCTCTGTTGCTATTATAATTTTTAAAGCACATAAAAAATTTACAGTCAAAAAAATTTCAAAACAAAACATGCTCAATATTACTGTTAATGGCTTCTCCTTTCCCTTAGTTTATAGAATATTATTTTATTGGTTAAAATAGAGCATTGATTCCATGTGTTAAGCTCTCAGATTTATCTCTTTAGATAAAGGTTACTGTAAACATAGCCAACTATTTCTGGATTCTCAAATTATAAAAATGAATAGTGTCATCTGCACATTATACTAAATAAAGAGATATTTCAAATGGTAGTTTTATATCCATAATATGTTCTTATAAGATGCATGCTCTGATTTAAAAAAAAAAAAATGATTCCTTGAACAGAGTGATGATTAGTCTTAATGGCAGAGTATTTTAACAGAAATCGCTAAAGTATCAGCATATGCCTCATGCCATATGAAGCAATAAATTTAATGGCTCTTTCAGTCTTTCAATTTTTATTATTATTGTTATTATTTTGTAGTCAAGTTTAGATGAAAAGAATTTTGTATACAGATATTATTTTATACTTTTGTGTTTCAAAAATAGGCCATACATGGGTACATTTAACCAGTTACTGAACTTTTTTAATGACTTTCCATTTAGGGGTAAAATAGTATTACCACTTAATACTAGATTACAAAGAAAAGACTATTTCTGAAAGAATTTTGGCTTTATGAGAGTAGCGGGGTCTGGGAATTACATGAATGGGGTTCATTCTCCCTTTCAGGTCTGAGTGGATGAGAACAAGATGTTTCATGTATGAAAGAAATATTTCCCTCTGCTCATCTCCAACTCAAAATGATCTGGAATAGAGAGAAGCATGGCTAGTCTCAAAAAAGATACATAGCTATTAAATGTATTTCTGTTATACTTGTTGGATGAATAGGCATGTATTCAAATTTTCTGCATTTTTGGATAAACATTTTACTGTGGAAATTTTTTAACAAATAAAATTAAAGCTTTGTATGATAAAATAACCTCCACACATATATCTATCACTCACCTACCACACAGCTTCAATAATTACAAACATCTGCCCCAAAAGATTTCATCTATAACCCCCACACGTCCTCGCTCCAATTATGTCAAATAAAACTCCAGACCACATATTTTTGATCCATAAATATACCAGTGTGTTTTTCTTAAATGGAAGGACTGTTTGAAGCATATTTCAAATCATTCTATACCCAAATCAATTCCCTGATGTCATGAAATATCCATCAGTTTACATGATTGTCCTATAATAGTTTAAAGAGTTAGTGTGAAACCATATCCAAATTAACTTTGCATGTTGTAATGAAGCAATATGTTTCATAAGACTCATTTAATTTATAGGATCCTTTACATGTTTTGATTTTTTTCCCATCCCCTAACATTTTATACATTTAAGAAACTGGGAATCTGGCCTATAGTTTTCTGTAGTCTGAACTTTGCCAATCACCTCCTTAGGGTATTATTTAACATGTTTCTTCCTCCCTTTTATGTTTTGTAAACTGGCGATTAGAAAAGATAGAAAGATAATAAATTTCATAAGGTCTAAGTTTCTGGCAAAAATATTTCATAAGTGGCATGATATGATTCCAGTAAAAATGAGGTAATATCTATTTCCCTTATTGATGATCATCACCTAGATTCATTTATCAAATAGATGTTGAAAATCTATTGATTTCAAAAGTTCTATCAATATTTATATATTAGTTAGCTACAGTACTTTATCAAGAAAACCTCTGTCTCAGAAAACTTCCCTGGTGGTTCAATGATGAAGACTGCCTTCCAGTGCAAGAGATGTAGGTTCCACCCCTGATCAGGTAGCTGAGATCTCACATGCCTTGTGGCCAAAAAAACAAATATAGAACAGAACCAATATTGTAACAAGTTCAATAAAGACTTTAAAAATGGTTCAATTAAAAAAAAATCTTAGGAAAGAAAATCTGTCTAAATTACTAGTTATGCTGAAGTAAGTGCCTGTTAAGTTACTTCAATTGTGCCCAACTCTTTGCTATCCCATGGACTGTAGCCCACCAGGCTCCTCTGTCCATGGGGTTCTCCAGGCAAGAATAGTGGAGTGGCTGCCATGCCCTCCTTCAAGGGATCTTCCCAACCCAGGGATCCAATACATGTTTCTTATATCTTCTCCTGCATTGGCAGGCAGGTTCTTTACTACTAGCGCCACCTGTACTGAAGTACAGTGTTTTTAAACAAAAAAGTCAAAATAAAACACTTTTTTTTTTGCCACCTCTATTTGCCATTTTTTAATTTAATATGTTGGCCCTCTGGCATCCTACAAAGGTCAACTGAATATACAATTTATTGTCCAAACCAGTACATTTTTTACATAAAAAGACACTATCTAATAATTATGCTGGAAAAGCAGAATAAGCCAGGCTGCCTGCCTTTGATAAACCAGGATGAACAGTCACATTGTTCAAAGGTAACCAATGAGTTTTTAGTGTTTGATTCCTTTTTGCCTTTTACATTATATTATAATCATGTGTATTCAAAAATATTTAACAGTCACTAAATGTATAGATTCTCCAATGTAGTTTATGGCAAAGTTCTCTGGCCATGAGCCTAGAAGTCCTTATAATCTTATTCTCTTTCTAATCTAGCACAGTTTTCAAGATCATCCTGTATATTTCATGCCCCTAATTTTGAATCAACCACTTTTCCAGACAGCCCCAGTTGTTTAATTTGAAAATGTCATTTAGACACCAAAACCTGGGTATTGAAAGGTTTATTACTGGTTTAGTTACTGTTTCTAGGCTTTTTCTGGACAGAGTTAGAAAATAGTTTTCATAAGATAAAATAGACTATAAAATCTTACTTCCATATTTTATTCATTAAAGATAATAGAGGTTTTACTTAATGTTGCTAAACTTATTTTTATATTGTTTCTCCTGAATAAAAATCCACTTTTCTATGACACCAGCATAGTCATTTATTTTAACTTGCAATACACTTACAATAGTTTCTGAATTGCAATAATAACACTACCTCTAATTACTGAGAGAGTTCAAAGAGAGCTTTTGTGTTTTATTTGTAGCTATTTTTTCTTAGAGTATACAGACTATGGAAACTAACCAAATTACTGGGTTTTAAACTGTCTTGAAATAATTCTCCTTGGTAGTTAATGGCTATGTCATCAATTTGACATAGTCTTAGATTTGTTTACTTCCCTTTAGATTTTTATGAATGAATTTTTAGAAAGTATCTTTTTATTTATTTTAATTGAAGGCTAATTACTTTACAATATTGTGGTGGTTTTAGCCATACATTGACATGAATAAGCCACAGGTGTACTATACATGATCTCAAAGTCAAATCTGCAAAACAGACATATGCAGAGAGGTTTAGTTTCTATTGCTTACACCCACACGCATTTTATTTCCCACTTACATGCATAATTATTTCATGAATACTATAGTTACCCTTTCCCCTTTGTAAAATTTTGACATAAGCATATGTGTCTTTTATATCTGTACCCACCAAAATTTCTTGGAAAAACAGTGGCATAAAACTATCTGCATTTTTCCTCTTTTTTGTTTGTTTGTTTTAAACATTATACACTGAAATTACTTGTTCATATAGAGCTATTTCTTTAACTAGTTAGTATTCCATTGTGTGACAGCAGTTTTAAATACTACTGTCAACTCTGGATGGACAGTAAACTATTTTCAGTGTTTAGTTCTTTTAAATCATACTGCAATGATAGTCGGAGAAGGCAATGGCATCCCACTCCAGTACTCTTGCCTGAAAAATCCCATGGAAGGAGGAGCCTAGTAGGCTGCAGTCCATGGGGTTGCTAAAAGTCAGACACGACTGAGCGACTTCACTTTCACTTTTCACTTTCATGCATTGGAGAAGGAAATGGCAACCCACTCCACTGTTCTTGCCTGGAAAATCGCAGGGATGGGGGAGCCTGGTAGGCTGCCGTCTATAGCATCGCACAGAGTCAGACACGACTGAAGCGACCAGTCTGTTGTTCCATGTCCAGTTCTAACTGTTGCTTCCTGACCTGCATATACGTTTCTCAAAAGGCAGGTCAGGTGGTCTGATATTCCCATCTCTTTCAGAATTTTCCACAGTTTATTGTGATCCACACAGTCAAAGGTTTTGGCATAGTCAATAAAGCAGAAATAGATATTTTTCTGGAACTCTCTTGCTTTTTCAATGATCCAGCGGATGTTGGCAATTTGATGTCTGGTTCTTCTGCCTTTTCTAAAACCAGCTTGACCATCTGGAAGTTCACGATTCATGTATTGCTGAAGCCTGCCTTGGAGAATTTTGAGCATTAGTGAATTGAACATTTATTAATATAGTTTGGGGACATTAACTTTTTGTAATGTTCAAGCGTTTCCATATAGATGTGTTAAAAGTTATCAATTTTTCTTTGTTTACAAGTTTTAGATATAGTTGTGAAATAGTTCCCCATACTCATGGTGATACATGAGTATCACTCATGATACATTATCCTAAAAGCTTCATGCTTTCATATTTTACATGGAAATTTATGGTAAATTTGGTATTTTTCTCATGTCTTATTACAAATGATTACATTTCTTTTTTTTATTGTGACTATCCATTTATATTACATTCACTGATTTTAGAAATCACATTTTAATACACTACTGAGAATATTTCTGAATTTTATTTTTTCCACATTGACTTTCAGACTAGATATATGCCACTTTTATACTGATTAATTTGATATGGTAAATAATATTTTACCATACCAAATAGAGCTCCCTGATTCATTCCATATCAGAATTTTCTTGGTTGTCCTTTTTCTTATCTGTTCTTGCAAATAAGCTTGATTTAAAAAGAAAATTTGAGGGAGAACATGATGGTGGATGAATAGGTGGATGTGGAGTACATCTCTCTCCACAGATACATCAGAAATATACCTTCAGACACAGAAGTGTATGCAGAACACCAACTGAGAGCAGACAGAAGTACCTGACCAGCAGAAAAGAATATCTAGAACCACGCAAAAGTCAGTAGGATAAAGGAACTAGAGAAAAACAGGCGTGTTAGCAGGACTGGACCTGCCCTCAGTGGGTGGGGGAACTGAAGCAGGGGTCCAATCTCCACACTGGAGCAATTGTTTGAGTCAGAGGAGAAACATTTAAGGCTGATGAAACAGCTGATCTGTGGCAGCCTAAGTGGAATGAGAATCAGACAGTCCTTGCTGCCGTAAAACATACCTGGATAGGGATGCAGGTCCCCTGGAAGGCACAGAGGCTAGGAGCTGGAGTTTAGGGATTGTAGAGCATTCCCAGGGCGAGGGCTGCTGTTAACTGTGGAGAGACAGATCAAGGGGACGTGAGGGAGGGGATTGTGGTGGGAAATGCCTGTGGAGGAAAGCCAGGCAGCCACGGAAGCAAGGCAAAACTGCTGAGTCATGCATAGAGGGTGGAGCCATCACCATAGCCCTCTCTCCCCACATGCCAGCATCAACAGCTGAACAATAGAGAGGCTGGCCCATCAAGTGCCTGATGCACTGAACTATAGAGTAGGACCCCACTCAGGGCACCCCTTTAAGTGCCTAACACACCAAGCTACAGAGTAGGACCCCAACCAGGGCGGGCCCCTCTATGTGCCTGATGTGTAGAACGACAGAGAAGGATCCCAGATAAGGGAGCTCTCTAAGTGCCTGAATGGGTGGAGATGTGGAGAAAGTCTGACCAAAGAGGCCTTCTGATTGCCAGCTAAAAGAGGCTCAAAAAAAGACTCTGATAGGGACATAACTCCTGGGACAGAGGCAGTCCCTGTCCCTGTACACTTTGCGCTGCCAAAGTCCCTGCAAACCAAGCAGCAGAGCCACCTTCATGACTCAACTCTCACAGGGGCAGAGCTGCCACAGGCAAAAAAAAAAAAAAAAAAATCTAACCCTGTCTAAGCAGGCAGGGTTGCTTCGTCATGTTTAACTCTTCGCAATCCCGTAGACTGTGGCCTGCCAGGCTTCTCTGTCAGGGGGTTCTCCAGGCAAGAATACTGGAGTGTATTGGTCAATACTGGTTGCCATACCCTTCTACAGCACTGTATTTCCTGCTGCTCTAGCTGCCAACTTCCCTGAGTACCTGGTGCTGCCAGAACCCCTGTGACCCAAGCAGCTGCATCACCTCCACACCTGGCCCTCACAGGGGCAAACCCAAGTCCCCCTGGGCAGCCTCAGGAGCAAACCCCAGAGGATGACCCACATGCAGAGGTGGAAATAAAACCACAGTTGAAACTCAGGGGCACTGTGGCTAAGGAAAAAGACCCAATACCTTCCCACAAGCTGTACAAGTTGCAGATTAAATCCACACAATCAACTAGGCAGACTCTGTGTCTATGGAATATATAAAAGGAATTGAGAGCTCCCACAAAAGAAAACACTAGTTCTGATAGCTGTGGACATTGGAGGCAAGAACACACAGGAGTAGGACCAGATTAGAATCTAACCTGCCACCACAACAGGTCCAGAGTTCAGCACAGTATTGGAGGGCATCCTAGGGAGGTGAAGTGGACTGTGACTCCCCGCAAGGGAATGGACTGACAGCAGTGACTAAAGAAAAACATTTATTAGTCTTGTGCTTTGACTTGCTCTGCAGATTCTTTTTGATTTTTTTTCTCCCCACCCCCTCCGCCACCTTTCTCCCCACTCTGTTGCAGTTGTAGATTTTATTGGCTCTATGAAATCCAATTAAGCTTTTGAGCTTTTTTTTCCCCTCAGTCACATTTTTTATTGTTGTTATAAACCTCTGCCTCTATGTTGGGCTTTTGCTGTTCTATGGAGCTTTCCTTTTTTTTTTCTCTCTCCTTTTTTAATTTTTAACTTTTTAAGCCTATTATTTTTAAAACATTTATTCCTTTGTTTGCTTTTCCTTCTGTTCTTTTCCCCTTGCAGTTAACCTTTAATGTATATACATCTTCTTTATCTACCTCTATTTAACTTTGCGTATCATTTCTCTTTCTTTTCTTTCTTCAACATATTTGTTAGTTTTCTCTTCATTGCTTTATTCCCTAGTTGGTACCTTGCTTTAGTTTTGTTTTCCAGTTTGTGCTTTTAGTTTTATTCTTAACTGGTAGATATAATTTTTGGTTTCCTTTGTTCACTGGGTCAATCTCTTGTACTTTATTTTTGTTGGACTGTTTTGATTTTGCTTATGTAAGGATGATCAGTCCTGGGTGTTCATTGGAAGGACTGATGCTGAAGCTGAAACTCCAATACCTTGGCCACCTCATGCGAAGAGTTGACTCATTGGAAAAGACCCTGATGCTGGGAGGGATTGGGGGCAGGAGGAAAAGGGGACGACAGAGGATGAGATGGCTGGATGGCATCACCAACTCAATGGACATGAGTTTGAGTGAACTCCAGGAGTTGGTGATGGACAGGGAGGCCTGGCGTGCTGCAATTCATGGGGTTGCAAAGAGTGGGACATGACTGAGTGACTGACTGAACTGAACTGATGTGTGCATATGTATATGTGTATATTCAGTCACAATTTTTATTGTTGTTATAAACCTCTGTCTCTATGTTGGGCTTTTGCAGTATATGGAGGTTTCCTTTTCTTTTTTTTTTTTTTTTCCCTCTCTTTTTTTCTTTTCTCTTTTTTATAATTTTAGTCTTTAAATTTTTAAACCTGTTATATTTTTCTACATTTATTCCTTTGTTTGTCTTTCCTACAGTTCTTTTCCCCTTGTAGTTAATCTTTAATGTATATAAATCTTCTTTATCTACCTCTATTTAACTTTGTATATTTATTCTTTCTTTCTTTTCTTTCTTTCCTCTCAACATATTTGTTAGCTTTATTTTCATTGCTTTATTCCCCACTCGGTACCTTGCTTTAGTTTTGTTTTCCAGTTTGTGCTTTAGTTAGTTTTATTTTTAACTGGTAAACATTATTTTTTATTTCCTCTGTTTACTGGTTCAATCTAATAATGTACCTGATTTTAGTAGGACTGTTTTGAATTTGCTATGGGTGTATATGTGTATGTGTATATTTCATTATTTTAATTGTTATTTGCCTGATTTTGTAACTGCCATTTGTCTGGGGTTCATGTTTGGTTTCCCATTTTTGGGTGCTTGTTTTAATCTCACTTAATGCAATAGATGAGGAAACAGTGGAAACAGTGTCAGACTTTATTTTGGGGGGCTCTAAAATCACTGCAGATGGTGATTGCAGCCATAAAATTTAAAGAAGCTTACTCCTTGCAAGAAAAGTTATGACCAACCTAGATAGCATATTGAAAAGCAGAAACATTACTTTGCCAACAAAGGTCCTTCTAGTCAAGGCTATGGTTTTCCAGTGGTCATGTATGGATACAAGAGTGTGAAGAAAGCTGAGCACCGAAGAATTGATGCTTTTGAACCGTGGTGTTGGAGAAGACTCTTGAGAGTCCCTTGGACTGCAAGGAGATCCAAACAGTCCATCCTAAAGGAGATCAATCCTGGCTGTTCTTTGGAAGGAATGATGCTAAAGCTGAAACTCCAGTACTTTGGCCACCTCATGCAAAGAGTTGACTCATTGGAAAAGACTCTGATGCTGGGAGGGATTGGGGGCAGGAGGAGAAGGGGATGACAGAGGATGAGATGGCTGGATGGCATCACCGATTCCATGAACGTGAGTGTGAGTGAACTCCGGGAGATGGTGATGGACAGGGAGGCCTGGCAGGCTGCGATTCATGGGGTTGCAAAGAGTTGGACACGACTAAACGACTGAACTGAACTGAACTGAATGCCGTAATAAACCACTTGTGGAATCTTCATTCCTGACCAAATCAAGTCCTGAGCCTTTGGAGTGGGAGCACTGACTCCAAGACCCTAGACTACCAGAGAACTAACCCTAGGGAGTATCGAATAGTGAGAACTCACACAAAGGAAACCACTCAAATACAAGACCTGGCATCACCCAACCACCAGTAGCACCCTGTGCAAGATGCTTCATCTAAACAACGAACAAAACAAAAATACAAGTACAATCATCAACAGACAGGATTACCACCTCATTCAGACTTGCCCATCAAAGGGAAAACAAACAAAAATTCTGCATAATTCTCACCTTATATGAAGCTAACATAAACCACTGGACCAACCTTAGGGGGGCTGAAACCAAAAGGAGGAAAGAATACAACCTTGAAGCCTGGGAAAAGAAGACCCCAAACACAATAAGCTAAAAAATAATAATAATAATAATGAAAAGGCAGAAAATGTTACACAAATGAAGGAACAAATTAGAGACATAGAAATCCAAATAAATGAAAAGGAAATAGGCAAACTACCTGAAAAAAAATTCAGAATAATGATAGTAAAGATGATCAAAAACCTTGAAAACAAAATGGAGAAAATACAAGAATCAAGTAACAAAGATCTAGAAGAATTAAAGAATAAACATACAGAGACAAACAACACAATTACTAAAAGTAAAAATACTCTGGAAGGAATCAATAGCAGAGTATCTGAAGCACAAGAACGAATCAGTGAGCTGGAAAATAAAATGGTGGAAAAAACTTCTGAAGAGCAGAATAAAGTAAAAATAATGAAAACAACTGAGGATACTCTCAGAGACCTCTGGGACAATATTAAATGTGCAAACATTCGAATTATAGAGTTTCCAGAAGAAGAAGAGAAAAGAAAGGGTATGAGAAAATTTTTGAAGAGATTATAGTTGGAAATTTCCCCAACATGGAAAAGGAAATAGTTAATCAAGTCCAAGAAGCACAAAGAGTTCCATGCAAGAGGATAAACTCAAGGAGAAACATGCCAAGACACATACTAATCAAACTAACAAAGACTAAACACAAAGAAAGAATATTAAAAGCAGCAAGGGAGAAGCAACAAGTATCATACAAGGGACACCCCATACGCTTAACAGCTGATCTTTCAGCAGAAACTCTGCAGGCCAGAAGGGAATGGCAGAATATATTTAAATTACTGAAAGTGAAAAATCTACAGCCAAGGTTACTGTACCTGGCAAGGATCTCATTCATAACTGATGGAGAAATAAAAACCTTTTCAGACAAGCAAAAGTTAAAAGAAATCAGTACCACCAAACCAGATTTACAACACATGTTAAATGGACTTATATAGTCAAGAAATAAAACAGAAGAAAAAAGATATACAAAATCAACCCCGAACAATTAAAAAAATGGCAATAAGAACATATATATCAAAAATTATTTTAAATGTAAATAGGTTAAATGCTCCAACCAAAAAACACAGACTGGCTGAATGGATAAAAAACAAGACCCATATACATGCTATCTATAAGAAACCCACTTCAGACCTCAAGACACATATAAACTGAAAGTGAGGGGATGGAAAAATACATTCCAGGCAAATGGGAAGCAAAAGAAAGCTGGAATAGTAATCCTCATATCAGACAGAATCAGTTCAGTTCAGTTCAGTTGCTCAATCATGTCCAACTCTTTGAGACCCCATAATCCGCAGCACGCCAGTCCTCCCTGTCCATTACCAACTCCTGGAGTTCACTCAGACTCACATCCATCGAGTCAGTGATGCCATCCAACCGTCATTCTCTGTCGTCCCCTTCTCCTCCTACCCTCAATCTTTCCCAGCATCAGGGTTTTTTCAAATAAGTCAGCTCTCTGCACCAGGTGGCCAAAGTACTGGAGTTTCAGCTCCAACATCAGTCCCTCCAATGGACACTCAGGACTGATCTTTAGGATGGACTGGTTGGATCTCCTTGCAGTCCAAGGGACTCTCAAGAGTCTTCTCCAACACCACAGTTCAAAAGCATCAATTCCTCAGTGCTCAGCTTTCTTTATAGTCCAACTCTCCCATCCCTACAAGACTAGTGGAAAAACTATAGCCTTGACTAGACAGACCTTTGTTGGCAAAATAATGTCGCTGCTTTTTAATATGCTGTGTAGGTTGGTCATAAATTTCCTTCCAAGGAGCAAGCATCTTTTAATTTCATGGCTGCAATCACCATCCACAGTGATTTTAGAGCCCAGAAAAATAAAGTCAGCCACTGTTTCCATTGTTTCCCCATCTATTTTCCATGAAGTGATGGGACAGGATGCCATGATCTTCATTTTCTGAATGTTGAGCGTTAAACTAACTTTTTCACTCTCCTCTTTCACTTTCATCAAGAGGCTCTTTTGTTCTTCACATTCAGCCATAAGGGTGGTGCCATCTGTGTATATCTGAGGTTATTGATATTTCTCCCAGCAATCTTGATTCCAACTTGTGCTTCCTCCAGCCCAGCGTTTCTCATGATGTGCTCTGCATATAAATTAAATAAGCAGGGTGACAATATATAGCCTTGACGTACTCCTTTTCCTATTTGGAACCAGTCTGTTGTTCCATGTCCAGTTCTAACTGTTGCTTCCTGACCTGCATATAGGTTTCTCAAGAGGCAGGTCAGGTGGTCTGGTGCTCCCATCTCTTGAAGAATTTTCTACAGTTTATTGTGACCCACACAGTAAAAGGCTTTGGCATAGTCAATAAAGCAGAAATAGATGTTTTTCTGGAACTCTCTTGCTTTTACCATGATCCAGTGGATGTTGGCAATTTGATGTCTGTTTCCTCTGCCTTTTCTAAAACCAGCTTGAACATCTGGAAGTTCACAGTTCACGTATTTCTGAAGCCTGGCTTGGAGAATTTTGAGCATTACTTTACTAGCGTGTGAGATGAGTGCAATTGTGTGGTTGTTTGAGCATTCTTTGGCACTATGGCCACTGCTGAGTTTTCCAAATTTGCTGACATATTGAGGGCAGCACTTTCACAGCATCATCTTTTAGGTTTGAAAGAGCTCAACTGGAATTCCACTAGCTTTGTTTGTAGTGATGCTTTCTACATTCCAGGATGTCTGGCTCTAGGTGAGTGTGAGTGATCACACTTTCATGATTATCTGGGTTGTGAAGATCTTTTTTGTACAATTCTGTGTATTGTTGCCACCTGTTCTTAATATCTTCTGCTTCTGTTAGTGCCACACCATTTCTGTCCTTTATTGAGCCTATCTTTGCATGAAATGTTCCCTTGGTATCTTGAATTTTCTTGAAGAGATCTCTAGTCTTTCCCATTCTATTGTTTTCCTCTATTTCTTTGCATTGATTGCTGGGGAAGGCTTTCTTATCTCTCCTTGCTATTCTTTGGAACTCTGCATTCAAATGGGTATCTTTCCTATTCTCCTTTGCTTTTTCGCTTCTCTCCTTTTCACAGCTATTGGTAAGGCCTCCTCCAACAGCCATTTTGCTTTTTTGCATTTCTTTTTCTTGGGAATGGTCTTGATTTCTGTCTCCTGTCATAAACCTCCGTCTATAGTTCATCAGGCACTCTGTCTATCAGATCTAGTCCCTTAAATCTATTTCTCACTTCCACTGTATAATCATAAGGGATTTGATTTAGGTCATACCTGAATGGTCTAGTGGTTTTCCCCACTTTCTTCAATTATGTCTGAATTTGGCAATAAGAAGTTCATGATCTGAGCTACAGTCCACTCCCAGTCTTGTTTTTGCTAACTGTATAGAGCTTCTCCATCTTTGGCTGAAAAGGATATAATCAATCTGATTTTGATGTTGATCATCTGGTGATGTCCATGTGTAGAGTCTTCTCTTGTGTTGTTGGAAGAGGGTGTTTGCTATGACCAGTGCATTCTCTTGGCAGAACTCTATTAGCCTTTTCCCTTCTTCATTCTGTACTCCAAGGCCAAATTATCCTGCTACTCCAGGTGTTTCTTGACTTCCTACTTTTGCATTCCAGTCCCCTATAATGAAAAGGACATCTTTTTTGTGTGTTAGTTCTAGATGGTCTTGTAAGTCTGATAAAATAGACCTTAAAATAAAGAAGATTGCAAGAGATAAGAAAGGACACTGCATAATTATTAAGGGTTCAATCTAAGAGGAAGACATCACAATTGTAAATATCTATGCACCCGACATAGGAGGACCTCAATACATAAGCAAACATTGACAGACTTAAAAGGAGAAATTGACAGTAACACAATAATAGTAGGAGACTTTAACACCCACTCACACCAATGGACAGAAAATCAAAACAGAAAATTAATAAGGAAACACAAGTCTTAAATGATACATTAGATGAGATGGATCTCGCTGATATCTTCAGGACATTCTATTCAAATGCATAAGTATACACCTTCTTCTCAAGTGCACATGGAACATTCTCCAGGATAGACCACATCTTGGGTCACAAATCAAACCTCTGTAAATTTAAGAAAAATTGAAATTGTATCAAGTATCTTCTCTGACCACAACGCTATGAGACTAGATATCAATTATAAGAAAAAACTGTAAGAAACACAAACACATGGAGATTAAACAATGTGTGTCTAAATAACCAATAGATTACTGAAGAAATCAAAAGGGAAATCAAAGAATTTCTAGAAACAAATGACAATGAAAACATAACTCAAAGCCTATGGGATGCAGCAAAAGCAGTTCTAAGAGGAAAGTTTATCACAATACAATCCTACCTCAAGAAATAAGAAAAACATTAAATAGACAACCTAATTTACACCTAAAACAACTGGAAAAAGACCAAAAAACCCCCAAAATTAGTAGAAAGAAAGAAGTCATAAATATCTGAGCAGAAATAAATGAAAAAGCAATGAAAAGAAGCAGTAGTAAAGATTAATAAAACTAAAAGCTGATTCTTTGAGAAGATTAACAAAATTGACAGACTCTTAGTCAGACTCATCAAGAAAAAAAGAGAAGAAGTTGTGGTACATATATGCAATGGAATATTACTCAGCCATAAAAAGGAACACCTTTGAGTCAGTTCTCATGAGGTGGATGAACCTAGAACCTATTATACAGAGTGAAGTAAGTCAGAAGGAGAAAGATGAATATCATATTCTAACACATATATACAGAATTTAGAAAAATGGTACTGAAGAATTTACTTACAGGGCAGCAATGGAGAAGGAGACATAGAGAACAGACTTGTGGACATGCTTTTCCCTTTCAGTAATTTAAATATATTCTGCCATTCCCTTCTGGCCTGCAGAGTTTCTGCTGAAAGATCAGCTGTTAATCGTATAAGGTGTCCCTGGTATATTACTTGTTGCTTCGCTGGGGAGGAGAGGGTGAGATTTATGGAAAGAGGAACATGGAAACTTACATTACCACATGTAAAACAGATAGCCAATGGGAATTTGATGTATGGCTAAGAAAACTCAAACAGGGGCTCTGTATTAACCTAGAGGGGTGGGATGGGGAGAGATCTGGGAGGGAAGTTCAAAAGGTAGGGGATATATGTATACCTATAGCTGATTCATGTTGAGGTTTGATAGTAAACAACGAAGTTCTGTAAAGCAATTATCCTTCAATAAAAAAATAAATGAAATTTTTTCCTTTTTTTTCTTTTTATTCTTTTTACTTTACAATATTGTATTGGTTTTGCCATACATCAACATGAATCCACCACGGGTATACACGTGTTCCCAATCCTGTATGTGAGACACAGATGACACAGATGTATAGATGTATAGAACAGTCTTTTGGACCCTGTGGGAGAAGGACTGGGGGGATGATTTGGGGGAATGCCAAAAAAATAAATAAATTTTAAAAATGTTTCTTTAGTTTTTGAGGAATAAAAAAACATGATTGTTTTATTGTGCATTTATTTGTCTTTGTTATTGTTTAGTCACTGAGTCATGTTCAACTCTTTGTGACTCCAAGCAGCACACTTGCCTGTCCTTCACTGTCTCCTGGAGTTTACCCAAATTTATGTCCATAGAATCGGTGATGCTATCTAATCATCTCGTCCTCTGCCACCTTCTTCTCCCTTTGCCTTCAACCTTTCCCAGCATCAGAGTCCTTTCCATTGAGTTGGTTCTTCACATCAGGTGACCAAACCATTGGAACTTCAGCTTCAGCATTAGTCCTTCAAATGAATATTCAGAGTTTTGTATTTATTAGGATTGTGCAAAATTTATAAAGGTTACAAAACTAATTGATGATTGACAGAAAAATGAACTATTCAAAAATGTTAATCCTTTATGCTTTCTCAAATGTATATTTGCATGCATCAGAAGTATTTTGAGTTTCACTTATATAGGGTTTGCACATTTCATGTGAAATTCATTCTTTATGTATTCATCTATCTCTATCTATTAATATTTATGTATCTATTCTGTAATATAAAAGATGTCTCTTCCATTATGGATTTTATACTTTTTTTAGTAATACACATGAAAAGTATTGATTTCCTATACTGAATTTATAAGCTGCAATTTCATCTAATTATCTTAGTTGTTGCAATAGTTTTTCCCATGGATTCCTTAGTACTTTTCCACTGTATTATCCTATCATGTGAAAATAGATAAAGTGTTTCCTCTCTTTCCAACTCTTGCCCCAAATTCATTTCTATTTTCTAACTGGCATTGAGTCTAGTTGTTGCATGCGTGCTTAATCATGTGCAACTCTTCACAACCTCATAGACTGTAGTGCGCCAGGCTCCCCTGTCCATGAGATTTCCCAGGCAAGAATACTGGACTGGGTTACCATTTCCTTCTCCAGGAGATCTTACTGACCCAGGGATCAAACCTGTGTTTCTTTTGTCTCCTGCCTTACTAGTGGATCTTCACCTGCAGAGCCATCTGGAAAGTCTAAGGTATGTATCATTGTACTGAGAGTTTTTAAACATAAAAGGGTATTACATTTTTTCAAATATATTTTTGCATTTTTAGAGATGATCACACAGTATTGTTTCTTGTTCTGCTAATGTAACAAATAATACAGATGGGATTGCTAACATTAAACTATATGTGCATCTCTGAAGTAAATGCCATTTGAACATCAAATATAGTCTTTTAAATGTATTTTGTTTCTGATTGACATTTTATTTGAGATATTTATGTTGATAATCATAAGTAGAATTGGTCTATAATTTTCTTTTTTGGAAATTTGATCTTTGACAGATCCAAGTTGGTATACAATATAAGTAAGTTGATGTGCAATTTAAAACAAATGTGGAAATTGTATTACTTGCATAGTATAAAATAAAATACAATTGTGATTTGTGTTCGTGGTTTTTAGTTGCTAAGTCACGCCTTGGGACCACATAGACTGCAGCCTGCCAGGCTCCTCTGTCCATGGGATTTCCCAGGCAAGAATACTGGAATGGGTAGCCATTCTCTTCTCTAAGGGATCTTCCCAACCCGGGGATTGAACCTGTGTCTCCTGCCTTGTAGGCAGATTCCTGACAGCTGAGCCACCAGGGAAGCCCCACAGTTGTGATAACTGATGTTTAAAATTTTGTTACAATTCTCCCATTAGTAAATATAGTGCTTTTTTTTGTGGTTTATTTTCTATTTTCTTCTATGTTGATTTAGACCTTTTGTCTATTTTGAAGTAACTTTTAGTAATTTTCCTCCTTTCTTTCATAGTTTGTGAAGTAGTTGTCTTATTCTATTGAGGATGCTATTATAAATGTACCAAAGACTGGGTGGCTTATGAAGAATCAAAGTCGCTCAGTTGTGTCCAACTCTTTGGGACCCCATGGACTATACAGTCCAGTGAATTCTCCAGTCTGGAATACTGGAAATCCCCCCTCCAGGGGATCTTCCTAACCCAGGGATCGAACCCAGGTCCCCCTTATTGCAGGCAGATTCTTTACCAGCTGAGCTACAAGGGAAGCCCAGGTGTATAAACAACATAAATTTATTTCTTACAGTGTGGGAAGCTGGAAGTACAAAATCAGGGTGCAAGCAGAGATTCTGGTGAAGGCTGGTGAGTTCTACCAGAATTCTTACAGTGTGACAGGGACCTAGGGAATTGAGTGTGGTAGAAGAGGCACGGGAGCTCTCTTGGGCCTCTTTATAAGGCATTCATCTCATTCATGTCCTCATCCCCTCTAGAAGGCCTCACTTCCTAATACCATTACTCTGGGCATTAGGATTTCAACATATACATTTTAGGAGAGACATAAACATTGACTATCCATGGATTTATATTTTAACTTTTAATCCTTTTAATGAGTTATAATTTGCAGAAAATAAAATACACCATTCTAAGTGCACAGTTTGATACATTTGGACAAATGTTCTCCCCCTCCTTCTCTCTGTCTCTCTTTATTTTTCCACATGTAAAAAAATGCCCTTGTTCTTTATGAGAACTGCTGAGTCTCCATATCCTTTCTTCATTTTTGCCTGAATACTTTTCTTTCTTTTGCCTTTAATGTCTTTGTCCTCAATTTGGATTGTAGTCCATGCAGGTTTCCCTCAATACAAGTTCTCAATCAAAATAATGTCCAGGTGATGAAATGTGGTGATGTTGCCTAAGACTATAATGCCTGTCTTAGTGGTATATTCTCTCCCTTGCTGCCCCATATTCTCATATACCATTTTCCCTATTGTTAATGTTTTGTTACATGATATAGTCAATCACAAGTGATAAACCAACATTCATCCACTGCAACTGAACTCCATACTTTATTCAGGTTTTATTATAATTTTTTCTAGAGTCCTTTTTTCTGATCTAGGATATTATCCAAGATACCACATACCATTTAGTCATCATGGCTCAGCCCCCTCTCATCTGAGAAAATTTCTCATATTTTTCTTGATTTATGACCGTAAGAATATTGAATAATATTTGTAAATTATTTTGTAGAATATTCTTCCACTGGGGCTTGTCAGTGTTCTTCTAATGAGTACACTGAGGTGATAGATTTTGAGAGGAAAACTATAGAAGTGAATTGACGTTCTCATTACATCACAGTAAGGGTACTTGCTGTCAGTCTGACTCATCATCCATAAAACTTTACTCCTTTGGTCAAGGAATTGTTTGTCAATTTTCTCCATTGTAAAATGAGCATTTTTCCCCTTTCCATTTTCGCATCTCTGAAAACAATTCATGAAGTACTAAGTCATTCACAGGAAAAGGATAGGAAGTTCCACCTCCCTTAAAGAAGAAATATCTACATAAATTATTTGGAATTTTCTAAGGAGATTTTGCCCTCTCACCTTCATTTAAACATTTTATTCAATTATTTATTTCTGCATTGACTCAAAAGCATTTACTTTGTATTTTGAGTAATAACTCAGTATTACACTCTTTATTTATTTTAAAGTCTTTATTGAATTTGTTACAGTATTGTTTCTGTTTTATGTTTTCTGTTTTGGCCACAAGACATGTGGTATCTTAGCTCCTCAAACAGGGTTGAACCCACATTCTCTATAATCAAAGGCTGTCTTAACCACTGGACAGCCAGGGAAGTTCCCATATTATTATTTATTTATTTTGCTTAAAATGTCTCAATTTTAGCCACTGGAAGCTCTTTCAGATTGTCTTCTGTGTCCCTCTGACATACTCCAAGACTTTTGTGTTTTATTGCAGGTTTCCTTATTTGAAGGTGCCAAAAGATGCCATTGATTTATTTGTATACTCCATGCCCCATTCCAAGACCGCTATTTCTCCAAAGAACTCTAGTTCCTTTTATAGGCAAATAGTATTGGAAACTAAGATCTGGACACTGGGTTTGCTCATTGCTGTTGGAGAGTCCTTGCTTTTATGTTCCTTTCAGTGGACAGAACTAGGAAATATATGTATGCATCCTCACTCATGTATACATATGCATATTTATTGTTATAGCTGTATTGGCATTAATCTAAGCATAGGTTCATACTCACATCTTTGACTCAAACTCAGTATAACATAGTTCATTCCGGTCTCTCCTTCTTTCCTATCTGTATCTCCTCCTCTAACAGTGAGAAGCTTGCCTTTCACCATCTACTATCTCCTGACTTGTTTTTTCCGTTCTAGTATATGCATCCAGCAGTTTCAGAACTGTTAGCCTATACCCACATGAGAAACAACTTTACCAACCACAGCGCAGTTTCTTCTGTCTTTAATCTTATAGTTTTCAGTCAAAGCACCATTTCCCAAAGTTATTCGAGTCATGCTTTTTCCCTACTCCCCTTCAGTAACGTGTGCTATGTTAAGGCGCTAAGTCTGTGAGAGTTTGTTACACAGCAATAAAAAAAAAAGTAAATCTTTTTTTTAACAGTTATTTATTTACTTCTGGTCAGTGGGTCTTCACTGTTGTGCATGGGCTTTCTCCAGTTGCAGTGAATGGGGGCTACTCTCTAGTTGCGATGTATGGAGTTCTCATTGCCGTGGCTTCTCCTGTTGCAGAGCGTGGGCTCTAGGGCAAGCAGGCTTCAGTAGTTGCAGTTCATGGGCTCTAGACTGCAAGCTGATTAGTTGCGGTGCATGGACTTAGTTGCTTGACAGCATGTGGCATCTTCCTGGACCAGGGATTGAACCTGTATCCGCTGCATTGGCAGGCAAATTCTTAACCACTGAACCACCACGGAAGTCTAGAAAACGAATGCACGTTTATCCTGAGAAGTTTTCATTGCCTAATTTTTGACTTCTCAGAGTCTCCAGACCACTTCATAATTATTCCACTTGCCTATAGTTTCCTTGTCCTCACCACACACTGAGGCTTGTGAAACCCACCTCCTTTAACGCCTGCTGTAACTAGCCCAGTGGACCTCTCGGGGAAACTCTTGGTGAATGTGTGGTCTGCCACTCTTCATGGTCTAACCCCTTGCATTAGTATTAATATGGGAGTTCAAAGAGATTCTTTCCCATCTACATTTTCTGTTGGAGCTTTGTAGGTTTTGATTTCTCTATCTACTTTCCTGTTTCTATGGGTTCTTGGGGTTGGGAGAAGTTAAAAAACTACACTACCGCCTCTGCCATCTTTCCACATTTTTTGTATTTTTTATTGGAATTATTTATTTTTCACTGTTGTCCTTAACAGGGGTTTTGTCATCATCAAAAAGATGGCAAGAAATAACAGGTCCCAGAAGATGCCAAGGTACGTAGTTAGTTAAATAAACAGGGACTCTAGTTTAGTACTCTCACTATATTCAGCACACTCTGCTCCTTCTATCATCCTGAAGTTTCTTTCTCTTCTGGAGAAGAGTAGGATTGTTGCCCTCAAGATGTATCCTATTGTTTTAGGAAAATAAGCATTCCAGGAGTAGAATTTCAAATGCAAAGACAGATAAATATGGCCACTCTTTGCTTTTCATTATTCTGCTTATGTGATATTTTGACCATTGGTTGCTACAGTGCTTTAACAATGTTTAGAACAGTCTTTCTCAAACTTTAATGTTTATGGATCATTTGAGATCTTTTTAGCATTCCAATCCACTAAGCTGGAATTGGCACCTGAGAATCTGCATTTTTAACAAGCCCCAGGTAACACCAGAGGATTTCACTTGGAGTAGCAAGGGCTTGGAGACCTGAACAACGGGCTTCTGGTACCTATGAATTCTCTACTTTTAAAGAAAAGTTTGATGGAGAGAGACAGAGGCAGAGATTTCATAGTTTTCATATAATTTAAAAGAACTTGTGCATAAATATATTAAGAATCTTTAACATACAAGATAGAATTCAAAACTCCTTAGGATACAATCTAATATCCTTTGAAATTTTTCTTATTTTATTTTCTGTCAGTCTTTTAAGTATATTGCAACCTAGCCATGTCAGAACTTATCATAAGGTCTAAAATTATATGTTTCCTAACACCTACCACTTAGAATTACAGTCAGTAATTATACAAATCGCTTTCCTGATACTTCCATTTATTCTTCAGCTAACATTTACTAAATTATATATTTACTTTATAATATATTACATGACATACTAAGACTGTATTATATATTACATGTTGTAAAAGACTAAGTCTCAAAGTATGCAATAGTCTTTATCTATGACATTACTGTAATTATTTGTTAAAAGATAATTTACCCTAGTGAACTGTGTTTCCTCGCATGAGAATTTACCAAGTGTCGATTGGCAAAGAAATAGGGAGGAAGAAAAGAAGGAAGGAAGGAGGTAAAGAGGAGAGAAGGAAGGAAAGAAGGACAGAAGAAAAAAGAAAAGGAGAAAGAAGAAAGAAAACACACAAATAAAGAGAAAGGAAAGAAAAAAGAAAGAGAAAGAAAAGACGTAAAGGAAGATGAAAGGTGATGAAGGTGGCAGGTATGAAAGGTCTGGATAAAAAAGTCTGAGGAATAATGTAACTAGTTAGGACTAACACAACTTGTTTTGAATGAATGTATTATATGTTATTTAAAAATATTGTGATATATTGTGTATTATTAAAAAAAATTTTTTTAAGTGATGATCCATAGATTCAGAAGTCTGTGTAAAAATTTTATAGGGAAGCATCGTGACACTGAGTGTTTTCTTCTGTCATATACACAAGACAAGTTTAAAAATAAAAATTAGCATTGATATTTCTCCAAATTTATGATTTGGAAGGATACTCTCCAATAAAATGGACAGGCAAGAAAACACGTTCATCGCAGTTAAGTGGGATATTTTGTTATCAGAACTTCTGATAACAAAAGTTAAGTGGGATATTGTTAGTTATCAGAACTTCTGTATCAACAAAATAAGTTAATATTTTGTTGATACAGAAGTTCTGATAACTAACAATCAATAATGATTTTATTGGTACAAACAATTTGGTTACTAGAGATCAGATGTCACTAAAGATGTCTTGTCACTAGGTTTATAGGAGTGTCGGATAGGGTTTATAAATATTGCCTTATACCTTGTAAAACCAGGGCTTCCCTGGTGGCTCAGTGGTAGAGAATTCACCTGCAATGAAGGAGCCTCAGGAGACATGGGTTGGATCCTTGGGTCAGGGAGATTTCCTGGAGGAGGGCATGGCAACCCACTTCAGTATTCTTGCATGGACAATCCCATGGACAGAGGAGCTTGGAGGGCATGGGGTTGCAAAGAGCTGGACATGACCGAGCAACTGAGCATGCACTCACCTTGTAACAAGTTATTTACATGAAGCAGTGATATCGAGGGAGTTGCTGCTAGACATATGCCTTTATTGCTAGGCTCCTCATGCAGATAGAAGGAATGGAGGCAAACCCTAAGAAAATGTCAGAAGACTTTGCAATTTGATCCTCTAGTGGAAGAGGTCCCTTTGCTGTGGGAATCCCTGTAGTGGGTACTCCATGGACACACCTAAAAATCAATAATTAGGACATCATGCTCAACCATGTGAGGAAGTATGAAAGGCAGATTAATAAATAAGAGCAAATAATACCTTCAATAATTTACCAATAGTTGACAAAATAATTCACATAATAAACATTTGAAGTTTCCAGTAAAAAATATGCCTGTCATGCAGGAGATAGAGGTGTGATCTCTGGGTCAAAAAGAGCCCCTGGAGAAGCAAATGGCAACCCACTACAGTATTCTTGCCTGAAAAATCCCATAGACAGAGAAACCCAGTGGGCTACAGTCCATGGGGTCTCAAAGAGTCAGACAGACACGACTGAGCGACTGAGCATGCACTAGGGTTGTAGGTTGTGGAGAATATTCCTTGCCCACTGCTGTTGAATTTCCTTCTGCTCTTTGTACCAATGCCTGGCCTCATCAGATGCATGCTATCCCCTGTGAACTGAAAAGAACTTGCAAAGATATCTTGCCATTATTAATCACTGCCTCTATTGTCAAAAGCTATTTGCAGATATTTTATCTCATTCTATCTAAAAATTATTCTGATGTATTTATGGTTTGCTCTTCTTTTGTACTACAATTTGGTACATGAAAATGGTGCTCTGCAAATCAGGGAGCAGTGAAAGTAATAATTTGTCCACACAAATTAGACTCTGATGTACTACTATCCTCTAATGTCTCTCATATTCGCCTTTGTATCTCCCACCACTGTGGATTTTTTTTTAGATGTGCAAAGAAAATTGCAGCTATTTAAAATAACCTAGAGAGGAAGAACGATAGGCAACATCCTAACTACCTTAGCCCTTTACATTTCAGCAGCCCTGTTGCCAAGGAAACCACTTGGGACTTTAGGGAAATTTGTGGATATTTAAAATGGATTGTGCCTGTATATAGATAGACATTTGCACAATTCATATTGCAGAATAAAAAAGCTTCTGGTCCTGCAATATTAAGTCTGGAACTTCAAGGACTGAAGATGGGAAATAGAATGCAAAAGCTTATTCACTTATATGCAAAAAATATGCCGTATATACTTTTGCAGATTAGTGTTAAGACTAGGCTGTTTAAAAAAATGTAGAACATAGCTGGAAATGTAAAGAGTGCAATATAAACTTTGCATTTTCATTTGTATTTGTGATTTGCAGTTTTAACACCACAGCATCATTTTGACAATTAATTCTCAAGATATATTTCAGTTTCTAAAATCTAAAAAGGAAAGTCAATTCATTCATTCTTTGCTGGGGCTCTAATCAAAGCTGGCTGGATTCTACATAAATGTTAACAAGAATCCCTACCCACAATACTTTGAATAAAGAGCAGACATCAGAAGAGAATAGAGACAGGCTGACATATCAAAATCCTTGAGCTAGTTTTTCAGTTTCTGTATGCTTGTGTCTGTCCTATTTTTATTCATTTACAAATTTCTGCTGAAGATGTGATATTCCTGGTGAGACAACTGGCTGCAGAGTAGAAAGCAGGTATACAAATTAAAACTTTCAAGTGCCATTTGCACGTCTATCTCTGGTTCCTTCTTGACATATCACTGATTTTTACATACACTCTATACACAACTGTCATGTGGAGATTCTGCTTTATTCTGCATGTATAAGGAATACCCCAGGGCCAATCAGTTCATCCCACTGGACTCTAGAACGTCTGTACAAAAGGTCTGCAAAGGAGAAAGCCTTGTCCAAACAATGCATGTGCTTTGTTTTAACAAAGACTTAGCTGATGGATGGTGACATGGAGCTCCCATCTTTCACAGTTTTTGGAGTGTAAGAAGCTAACATTTGTAAAGTCAGAAGTTTGGGACGAGATACAACTCAAATATATACAGTTTCTCTACCACCTGATAATTTAATGTTTTGGAGGGATTACAGTTTCCATCACAATCATTCCTAGACATGTGCTTTCAATGAAAAATAAGTGATTGTATAAGCATCACTTTTATATACAAGCTGAAGATTAGTGATGAGTTCAGGTGGATAACTTTCTTGTGTCAAACTCCTTCTAAAATCATTAAAATGATACAATATTGGTAGCACCATGCTTTAATACCAGACGTTAATGAAATGTTAATAATAAAGTTAATGATTTAACTACAAATCACACAGAGGAATTTCAGTTGGGTATTTTCTACATAGAGTTCTACAAACAAACAAAAATATTGTAATGAGCAGAGCAGAAAGACAAGGGACAAGTATTTGGATCCTGCAGAAGCCACGTCCAAGGTCAGGAGTGGCGGCTGTGCTTCGCTGGATTGGCCGTGAGGAGATACCCCATGTCCAGGGTCAGAGAAATCCCAGTAAGATGGTAGACGCTGGAACAGCTGTGAGGAGATACCCTATGTCCAAGGGCAAAGGAGAAACCCCCACAGTGAGGTAGGAGAGGCAAATTAGAGTTTAGAATCAAACCCTATTCCTGCCAGAGACACTAAGAGGATTAAAACAAACCTCGTGTGCACCAGGACCCAGGGATCCCATCGAGACTGAGACAGAACTGTGTTTGAGCATCTCCTGTGGAGGCACAGGTCAGCGGTGGACTGCTACAGGGACAGTGGCTTTGGGTGCAGCAAACATGGGTATGACATAAGCCCTCTTGGAGAAGGTCGCTATTAACCCCACCATAGAGCTGCCAGGACTTACACAGGCTGGGAAATAGACTCTTGGAGGGCACACTCAGAACCTTGTGCGCCAGAACCCAGGAGAAGGGAACAGTGACCCCACAGGAGACTGACCCAGACTTGCCTGTGAGTGTCCAGGAGTCTCCAGCAGAGGCATGGGTTAGTGGTGGCCTGCTGCAGGGTTGGGGGCACTGAATGTAGCAGTACATTCATGGATCTTTTGAATGAGGTCACCATTATCTTAATTACCTCAAAAAGAGTTTGGCCCCAGGTAAATAGCAGGGAGGGAACACAGCTCCACCTATCAACAGAAAATTGAATTAAAGATTTACTGAGCAGGATCCTGCCCATCAGAACAAGACCCAGTTTCCCCCTCAGTCAGTCTCTCCCATCAGAAAGCTTCCATAAGCTTCTTATCCTTCTCCATCAAAGGGCAGACAGACTGTAAACCACAATCCCAGAAAACTAACCAATCTAATCACATAGACCACAGTCTTGTCTAACTCAATGAAACTATGAGCCACGCTGTGTAGGGCCAGCCAAGATGGACAGGTCATGGTTGAGAGTTTGACAGAATGTGGTCCACTAGAGGAGGGAATGGCAAACCACTTCAGTATTCCTGCCTTGAGAACCTCATGAACAGTATGAAAAGGCAAAAAAGATGAACTCCGCAGGTCGGTAGGTGCCTAGTATACTACTGGAGATCAGTGGAGAAATAAGTGCAGAAAGAAGGAAGGGACGGAGCCAAAGCAAAAACAACACCCAGTTGTGGGTGTGACTGGTGATGGAAACAAGGTCCAATGCTGTAGAGAGCAATATTACATAGGAACCTGGAATGTTAGGTCCATGAATCAAGGCAAACTGGAAGTGGTGAAACAGGAGGTGGCAAGAGTGAACGTCAACATTCTAGGAATCAGCGAACTAAAATGGACTGGAATGGGTGAATTTAACTCAGATGACCATTATATCTACTACTGTGGGCAGGAATCCCTTAGAAGAAATGGAAGAGCCATCATAGTCAACAAAAGAGTCTGAAATGCAGTACTTCAATGCAATCTCAAAAACGACAGAATGATCTCTGTTCATCTCCAAGGCAAACCATTCAATATCACAGTAATCCAAGTATATGCCCCGACCAGTAATGCTGAAGACACTGAAGTTGAACAGTTCTATGAAGACCTACAAGACCTTTTAGAACTAACACCCAAAAAAATATGTCCTTTTCACTATAGAGGACTGGAATGCAAAAGCAGAAAATCAATAAACACCTGGGGTAACAGGCAAATTTGGCCTTGCAGTACAGAAAGAAGCAGGGCAAAGGCTAATAGAGTTTTACCAAGAGAATGCACTGTCATAACAAGCACCCTCTTCCAACAACACAAGAGAAGACTCTACACATGGACATCAGATGGTCAACATTGAAATCAGATTGATTATATTCTTTGCAGCCAAATATGAAGATGCTGTATACAGTCAGCAAAAACAAGACTGGGAGATGACTGTGGTTCAGATCATGAACATCTTATTGCCAAATTCACTTAAATTGAAGAAAGTAAGGAAAACCACTAGACCATTCAGGTATGATGTAAATCAAATCCCTTTTGACTACACAATGGAAGTGAGAAATATATTTAAGGGACTAGATCTGATAGACAGAGTGCTTGATGAACTATGGACAGAGGTTCATGACATTGTACAGGAGACAGGGATCAAGAGCATCCCTAAGAAAAAGAAATGCAAAAAAAGCAAAATGGCTGTTGGAGGAGGCCTTACAAATAACTGTGAAAAGAAGAGAAGTGAAAAGCAAAGGAGAATAGGAAAGCTATACCTATTTGAATGCAGCGTTCCAAAGAATAGCAAGAAGAGATAAGAAAGCCTTCCTCAGTGATCAATGCAAAGAAATAGAGGGAAACAATAGAATAGGAAAGCCTTGGAGAAGGCAATGGCACCCCAATCCAGTGCTCTTGCCTGGAGAGTCCCATGGACGGAGGAGCCTGGTGGGCTGCAGTCCATGGGGTCACTGAGAGTCGGACACGACTGAACGATTTCACTTTGACTTTTCACTCTCATGCATTGGAGGAGGAAATGGCAGCCCACTCCATTGTTCTTGCCTGGAGAATCCCATGGACAGAGGAGCCTGGTGGGCTGCAGTCCATGGCATCACACACAGTCAGACATGACTGAAGCAACTTGGCGGCAGCAGCAGCAGCAGAGATCTCTTCAAAAAATTAGAGATACCAAGGAACATTTCATGCAAAGATGGGCTCAATAAAGGACATAAATGGTATGGACCTAACAGAAGCAGAAGATATTAAGAAGAGGTGGCAAGAATACACAGAAGAACAATACAAAAAATATCTTCACGACCCAGATAATCACGAAGGTGTGATCACTTACCTAGAGCCAGACATCCTGGGATGAAGTGAAGTGAAGTCAAGTGGGCCTTACAAGGCATCACTATGAATGACGCTAGTGGAGGTAAACCTAAAAGATGATGCTGTGAAAGTGCTGCACTCAAAATGCCAGAAAATTTGGAAAATTCAGCAGTGGCCAAAAGACTGGAAAAGATCATTTTTCATTTCAGTCCCTAAGAAAGGCAATGGCAAAGAATGCTCAAACTACTGCACAATTGCACTCATCTCACATGTTAGCAAAGTAATGCTCAAAATTCTCCAAGCCAGGCTTCAAACAATATGTGAACCATGAACTTTCAGATGTTCAAGCTGGTTTTAGAAAAGGCAGAGGAACCAGAGATCAAATTGCCAACATCCGCTGGATCATGGAAAAAGCAAGAGAGTTCCAGAAAAACATCTATTTCTGCTTTATTGACTATGCCAAAGCCTTTGACTGTGCGGATCACAATAAACTGTGGAAAATTCTGAAAGAGATGGGAATACCAGACCACCTGACCTGCCTCATGAGAAATCTGTATGCAGGTCAGGAAGCAACAGTTAGAACTGGACATGGAACAATAGACTGGTTCCAAATAGGAAAAAGAGTATGTCAAGGCTGTATGTTGTCACCCTGCTTATTTAACTTCTATGCAGAATACATCATGAGAAACGCTGGGCTGGAGGAAGCACAAGCTGGAATCAAGATTGTCGGAAGAAATATCAATAACCTCAGATATGCAGATGACACCACCCTTATGGCAAAATGTGAAGAAGGACCAATGAGCCTCTTGATGAAAGTGAAAGTGGAGAGTGAAAAAGTTGGCTGAAAGCTCAACAGTCAGAAAACTAAGATCATGGCATCCTGTCCCATCACTTCATGGGAAATAGATGGGGAAACAGTGGAAACAGTGAAAGACTTTATTTTGGGGGGGCTCCAAAATCACTGTGGATGGTGACTGTAGCCATGACATTAAAAGACGCTTACTCCTTGGAAGGAAAGTTGTGACCAACCTAGAGAGCATATTAAAAAGCAGAGACATTATTTTGCCAACAAAGGTCCGTCTAGTCCAAGCTATTATTTTTCCAGTAGTCATGTATGGATGTGAGAGTTGGACTATAAAGAAAGCTGAGCACCAAAGAATTGGTGCTTTTAAACTGTGGTATTGGACAAGACTCTTGAGAGTCTGTTGGACAGCAAGGAGATCCAACCAGTCCATTCTAAAGGAAATCAGTCCTGAATATTCATTGGAATGGACTGATGCTGAAGCTGAAACTCCAATACTTTGGCCACCTGATGCGAAGAACTGACTCATTGGAAAACACCTTGTAGCTGGGAAAGATTGAAGGCGGGAGGAGAAGGGGACGACAGAGGGTGAGATGGCTGGATGGCATCACCAACTCAACGGACATGAGTTTGGGTAAACTCCAGGAGTTGGGGATGGACTGGGAGGCCTGGAGTGCTGCAGTTCATGGGGTCACAAAGAGTCAGACACGACTGAGCGACTGAACTGAACTGAAGCTAACCGATGAAGCACAGAGGTAGAGTCAAGGCTAACCCATGGTAAATTCAGGGAGCATTTGCCTTTGTATCTTATTATCTAGTAAGGAAAAGGAGCTTTAGAAAATAACTCCATAGGCATGTTAGGGCATCTCCAAAAAAATTAATCAGCTTTAGCAGCTGTTTTTCCCCCAACTAACATAACTCGGTTTTCCTCTGCCTGATTTGTTAACAATACAGTGGGCAATGACACCACACAGACAAAAAAGTTTAGTATACCTGCTCAATTTGGGGGAAATGTTGATTATTGATAATATCTCATCATTTAAGGTTGGTTGGAAAAAAATTGAAAAATCATAAAGATATTGTAAAATAAGATTATGCATAATAAGATGAAAAGAGCACAGTACCTCAAAAATCAGAGGGAAAAACCTACTTTAAAAATAAAATAAATGCTGCAGAATAAAGAAGAAGATTTTAGAAAGTTTCTGCTTTGTCTTGCCATAAAAAGAAAAAGAAATGAAAACCATGAAACAAGATATGAAAGATGAGAGGATAAGACAATCGACTGAGATATAAAAAGGAATGAGCTGGGAGCCAGACAGAAGGGCAAAAGGAGCTGAATGAGATAAGGAGAAAATGAAAGGAAACAAAAGATACAATAACTAATTTTAAAACTGCTTTGAAAGCAGTAAAGAATCCATACTGTAAAAATTGAATCAATGATGTGAAAGCTGAAATTTTGAACTGCTTTAAGTTTCCATTATTCAGCAACAATAAATTACATTGAGATTAAGTTTTAAACATTATAAATAAAAGATTAATAGAGGGAAAATGAATGAAGATTATAGCAGAATGTGATATATTTTTTTAAAAAATTAAGTAAGTTTAAAAGTAATCATCTCATTAAAAACAATAGAAAAGTTGTTTAGAAAATAGTTAAGAATAGAAAAATAGTTGAGAAGCTCTTAAATATAATGAAGAAAAAATGAAAAGAAAAAAGTGAAAGTAAATAAAAAGAAAAAAATGAAAGTACATAAAATAAGCTAAATATGAGCAAGAAGAAATTGCTCATTTAAGACCATAAGAATGAATGTCTAAGCAAATGCTTTTGAAAAGCTTACTGAAATATATAATATTCTAGGAAAATATAAATTAATAAAAATTAATAAAAACAATTTAAACATTCTATGATTTTAAAAAAGCAATTATCACAAAAGACACTTAATAGCCAATGTTTCAGATTTCCTATAAAGAGTTTGCAGATTCATTTGGTATTATAGTTCTTTCAAATTTACAAGAAACAAATAATTATCTCCTAGAAATAGTTCCAGGGCATAGAAAATGAAGAAAGTCACATTAATTTGTTTTTAGAAGATAACAAAAACATTTAGCAAAAACTGAAAGAGAAACTTAATGAAGGAAAGTTACATGGCTCAAAATAGCCTGGAGTTAAAACTCCCCTCCAGGTCCACCTCACCATTCTATGCAAAACAAAGAACTCTCTCACCGGAAGAAAAAAAATTGACATTAAGGTTGATTACGCCCAGCTCCCAGCTAGTCCAACCTCTGGTCTATCTCCAAAATTCCTTGCCCCAGCCGTTTAAGAGATAACTACTCTGAACAACCTTAGAGAAGAACAGGCCCCCTTAAGACAGTAACTTTCCACATACATGCCTGTGTATACTTACTCTTTTCTTGGATAAGCACAGCAGCTCGCTAATCTGACTGCTGCCCCTTCTTGCCTCATTAAAGGTGATCTGCTTCTGTAAAGTGCCAGTCTCGTTCTTTTTCTGAACCTCGCCTTCTTTAACTCCCTTACCTTACACTTAAGATAGAACTCATTTAAAAATATTAATGAAATACTAGCAAAACAAATCCAGAATGTTATTAGTCAGGTAATAACAGCATATCCACCTGGGGTCAATTCCAGTAAGATTATAAAAGTCAGTATTAGAAAATCCATAAATATGGAGTTACATATGAGAAACAAAGTACACAAATTTTGTAATCATCATAGGAGTTGTTACCATCTGAGCCACCCCCGGGGAAACTGTGAAAAGACATTGGAAAATGTTTAATAGTCATTCCCGAAATAACGTTATTTCAGGTAACAGAAAAATAAGATTTTTTAATACAAAAATTATATAAAGCCCTAAAAGGTGTAGAAGTATCAAGTCTTGAAATTATCTATAGATTCAACTGAATCCCTACAATTGTGTGCCTGTGTGTGTGTGTTGCAGAAACTGATAAGCTGATTCTAAGTATAAAAAACAAGAATAGAGCTAAGCCAATATAGAACAAAGTTTGTGAGTTTTACACTAATGGATATCCAAGGCTGTATAAAGAAAAGAAACTGAAAGTGTTAGTTGCTCAGTCATGTACAACTCTTTGTGACCCTATGGACTGTAGCCCTGCCAGGCTCCACTATCCATGGAATTCTCCAGACTAGAATGCTGAAGTGAATAGCCATCCCTTTTGCCAGGGGATCTTCCCAACCCAGGGATTGAACCACGGTCTCCCACACGGCAAGCAGATTCTTTACTGTCTGAGCCACCAGGGAAGATCAAGATTGTATAAACTCGCAGTAAAAGAGACAGTACAGTATTTGCAATAACATAGATAAATAAATAAAAATAACTGAATATGGAGTCCAGAAGTCAGGAGGAGAAGAGTGGTGAAATCAACAAGTAATTAGAAGCCAAATCTTCTGGGATATTGTGGGCATTGTGAGGCTCTGCCTTCACTCTCAATGAGATAGGAAGCCTACTGAGTAGTTTGAATATAGTGACAAAATCTTATTCATATTTTAAAATTATCACTATCTCTGTGTAACTGTAAGAAAAAGACTAGTTTTAGACTCTATTTGGCATATCTTAATACCTTGAAATTGTGACTCCTTTGAAATAACTGGGAGTCCATTGGGCGTTTTTAAGTTAAAATAATAATTTAGAATATTCACATTCTTAATATCTTATAAAGTAAATTTGAAAATATTTTTTCCCCTTTGGGTAGAAGAGTGACATGGTTATTTAATGGCTGTATCTCTGAAGATAGTTGGTTGGTTGGTTTAGTCACTAAGTCATGTCCTCCTCTTGCAACCCCAAGGACTGTAACCTGTCAGGCTCCTCTGCTTTTGGCATTCTCCAGGCAAGAACACTGGAATGGGTTGCCATTCCTTTCTCCAAAGGATCTTCCTGACCCAGGAATCGAACCAGGGTCTCCTGCATTGCAGGCAGATTCTTTACCAACTGAGCTATGAGGGAAGTCCAATCTCTGAAAATACATAGCACTAAAACAAGGAACACTTTAGTAACTAAAACTAGAAAAATACGTTTATTTAAAATGTGGCTCAGGAATCTTCCTGCAATGCAGGAGACCTGGGTTCAGTCTCTGGGTTGGGAAGATCTCCTGGGGAAGGAAAAGGCTACCCACTCCAGTATTCTGGCCTGGAGATTTCCATGGACTCTATAGTCCATGGGATTGCAAAGAGTTTGACATGACTGAGTGACTTTCACCCTCAAAATGAATTTTGTCATGTGTTTAATTTAAATGTAAGTAATTTAACAACAGCTTTGTTTATATTTCAAAAGTTTAATGAAAAACCTCAAAAACACAGCAAAACTATTGAACAAGTGGAATTAAAACATTACATGTTTCATATTTTCTAGAGTTTTGGGGGGCTTCTTGTATTTAATTAGCCACTTAAATTTTGTTTCACTTTCTTTTCTTTACAATTGATTTCTATGAGGCCCTTATAGTTCAGGATATAATTTGAATATCTAAGGATGCTGAATAAAGCTAAAGATTATCTTTGTGGCCTATTTAATCTAAGCCAAGCTGGGAAAATTACAAAAGTGAGGTATCAATTTGGCAATTCCTATTTTTCTGAGGTACATAAAAATCTACCTGTTTAAGCACTCAGCCTTAAAAGAATAAGACAACTAAAGCCTGATATTACCATGTGTGCCTATCAGTTTCCACAAGTGTTTGTATGGCAGTCATTAACTCATGGACATTTTGCAAATGGATAGTTTCAGTTTTTATTTATTAATAAATTTACTCATGACTTAATAATTCCCTATATGCTAAAACCCAGGACAAATGTACCATCTTCTTAGAAATTGCATTCTCATGGGGTAATGAAGTTGTTGTTCAATTGCTAAGTCATCTCCTACTCTTTGCAGCCCTACAGACTATAGCCTGCCAGGCTCCTCTGGCCTCCAGTGTCTCCAGGAGTTTGTTCAGATTCATGCCCATTGAGTTGGTTATGCTATCTAACCATCTCACCCTCTGCCACACAGTCCTCCTTTTGCCTTCGATCTTTCCCAGCACCAGGGTCTTTTCCAAGTAGTCGTTTCTTTGCATTAGGTGGCCAAAGTATCAGAGCTTCAGTTTCAAAAACAATCCTTCCAGTGAATATTTAGAGCTGATTTCCTTTAGAATTTAATGATTTGCAGTCCATGATTCTTGATTCTTCTCAGCACCACAATTTTAAAGCATTAGGTTTTCAGAGTTCAGCCTTCTTTATGGTCCAACTCACATCCTTAAATGACTACTGAAAAAACATAGCTTTGACTAGACGGACATTTGTTGGCAAAGTCATGTCTCTGCTTTTTTAAAATGATACCTAGGTTTGTCATAGCTTTCCTTCCAAGGAGCAAGTGTCTTTTAACTTCATGGCTGCAATCACTATCCACAGTAATTTTGGAGCCCAAGAAAAGAAAATCTGTCACTACTTCCACTTTTTCCCCTTCTATTTGCCATGAAGTGATGGGACTGAGTGCCATGATCTTAGTTTTTTGAATGTTGAGTTTCAAGCCAATTTTTTCACTCTCCTCTTTCACCCTCATCAAGAGGCTTTTTGGTTTCTCATCACTTTCTGACATTAGAGTGGTATCATCTGCATATCTGGGCTGTTGGCATTTCTCTCAGCAATCTTGATTCCAGCTTGTGATTCATCCAGCTCAGCATTTCACATGATGCATTCTGCATATAAGGGTGACAATATTCAGCTTTGTTATGTGCCTTTCCCAATTTGGAACCAGTCCATAGTTCAAATGGGCCTTAGGAAGCATTACTAAGAAGAAAGCTAGTGGAAGTGATGGAATTCCAGCTGACCTATTTTGAATCCTAAAAGATGAAGCTGTTAAAGTGCTGTACTCAATATGCCAGCAAATTTGGAAAACTCAGCAGTGGCCACAGGACTGGAAAAGGTCAGTTTTCATTCCAACCCCAATAAGGGAAAAAATGTTCAAATTACTGCACAACTGTACTCATTTCTCATGCTAGCAAGGTAATGCTCAAAATCCTTCAAGCTAGGCTTCAACAGTATTTGGACTGAGAATTCCCAGATGTACAAACTGAATTTGGAAAAGGCAGAGGAAACAGAGATCAAATTGATAGATAATGTGAATGAGTAACCCAATAGATTTTCTAAAATAAGCTTTCTGGCATAGAGAAGAGGAGTTGGAATTATTTGTTAATCAAGGATGAGCTTGACATGTTCCAAAATAATGAAAAGCTTGATGACTCTAGGAACTTGTTACATTTGAGGAACAGTGAAAGCTTTTCATATATATTGTATATATATGGATATAAGATATATATATATGGATATACGATATATATATATCTTATTGTTTCAATTTCTCTGAAGAACTTTAATATGGTACTAACTTTTATATTAAGCCAAAAAGTTCAAGACAAAAAGATATCCATACTGTATTGATTCTACAAACCTCTAAATACAATAAAAATACATATCAAAGTAGCCAGAAAAAAAAAAAACTACAGATGAATAGTAATTAGGGTGATATCTGATTTCTCCAAGGCAACAAGTAAATTGAAAATAAATAAAAATTGAAAAAAAAAAATAAGTAAATAAGAAATGTAAATCAATAAAGTTTCTTGAAAGTCCTAAAGAAAATAGCAGTAAACACAAGACTGCATATTTCAAAATTATATTCTGAGAAAAAAAGCCATTATCAGAGAAAAAAATCCTGAATGAGTTCATTATCAACAGACTTTCACTCAAGGAGAATATGAAGAATATACTTTAGAAAAATAGAGAAGGGGGGATGCCAAAAAATTGTCATAAAGGGAAAATTGCAACATGTTAGAAGAAATGGTGACAACAGTGTAAACTTGTTAACAAGCACAAATATAGCTGGCTTAACAGTAGCAATGATGCCTAATATGCAAGCTTAAAAATTTAAGAAAGAATAATTTTTGATAGCCTCAGCAAATGAGTCAGAAGAAGGTTGTTAAGAGAAAAACTATTTTTCAAAATGAGAGTAAAGATGTTGATGAAATTACAGGAAGATCCCCTGGAAAAGGAAATGGCAATCCACTCCAACTGCCTACTGGAGACTACAGTTGACCCTTGAACAATGTAGGTTTACAGGTAAGCACACTGCACATGGTCTAAAATCCACCGGTAGTATAGTCTGCCTCCATATCCTCCATATCAGCAGTTCCACACTTGGGACTTCAATAAACTGCAGATCCTGTAGTAATTTATGACATGTAAATCACAGAACACAGAGGACTTTTAGGGCACTGATAAAACTCTGTAGCATGTGATAGCTATAGATACATGTTATTATACCTTTGTCCCAACCAATGGAATATAAAACACCTAGAGAGAACTCTTATTTAAACTATGGACTTTAGGTGACTATGCTGTGTCAAGGTAGGTGCATCAGTTGTAACAAATACCCCACTTGGATGAAGAATATTATGCATATGGGGAGGGGGAACAGGGGATCAATAGGCAAATCTTTGTACTTTCCCCTCAGTTTTATTGTGAACCCAGAAACTGCTCTAAACATAAAAACCAAATCAACCCCCCTAAAAAAAAAAACTAAGAAATTAACATTGCTACAATACTACTAACTCAACCATAACAACAACAACAAAATTATGTACTTATATAGTACAATAAGAACAGGCTTCCTGCATGGTTCAACAGTATAGAATTTGCCTGCAATTCAGGAAACACCAGTTCGATCCCTGGATCAGGGAGATCTTCTGGAAGAGGAAATGGTCACCCACTCCAGTATTCCTGCCTGGAGAATCCCATGGACAGAGGAGTCTGGCGAGCTACAGTCCACAGAGTCAGAGTCAGATATGACTGAGCACACACACACGTATAATACAATAAGAACTACAAATAAATACTACAAATATGTAGTACTGACTATTGAAAAAGATCCACATGTAGGTGGGTCCAGGCAGATCAAAACTATGTTGTTCATGAATCAAATGTATATTGATTTAATTGTGTATACAAATGTTTCTAAGACAGCATGTACATTCCTAAACACAGGGAAAAGAAAAGGAAGAAAGAAAGGAGAAAGGGAGAAAGAGAGGCACAAAATAAAAAGATGGAAATCTAGACATAATAGTAATTACAATCAACTAAAAAGGACAAAATATTTGAAAGATCAAAAAATAAACAAAAGCCAGTGATGCACTATGTACAAGAATCATGTCTTTAAAATAAGTATTCATAAAAAATGAAAAGATGAAAATTAAAATCTGAAGGGGTCACAAAGAATCGGACACAGCTGAATGACTGAACTGAACTGAACAGTTAAGAAAATGAACAACACAGTAATTTGAATGCGAAGATTAATATAATGGATAATTAAATTATGATAAAGCAGCAACTGATATAATGAGAACTCTAAAGGGTAGCCAAGGACAGAAGAAGAATATGCAAGGAAGAGCTGGTTTGAAAGAGGAAAGAGCACTCCAAGGCTGGATATCAGACCTCATTGAAGGTGTGCATGCAGCCCATGGATTGTGCAGGGTTTCTGGAGCCAAAACTGGATTGCCATGGTGCAGAGTTCCCAGAATTTCTATTCCACTTAATGCAAACACTAGTGGAGCAGAAGGAGTCAGTTTCAAGGGATGCAATTATGACTGTGTCAATAGGTAGATTGTGTCCTTGCACAGATGGAACTTACAGTTTGATGTTTGGCCCTCTTTTAAGAATAACAGTGTAACACACGGACGTAATACTCTCCCCTTTCAGATCAGATCAGATCAGTTGCTCAATCGTGTCAGACTCTTTGCGACCCCATGAATCGCAGCTTGCCAGGCCTCCTTGTCCATCACCAACTCCCGGAGTTCACCCAGACTCACGTCCATCGAGTCAGTGATGCCATCCAGCCATCTCATCCTCTGTTGTCCCCTTCTCCTCCTGCCCCCAATCCCTCCCAGCATCAGAGTCTTTTCCAATAAGTCAACTCTTCGCATGAGGTGGCCAAAGTACTGGAGTTTCACCTTTAGCATCATTCCTTCCAAAGAAATCCCAGGGCTGATCTCCTTAAGAATGGAGTGGTTGGATCTCCTTGCAGTCCTAGGGACTCTCAAGAGTCTTCTCCAACACCAAGTTTCAAAAGCATCAATTCTTTGGTGCTCAGCCTTCTTCACAGTCCAACTCTCACATCCATACATGACCACAGGAAAAACCATAGCCTTGACTAGACAGACCTTTGTTGCCAAAGTAATGTCTCTGCTTTTGAACATGCTATCTAGGTTGGTCATAACTTTGCTTCCAAGGAGTAACCGTCTTTTAATTTCATGGCTGCAGTCACCATCTGCAGTGATTTTGGAGCCGAGAAAAATAAAGTCTGACACTGTTTCCACTGTTTCCCCATCTATTTCCCATGAAGTGATGGGACCAGATGCCATGATCTTCATTTTCTGAATGTTGAGCTTTAAGCCAACTTTTTCACTCTCCACTTTCACTTTCATCAAGAGGCTTTTGAGTTTCTCTTCACTTTCTGCCATAAGGGTGGTGTCATCTGCATATTTGAGGTTATTGATATGTCTCCCAGCAATCTTGATTCCAGCTTGTGCTTCTTCCAGTCCAGCATTTCTCATGATGTACTCTGCATAGAAGTTAAATAAACAGGGTGACAATATACAGCCTTGACGTACTCCTTTTCCTATTTGGAAGCAGTCTGTTGTTCCATGTCCACTTCTAACTGTTGCTTCCTGACCTGCATACAAATTTCTCAAGAGGCAGATCAGGTGGTCTGGTATTCCCATCTCTTGCAGAATTTTCCACAGTTTATTGTGATCTGCACAGTCAAAGGCTTTGGCATAGTCAATAAAGCCGAAATAGATGTTTGTCTGGAACTCTCTTGCTTTTTCCATGATCCAGTGGATGTTGGCAATTTGATCTCTGGTTCCTCTGACTTTTCTAAAACCAGCTTGAACATCAGGAAGTTCACGGTTCATATATTGCTGAAGCCTGGCTTGGAGAATTTTGAGCATGACTTTACTAGCGTGTGAGATGAGTGCAATTGTGCAGTAGTTTGAGCATTCTTTGGCATTGCCTTTCTTTGGGATTGGAATGAAAACTGACCCTTGCCAGTCCTGTGGCCACTGCTGAGTTTCCCAAATTTGCTGGCATATTGAGTGTAGCACTTTCACAGCATCATCTTTCAGGATTTGGAATAGCTCAACTGGAATTCTATCACCTCCACTAGCTTTGTTCGTAGTGATGCTTTCTAAGACCCACTTGACTTCACATTCCAGGATGTCTGGCTCTAGGTCAGTGATCACACCATCATGATTATCTGAGTCGTGAAGATCTTTTTTGTACAGTTCTTCTGTTTATTCTTGCCATCTCTTCTTAATATCTTCTGCTTCTGTTAGGTCCATACCATTTCTGTTCTTTATCGAGCCCATCTTTGCATGAAATGTTCCTTCAGTATCTCTAATTTTCTTGAAGAGATATCTAGTCTTTCCCATTCTGTTGTTTTCCTCTATTTCTTTGCATTGATCGCTGAAGAAGGCTTTCTTATCTCTCCTTGCTGTTCTTTGGAACTCTGCATTCAGATGTTTATATCTGTCCTTTTCTCCTTTGCTTTTCGCTTCTCTTCTTTTCACAGCTATTTGTAAGGCCTCCCCAGACAGCCATTTTGCTTTTTTGCATTTCTTTTCCATGTGGATGGTCTTGATCCCTGTCTCCTGTACAATGTCACGAACCACATTCCATAGTTCATCAGGCACTCTATCTATCAGATCTAGGCCCTTAAATCTATTTCTCACTTCCACTGTATTTCAATTATCCTCTAACTTTTCTCTTATTTATTTTAAACATTACAACTTTTACTTTCCACTGAATCAACTATCCTCTCTTTAAACACCTCTGCTTGTCTTCAGTGAATCATCTCTAGGCTCTTCATGTATCTTCAGTGCACCAAATGTGACAGAACACTCAATTAAAAGAAGATTGAAATTCTTATCATGTCAATTCTTGAATGACTCATCCTGTAATGTATTTAGAAGTATGTTAACTTCTGTCCAAGTAGTCAGTCATAAACCTACATTTGTCCTGGAGTTTGTGCTTTTTAATCCTACTCTATCCTATACATGTAATCTTAATTGGAGAATTCTTGTTTTCTCCGCTTATCAAAATTCTAAGTAGAACAACTCCTAAAACAATGTGGGGGACAGACTTAAACTGTCATATATGCTAGCCCAAGAAGATTGTCAGCTGTTGCCTGTTGCTTTAGCCTTCAAACTATGCATATGAAACTAAGAATGGGAAATATTCAAAAGGTGGACTGGTTAATCAGAATGTCACATGGAAAAGAATTGAAAGCCTTCCTAAAATCAAATTCTATTACTTCTTTTATGTCCCTTTGTCTACATAACCTATCTGCGAGATTACAACACATCTTTCAGAATTATATGTTCTGTCTCAGACTCTTCTGTGATCACTACATTGTGTGCTAATCATTCTGTTATTTTCAGTCATCACACTGAAACTGCTCTCAATATAACTTAGAGAATCATTTTTTCCTTCCTTTTAAAAGAATGGAAACATTCTGTTTCCTAATTCTTTCATGAACTAGTAAAACAATAGGTTTTTATTATTTCCCATCTTTCAAATTATATTTAGGGGAAACTGCTAATAAAAGCAGTTTGGGGCTTTTCTGGGGGCACAGTGGTAAAAAAATCTGCCTGCCAATGCCGGAGACTCAAGAGACTCGAATTTGATCCCTGGGTGAGGAAGATCCCCTGGAATAGGAAATGGCAACCCATTCAAGTATTATTGCCTGGAAAATCCCATGAACAGAGGACGCTGGCGGGCTACAGTCCATAGCGTCAAAAACAGACACTAACCAAAGTGACACAGCACACACTTGACATTGCATGTAAGTATTATCATACTCATTTTAAAATGAGGAAATTGAAGTTCTTAAGTGCAAGAAACATGTAAGTGATGGAGCTACAGAGTCACGTGCTTTCTCTCTGTCTTTCAGATTTCCATTTTCATATTACGGTTACTAATTTTTCCTTACACCTTTTTACCACTTTCACTTAAAATATTGGAAGAATGTGTAAAATGTTTATCACAGCTCCTGAATTAATTCTACATAGACATATTATTTTTATTATTAAACTTAAAACACTTAAAATATTATTTAGAATTAATTTAATATTTTTATGTTATAGAGAGGAATATTTCATTCACCTTCAAGAAATATCCATCAATAGAGATGCAGATGTTGAGAATGGACTTGTGAACACAGGATGGGGAAGGAGAGGGTGGGATGAATTGGGAGAGGGGTATTGACATATACACATTACCATGTGTAAAACAGATAGCTGGTGGGAAACTTCTGTATAATACAAGGAGCTCAGCTTGCTGCTCTGTGTTGACCTAGAAGGGTGGTATGGATGGGAAGGAGGAAAGCTCAAGAGGGAGAGGATATATGTACACATATAGCTGATTTACATTACTATACACCAGAAACTAATACAACATTGTAAAGCAATTATAGTCAAATTTTAAAAATGAATCAATAAAATTTTAAAAAGAGACAGTATCTTGCATGCGTGCGTGTGTGCATACTAACCGGCTTTAGTCGTGTTTGACTCTTTGCAACCCTATGGACTGTAGCCCACCAGGGTCCTCTGTCCCTGGGATTTTCCAGGGAAGTTCTGCAGTGGGTTGTCAAACCCTCCTCCAGGGAATCTTCCTGACCCAAGGATTAAGATGCATCTCTTATGTCTCCTAAACTGGCAAGTGGGTTCTTTACCATTAGTGCCACCTGGGAAGCCCAGAAATAAGTAAGTGTAATTCATGAGAAGGCTCTAATCTTGCCTCTAATATTTCCTACTCAAGTGACTCTGGTTAAGTCACCAACATTTTCTCTGAGCCTCAGTTTCCTCCTCTGTCAATCAGAAGAAGTGGGCTTAACAATCAGAAATCCATTTCAGCTCCAGGGTTCTGTATTGTTTTGTACTTCCTTCATGTAGACCAGTGAGTTATTTTCATTACAGCCATAAAATGTGGTTTAGTTGGGCTTGATCTAACCCAGCCAAACCATTGGATTTGTATGTCTGTGTTGACGCAGCCAGGTGGAGGTCAAGGACACCGGTAACCGCCAGCGATACAGGACCTTTGTGCTGATCTTTGCCTTTCACACAGCATGTGGCCAGTGGAAAAGGTGTATTCTGTATTTGATCAGTCTGAGCAGAGCTATGTTTGGTGCTCTCATTGCTCTACTTAAGATTCTCTTAAGTTTTTGTCAAAAACAGTGACCTGTTCTATTTCATATATGAAAGCTTCACATTAAAAGAATATGAGGTAACAAATATCTTTACTGAAGCTCTGTTGGCAGCTGAAATCACTGACAACTTCCTGGCTGTGATTCATAATCTATATCGGTGCCTTTGAGACAGCAGGCTATTGATTTTTCCCTGTCTATAATCCAAGACCATATACAGAGCTTGTTAGACATCTGTGGGAATATAAACTGAGTTTTGATACAAGTTAAGAAGTTTCTCTTAGTGGGGCACTTAAATTTTTGTCATAGAGAAAATCCTTACACAACTGTAATCTTGGTGAACTTTTTGAAAACAAATGATTCAATGTGTTAGCTTGCAGGCTTTGGGATAGAGGACTCAGTGAGATTTGAAAATTTATTTTCTTTTTTTTTGCCCAGAGTTTAAATAACATAATTTTCTCCAGTGGTTAGGACACCACCTATTAAATAATGATCAGGCTTTTTCTCTTCTTTATACCTAAAAATACCTTTTATTTGATGAAATTAATTAAGATGAATTTCAAGTGCATTAGGGAGATAAATGTAGGGCATGGACATAAATAAAACTGCTAAAACAGTCATACAGGACGAACTATAAAGACACTTCTGAAGAAAAGTGAATAGAGCTTATACATGTCAAAAACTGTGTATTTATTTCCCTGAAAAATACGTAACTATTTCTAATTCATTGCATATGTGTCTTACCAAAACAAGCAAATGAATTTCTTTTTTTAAGTAGACGTCTCAGAGAGAACAAAGGAAAGTATTAAGTTTTTCCATAAGGTATTTTCTTAAGTAGCAGAGTAAATAATGCTTATCTAATCCTATCACTTTTGAAAGAGAAGCCATATTACAAAGTAAAGTATATACACATAGAAATTGAAAGAAAGAAAAGGTATTCAATGTATACAACTAATACTTATCCAAAGTTTATAATTTCTAAACAAAATTCACTTGAAATGAGATGAAAATTCACCTTGCACTTTTTATATAGTATTCATTCTAACTCTATTTTTTGTCAAATGTTTTATTTTAATAAAAATAACACCTGATATTTACAGATGATACATTATGTGCTAAAAGCGCTTTTAAACACTTGACATGGGCAACTCACTGACCCTCACAATAATCCTGAGGGAGGGATAATGATACTATTATATTAATAAATATTGTACTATTAATATGCTGTAATACTAAGACTATTATTATCCCCATTTCTCATGCAGACACTGAGGTACAGAGATGTTAAATAGCCCAAGTTTAGACAACCAGTAAAAGTTGAAGTCAAGAGTCAAATCCAAGCAGCAGAAATCAGGAGATTACACTCAAACTGCTTGTTTATCTTCTATTGGAATATTTTGAGTTACTTTAGGGCAAAAATTATTAACTCATTTTTGTATCACCTGTAGTACCTAACATATTGCCTTGTACATACATTATCTATAAATAAAATTAGAGATAAATTGAATCATAGATAAAACATGTAAGGAAAATAAAATTAACTTAGATAAAATTTAATCCATATGAGGACCCCCACACTTAGAATAAAACACAGCACTAAGACTAACGTTTTTCACTATTTTTTAACCAATGCTGTATTTCAGTAAAGTCTTCCCTGTTAATTTGTCTGGTATCTCCAAATGCCCTAGATTATATTAATAATGCATTTTTTGAAGTTGAAATAATAGGAAAAATGGGAATTGTAACCCAAATATTTTTTAAGTGTTACTTTATCTTATACCCTGGCCTCAAGTCACTTATTTAGCTTCTCCACACATACATCTTCATATGTACACTTTAGTTTTACTAATATATTAATAAATCTTTTACAACTGTAAATTTATAAATTTACAACTGTAAGAGATTTATAAATTATCTGTTGAGAATAACAGCACACAAAATATCTTAATGCCTAAAATCCATTTTGTATTCGAAAAAATTGTGAGTGCCATAAAGTAAGAAGCTAGCAGACAGTTGAAATTCATCAAAAAACTGAACAGAACAATTGGGCCTTCATCTAAAAAGATAATTCTCCTAATGCAAGAAAAGAGTGAACTGGGGGAAATAGTAACAGCAGCGGCAACAATTGCACAGCAGCAGAAAGAAAATGAATGCTTCTAATTAAAAGCCAATCTCTGAAAATCATTCACCACGAGGACCAGGAAAAATAATTTTAGAAAACTATTTTAAACTCTCTGCAGGACTTAGGAAAGCTCAATGAAATAGATGTGTAAAGCCATAATAAAAGGATGAATTAAAATGAAAAGACCAGTTGATGTCATAAGGAAAAAGACATGTGAGATTTAAAATATATATATCTGAGTGAGGAGAAAAAGTATTGAAGCAGAATTAAAATCTTAATTGGAGGCAATGAAGACAGAAATAGACATATAAAAATAATGATAAAATATATTTTGTAATGTAGTTGAAATAAAATTGAAAAACCTACCTAAATTAAACATATTGAAATATATAAAATTCTTGTGACAAAAATAAAAAAGAAACCACAAATAAGTTACAATAAAAAGATTGAATAAATAAATAAAAATCCTAGGATACCATGAATTTTTAGGTGAGTGTTACAAATTGTTAAGAAATAAATAATCCTTATTTTATGTTACTACAAAAAAGATATAAAAATCATTTAAAAAATATCATCTAACAACCATCTAAGGTTAGTAGGGGAAAAGGCATGATAAAACAGTAATTATCCCAGAATTAGAACCAGTTGAACATCAGAAAGCTATCATTGGGGTTCATCATTACAATGAACTAAGAACAAAATTTATATCAATAAATACTATAATTACTATATTAAAATACCAAGTATTGTATAACGCAAAAATCTATATATTTAAAAATTATAGTTTTGTAAACTTTAAAACCTACTTATGATTTAAAATAGCATAGCATATGAAGACTGCAAAAAATGAGAGAGAATTTCCTCAAGGTCATTCCACCAAAACTTGCAGCAAATACATTTAATGAGGAAATTTTTTTCACATTCCATTTAAGATGAGGGTAAAGGCAATGGCACTCCACTCCAGTACTCTTGCCTGGAAAATCCCATGGACGGAGGAGCCTGGTAGGCTGCAGTCTATGGGGTCGCTAGGAGTGGGACACAACTGAGCGACTTCACTTGGACTTTTCACTTTCATGCATTAGAGAAGGAAATGGCAACCCACTCCAGTGTTCTTGCCTGGAAATCCCAGGGACAGGGGAGCCTGGTGGGCTGCCGTCTATGGGGTCACACGGAGTCGGACACGACTGAAGTGACTTAGCAGCAGCAGCAGCAGCAAAAGCAATGGTGAAAATGACTATTCTTTCATTATAGCATTGGAGAGTCTGTCTACAGCAACAGAGAGAGGGAGATTAAATAAGTGGAATTAGAAGTGAGAACCACCAGTTCTTTTCAGTTCTCACCAAGTTTGTGAAAGAGCATGGGCTGCTTATTCTCTGAATGCTGGAGAACTATTAAGGAAAATATGGAACTAAGGAAACAACAGCAAACTATAAATCTGAGGTCGTAGATGGCTCCTCTGAACTGATAGAATTGGGAGAGAGGGTTTACAGTTGTTGGATGTGGCCATGAAGTCTGTACAATGCACAACTCCAGAAGAGGTTATTTGCATAAGCTAGCTTTAAGTAACCTGGAGGTCCCAGGGGAATGGCTGCAACTTGGAGCAGAGGCAAGAGGCTGGATGACAATGCTCTAGTAGTATGAGAGAGAAACTGTCTGATTATTTTCTCTTTTCTTTCACTCACCTTTGGCTTATACCAGTAATTGACTTCTCCATTCCTACAGCAATACTTCTCCATTCCTACAGCAGTATTTGATAATGGTGTATACCTTTTGTGCCGGAGAAGGCAATGGCACCCCACTCCAGTACTCTTGCCTGGAAAATCCCATGGATGGAGGAGCCTGGAAGGCTGCAGTCCATGGGGTCGCTGAGGGTCGGACATGACTGAGTCACTTCACTTTCACTTTTCACTTTCATGCACTGGAGAAGGAAATGGTAACCCACTCCAGTGTTCTTGCCTGGAGAATCCCAGGGATGGGGCATCCTGGTGGGCTGCCATCTATGGGGTCGCACAGAATTGGACACGACTGAAGTGAGTCAACAGCAGCAGCAGCATACCCTTTGTGCAGCTATGGGGGGGGGCGGGGCGGGATTTACCAGGGTGAGAAGTTGGGCAAAACAAGATTTTTGGCCAATTTCTTGGGCATTCATTCCTTCACCTCTCACTTCCAGGCAGTCAAGGTGGGTAAAATGTAATTTTTTCCCAGTGTTATTCTCTTCAAGAATATTGACTGGAATTCTGTCATGCGTAGGCATTGCCACACTGCAGATCAACTCTTTCCTTCTGGATTCACCAGAGACTAGAATATGGCCTTCTAACTTCCTTCAAACACTTTTGAGGACAGAGACGCCTACAGACTGCAAAGAATCTACCCCCACAAGTCAAGTATAAAGACATAACAAACCAAGCAAAATGTAGGATCGAAAGCAGAACCACTGCAATAGATGGATCAAGGATATAAAATAAATTAAAAATTTACTAAAATAGATATGAAAAATTAACAAAATAAATCTTTTATTTAATTAATTAAATAAAAATTAACAAAATGTTTACATTTAAGATTTTAAAATAAATAAACAATAGGTATGAAAATTAAGTATAAAATATTAGGCAGTTGATATAATCAGTCCAAACTGTCCTTATTTGCAGAGAAAATGAGTCTACTTAGAAAATCCAAGAGAATAAAAGAACTAATAAAACAATTAAGAGATTTCATCAAAGTTGTCAGATACAAACTCAGCCTACAAAAATTAACCATCTAGAAATTATAACAGATAACAAGATTTTTTAGAAACAAACCTAACCACAAAATCACATGTCCTTGATGATGAATATGTTAAGATTATTAAAGGACATTAAAGAAGAACTAAATAAATGAAAAGAGACATGATGTTCATGGCTGGCAAAACATAACGTAATATAGACATCAATTCACCCCAATTAGTCTATAAATTAAATTAAACGACAATAAATACCCTAACTTGGTTTTACTTCACAAGCTGATTCTAAAATTTATGTCAAGAATAAACTTCATCAATAGAAAAGATGAGTCAATAACTAAATTAAAGGAATATAATTTGCTTATTGGGTATTAAAATACATTGAAAAGTTAAAACAATAAAAGATGAGGAAGCTTTTTGTGTTGGAAGAAATAAATATATAATTGAAAGAGAAACTGATATTGCATGATAAATTCAGCAGAAACATACAAATTACTTCACAAGTGGTATGGGGAAAAGTGGCTCACTAAAGAAAAATAAAGATGATCTATACTTAAAGTTAAATATTTCAAGTGAATCCATGACTTCTATATAGTAGATAAATGGAGGTCCCTTTGACCATGGAATAAGAAAAGATTTCTTAATCAAGACTCAAAAATCACAAATCAGTTGGGTAAATGTATTGTTACTTCTCAAAACACACAGCTTTAGTTTCAGAACTTGGATCATAGGTAAATTTAAAGAACAATCAAAAGTAGACAAATATCTTTTTGTGATGCCTAAAACTTACAGGCAAGTCTGGCTCAGTCTCTGTGGGGTCACTGCTCCTCTCCCCTTGGTACTGGTGCACACAAGATTTTGTTTATGCCCTCTAAGTCTCTGGAAGGTATGAGGTTTGTCTTCAGTGTGATTGTGCCCCTCCTATCATCTTGTTAAAGATTCTTTTGTTCTTGGATGTGGGGTATCTTTTTTTGGTGGGTTCCAACATCCTCCTGTCAATGGTTGTTCAGCAGCTAGTTGTGATTTTGTTGTTCTTACAGAAGAAGATGAATGCACATTCTTCTACTCCACCATCTTGGAGTCTATTCTCTATAGCATTGACACCAGGCTTGGCGTAAGGAGATGGCTGATTTGATTGAGGCTAAGAATGCATGGCTGCATTGAGAAGCAGATAGGTTTAAAAAAAGAGAGAGAGAGAGAAGTAGCAAGAATACCCAGAAGAACTGTACAAGAAAGGTCTCAATGGCCTGGATAATCACGATGGTATAGTCACTCACCTAGAGCCAGACATCCTAGAGTGTGAAGTCAAGTGGGCCTTAGGAAGCATCACTATGAACAAAGCCAGTGGAGGTCATGGAATTGTAGATGAACCATTTTAAATCCGAAAAGATGATGCTAATAAAGTGCTGCACTCAGTAGGCCGGCAAACTTGGAAAACTCAGCAGAGGTCACAGGACTGGAAAAGGTCAGTTTTCATTCCAATCCTAAAGAAAGGCAATGCCAAAGAATACTCAACTACTGCACAATTATGCTTATTTCACATGCTAACAAGGTAATGGTCCAAATTCATCAAGCTAGGCTTCAACAGTATATGAATTGAGAACTTCCAGATGTACAAACTGGATTTACAAAAGGCAGAGGAACCAGAGATCAAATTGCAAACATCTGTTGGATCATGAAAAAAGCAAGAGAATTTCAGAAAAAAAAAAAAAAAATCTGCTTCACTGACTATGCTAAAACCTCTGACTGTGTGGATCACAACAAGCTGTGGACATTTTTTAAAGAGATGGGAATACCAGACCACCTACCTGCTTCCTGAGAAACCTGTATGCAGGTCAAGAAACAATAGTTAGAACAAGACATGAAACAATGGACTGGTTCAAAATTGGGAAAGGAGTGTGTCAAGGCTATATATTGTCACCCTGCTTATATAACTTCTACACAGAGTATATCATGTGAAATGAAGGGCTGGATGAATCATAAACTGGAATCAAGACTGCTGGGAGAAATATCAATAACCTCCGATATGCAGATGACACCACCCTAATAGCAGAAAGTGAAGAGGAACTAAAGAGCCTTTTGATGAAGGTAAAAAAGGAGAGTGAAAAAGCTGGCTTAAAGCTCAACATTCAAAAAACTAAGATCATGGCATCCAGTCCCATCACTTCATGGCAAATAGATGGGGAAAAATGGAAACAGTGACACAGACTTTATTTTCTTGGGCTCCAAAATCACTTCAGAGGGTGACTGCAACCATAAAATTAAAGACACTTGCTCCTTGGAAGGAAAGCTATGGCAAACCTAGACAACATATTAAAAAGCAGAGACATGACTTTACTAACAAAGGTCCATACAGTCAAAGCTATTGTTTTTCCAGTAGTCATGTACTGATGTGAAAGTTGGACCATAAAGAAGACTGAGCACCTAAGATTTGATTCAAATTGTGGTGCTGGAGAAGACTCTTGAGAGTCCCTTGGACTGCAGGGAGATCAAACCAGTCAATCCTAAAGGAACTCAACCCTGAAGATTTGGAAGGACTGATGCTGAAGCTGAAGTTCCAATACTTTGGCCATCTGATACGAAGAGCCAACTCATTGGAAACGACCCTGATGCTGGGAAAATTTGAAGGCAACAGGAAAAGGGAGTGGCAGAGGATGAGATGGTTAGATAGCATCACTGATTCAATGGACATGACTCTGAGCAAACACTGGGAGATACTGGAGGACAGACGAGCCTGATGTGCTACAGCCCATGGGGTCATAGTAGGACACGATTTAGTGACTGGACAACAAATATTAATGCAACTTTATTCAGATTACTGATATTAGATTAATCTCAAAGACATGTTTGGTTGGTGTTGAGTAATTCTATCCTCAAAGAAACCTTTCCTTTTGAAATAATTTAAAGTACTAGTCAGAGGGATCAAATGTTCTAGAATGAACTGCAGTCACCTGTAGGTAAAGTCATCTTTACATAATGGGTAGAGAAGAATCTTTGTGTCTTGGATGCAGTTCAGGAAAAGAAGGAGGCTGAAGGATACAGTAGATTTCAAATAGAACACTATAGAAACCATTACTTTCAGCTAGTAAAATACTTTAAAACCATTCTTTTTCTTGTATGAAGAGTTAGGGATAAGCCAGTGAAGATATATTTATTTTCATCCTCACACCTGATGGAAAGAGATCCCTTGACTAAAATCCCAGTGTTTTCCTCTTTTTTAGAAAAATTTATTGGGATCACATGAAAAGTTTGCATCAAATCATACACATTTTTCTGCTCATCAGGGGATTTATTTTCAATTTCTTCACAGTCTTTTTCAATGCAGTTGCTGTCTAATAAGTCTGTATCTAGGCATGCTGGTCAGAGATTTTAGCTTTTCTTTATTATTCAAAAATTTCTAGAACACCACATATTGTGAAAACAATCGCATTTAGTCACCAATATAATTAATTTGTGCAAGCAGAGAACTTCAATTATAAGAAAGCTCTATATGAAAAATATGACAATGTAGCAGCGGAACAGGAAGAAAGAATAAAATTTAAAAATATTCCTCTGTTGAAAGTTAATTCCCCATTTAAATTATTTAAGAATCTGAAAAATGTTTAAAGTACCAGTTCTTAGAAAAGATGTTGGCTTACCTAAAGATGTAAAAATAAAGTGAAATTAATTCTCACTCTATATTTAAAATAATTAATATTAGTTGTCTCTCTTAACTTGGAACTATACTTATTAATATGTGAATAACCAGGCATTTTTCACAAAGTTAACAGAGAATCAGTATCCAATGAACTCTGGATTCTTTTATCTTCAAGTGGAATTACTGGGATCTCTAGCCATTTTATAGTATGAATAACAAGAACCAATTCTGGAATATTATCCTGAGATCATATATTTCTTTAATGGTCACTATGAAACAGTACCATTCACATCCAAGTCATAAATGTGGGATGTTTCTGAATTTGTCTGCTTCACTGGGCACCAATGGGCAGAGCAGAGGGATTCAGCAAAGCTTCTATTCTTCAAGATTAAAAAGATATGCTTTGTTCTTTCTCCTTCAGTTAAACCAAGAACATTTTCTTTCTTTTTTATTTTATTTTTTAATTATTACTTTTTAGTGCACTTGAGACAGAGAAGGCAATGGCAACCCACTCCAGTAATCTTGCCTGGCAAATCTCATGGACGGTGGAGCCTGGTAGGCTGCAGTCCATGGGGTTGCTAGGAGCGGGACACAACTAAGCGACTTCACTTTCACTTTTCACTTTCATGCATTAGAGAAGGAAATGGTAACCCACTCCAGTGTTCTTGCTTGGAAAATCCCAGGGACGGGGAGCCTGGTGGGCTGCTGTCTATGGGGTCGCACAGAGTCGGACACCACTGAAGCAACTTAGCAGCAGCAGCAGTGCACTTGAGAAATTTTTTTTTTCCAAAACTGAGATTCTCTTTAACAAGTGGTGCTGGGAAATCTGGTCAACCACTTGTAAAAGAATGAAACTAGAACACTTTTTAACACCATACACAAAAATAAACTCAAAATGGATTAAAGATCTCAACGTAAGACCAGAAACTATAAAACTCCTAGAGGAGAACATAGGCAAAACACTCTCCGACATACATCACAGCAGGATCCTCTATGACCCACCTCCCAGAATATTGGAAATAAAAGCAAAAATAAACAAATGGGACCTAATTAACCTTAAAAGCTTCTGCACATCAAAGGAAACTGTTAGTAAGGTGAAAAGACAGCCTTCAGAATGGGAGAAAATAATAGCAAATGAAGCAACGGACAAACAACTAACCTCAAAAATATACAAGCAACTCCTACAGCTCAACTCCAGAAAAATAAATGACCCAATCAAAAAATGGGCCAAAGAACTAAATAGACATTTCTCCAAAGAAGACATACAGAGGGCTAACAAACACATGAAAAGATGCTCAACATCACTCATTATCAGAGAAATGCAAATCAAAACCACTATGAGGTACCATTTCACACCAGTCAGAATGGCTGCGATCCAAAAGTCTACAAATAATAAATGCTGGAGAGGGTGTGGAGAAAAGGGAACCCTCTTACACTGTTGGTGGGAATGCAAACTAGTACAGCCACTATGGAGAACAGTGTGGAGATTCCTTAAAAAACTGGAAATAGAACTGCCTTATGATCCAGCAATCCCACTGCTGGGCATACACACTGAGGAAACCAGAAGGGAAAGAGACACGTGTACCCCAATGTTCATCGCAGCACTGTTTATAATAGCCAGGACATGGAAGCAACCTAGATGTCCATCAGCAGATGAATGGATAAGAAAGCTGTGGTACATATACACAATGGAGTATTACTCAGCCATTAAAAAGAATACATTTGAATCAGTTCTAATGAGGTGGATGAAACTGGAGCCTATTATACAGAGTGAAGTAAGCCAGAAGGAAAAACACCAATACAGTATAATAACACATATATACGGAACTTAGAAAGATGGTAACAATAACTCTGTGTATGAGACAGCAAAAGAGACACTGATGTATAGAACAGTCTTATGGACTCTATGGGAGAGGGGGAGGGTGGGAAGATTTGGGAGAATGGCATTGAAACATGTAAAATATCATGTATGAAACGAGATGCCAGTCCAGGTTCGATGCACGATACGGGATGCTTGGGGCTAGTGCACTGGGACGACCCAGAGGGATGGTATGGGGAGGGAGGAGGGAGGAGGGTTCAGGATGGGGAACACATGTATACCTGTGGCGGATTCATTTTGATATTTGGCAAAACTAATACAATTATGTAAAGTTTAAAAATAAAATAAAATTAAAAAAAAAAAAGGAGAAGGTAAAAAAAAAAACAAAACTGAGATTCACTAAATGGCAGTGCTTCTCTATCCACTTCCTATCATATATATATATGATATCTAACACCTAATCTCTTTACAGATAGATGAATAGATAGATCTTAAAGAAATGTTTTATATATATATATATACTCACACACATGAAAGTGAAAGTTTCTCAGTCATGTCCAACTCTTTGTAACTGCATGAACCATAGCCTGCTAGGCTCCTCTGTCCATGGAGTTGTATAGGCCAGAATACTGGAGTGGGTTGCCATTTCCTTCTCCAGGGGATCTTCCTGACCCAGGGATCAAACCCAAGTCTCCCACATTGCAGATGGATGACTCTTTACCAGTTGAGCTACCAAGTGTATGTATACTAAGTGTAGACATATTTGTACAGAGAGAGTGAAAGACAGAGACAGAAACACAGAAAAAGAGAAACAAAGAATCAAAGAATGCTTGTTCTTTCTCTTTTGTGGTCTTGATCTCTTTAGGTATCTGTGAATGCATTACTACCGCTTATTGGCAACTTAAGTTTGGGTGCCACTCCATAAACTGCTACCTCATTCACATTAAAAATCAATGAATTATTTATCCTTTACTGCTTATCTAGGGCTATGCTGCTTGCCTGTTAAAGAAGTCATAGAAGGATTACATATGGTACATATGACATAATTTCCCACATCAAGAGGCTGTGACCATGAGGTTTTAAGTCTTATGTGCAAACACTATAATGAATAGCACATTATGGAGTAATGAGTAAGATAATGAGAGCTAAATGAACCTCCTTCTATTCTCATTTTCACTGATTCCTCTTTTCATTTATCTCTCTCGGATGCTGCTGATCTATTTTTCTCTTTCCTCATTTCTCTTTCACTTTGCGTACAATGAAATCCCATTAGTGACTTCAAAGGACTTTGTACTAAAAGTACCGCGTGCACCCTACTCCCTCCAGTAGTTAAAACTAAAAAGGCTCAAACTTCCCTGGTGGTCCAGTGGTTAAGAATCTGCCTGCCAAGGCAGGGGACGTGGGTTTGATCCCTGGTCTGTGAAGATTCCACATGCCTTGCAGCAACTAAGCATGTTCCCTGCAACTACTAAGCTTGTGCATTACAACTACTGAAGCCCACACCCTAGAGCCCGTACTCTGCAACAAGAGAAGCTGCGGCACCGAGAAGCCCATGCGCTGCAATTAGAGTAGCCCCTGCTTGCCGCAACTAGAGAGAGCCTGAACACAGCAATGAAGGCCAGCACAGCAAAAATAAAAATAAATAAATGAATAAAAATTTTAAAAACTCTAGAAAGAATCACATTAATTAACACCCCTGGTGTTATCCCAAGGCTCTTCCCTACATCTTAGTGTGTATCGTCTATTGTTTTCCTGATATCCAGCCCCCATCACCATCTTCCTGGTTTCTCTTTTGTTCTGTTCAATGTGGCACCTTGTGCTTTCTTAACTTGGTGGCAATTGTATAATCATCATTATTGTAGAATAAACACTACAGAGTTTGTCCCACAATAAAATTATTTGTATATTTATGCCTTCATGTTGGGATATCATTACATAGATTACCTTGTGTTGCTTTAACTATCTCATATCTTTAAAAACTATATTTATATGTTTATTGATGTAAGAATTGGGAATTTTACAGTTCTATAGTAATGCATGTTTGCTTTTTTGATACCAACAAGAATGTTGCAGTGTAGAAGACCCTGTAATGGGAACCGGGAGAAAGGGAGTCGATTTACCTCTCTTGCATTTCTGTTTCCTCTCATATGAACCAGGGTCTAGACTGACTGATGATGGGGTCTTCTTGCTCTCGTGTTCAGTGATCTCATGTGTGTTGTACCTTCCCTAGCGAGGCCTCTACACAGGACAGAATACTTCCAGACTGAGTTAATCTGACATTTCAGTATTGTTTTCTCTGCCTTGGAATACAAGTCTCTGCATTCTCTCTTTATGGAACTATAGTTAATTGGACCCTGCCGCTCCCCAATTGTGGTATAAATAGAGTTAATAGCACATGAGATCATTTAAGCAGATTTTTAAAAATTTTTTTCTATCTTAAAATTTTACATATACACCATATATATATGAAAACCTATCACATCAAACACTTGATTTCATACAAGTTAACATTTAGGTTGAAGCTAAATTTACTTACGGTTACAAATGGAGTAAATGCAAGGAAAATTGTTGAATAAATATGTTACCGAGTTCAAGTTCATACTGCTTGACTTAGGGCAGGCCAATAAATTGAGAGATGACTTGTTGAGGCAAGAAATAGTGACTTTACTTGGAAAGCCAGCAGACAGAGGTGATGGTGGACTAGTGTCCTGAATTGTCTTGTCCAGGTTTGAATGCTAATTTCTTTTGTAGAACAAAATGAAGAAAAGTGAGGAGGTAAAATAAAAAGGTGGTAAGTTGCTGCAAATATTTCCTGGTTCAGACCAGACCCCAGAAAAGTGTTAATTTCTTTTTTCCTACAGCCATTCACAAGTGAGCCTGACCAGAATGTTTCCTGTGAGCTAAGCAAAGGTGTTTTAGCTTAATGTTCAAGCATGGGAGGCAGGGTTGCTAGAGATGGGGCATCATGTATACTTTAAGCTATAAGCAACATCTCTTTACTGATTATCTTGTAGTAAAGGCATAGAACACAAATGTTAAAGGAACCGATGCAATGCAGAGTAGGATTAGTTCTTTCCTATGACAAATTCACTTTATATACTCAATCCCAGTGATAGTTGTATATATGGCAAAAGCTATGAAGGCACTTTACAAAAATCTCCAGACTTGGAAACTTGGCTACATTAATCCTAAAAGGCCCAAGCAGATCATAGCCAGTTGGCTTTTTGTAATTTTGTACTTTCTCCCATAGGCATCCCAAGTTGGCTTAGTTGCAAAGTACCCACTTGCCAAGCAGGAGACCTGGGTTCGATCCCTAGGTCAGAAAGCTTCCCTGGAGAAGGAAATAGCAACCCACTCTGGTATTCTTGCCTGGGAAATCCCATGACAGAGAAGCCTGGAGGGCTACAGTCCATGGGGTTGCAAAAGAGTCAGACACAACTTGGTGATTAAATAACAAAATAACAACTTTCTCTTACATCCCTCTAATGCCACTTTCCAAAGTTTTGGAGACCATCTTTGCTCTTTAATGTTCACCAATCTTTCACCAAGACACAGAAGAGTGTGCTGATGATGTTTGTTTTGCCTGTTTGTATGTTTGAATTTATCATTATTAATATTCCTGCTGGCTTTGCTTCTTTGAAAAATATAACACACATATAGTCCCTTCAACACTAATGGGTTTTCTACCCTACTGAATTTTACTGTGACTTTGCCCTATCTCTAAAAATTGATCTGACAACATAGGCAACACCACCACACAGGAACTGACAGTCAGTGACAGTTATTGGGAGGAAGTAGGGGCAATGGAATGTAACACTAAATAAAAATCTTTCTCAGAAATGCATCTGCAAGGCTACAAAAGCCTTCATTGTTTTAGGAAACATCGCTTCATTAATAGACTGAGGGTTTGAAGCTGAATTCAGCAATATTTTGAAAAATTCAAGTTCTCTTCATTAAATTATTTGTATCTGAGTTTTAAGAGATTTTTTTTAAAGGGCCATTTCACCACAACTTTTGTAGATAGGGTAACTGAAATTCATTATCTTCTCAGCTCTATTCCCAGACCTAACTTTAATCAAAGGGAGTTTTATACTGAAGACATACAATTTCTATTTAATTAGATGGTCTAGGGCATATAGATGAGCTAATATTTCTAGAGGCATCTCTAAGGCTCTTTACAAGGGCCATTGTGTTTTACAGTGTCACAGAAAAAAGGGAAGTTAAATCATGATTTTTACTAGGGCTTTAGGAAAAAAAAAAAGCAATTGTCTTGCATTGTAAACAGGACTATTCAACCCCTTCTGCCTTAAGCAAAAAGTATAAGGGAAGCTTTTAATCAGGTTATTACCTAAAGGTTCAGAATATTCTGTTTTTGGAAGATGGAAATCTAGTGCATTACACAGGTAAAAAACAATGTGTAGATGCTTAAGGAGTATTGTAAGCAAAAGGACCAATCTGATTTCAACAGGGGCTGAAGACAGTTGAGCAATTTGGTTGAGTTTCTCAATTTTTATACTTGTGGGTTATCTTTTTATAATTCTCTGTTTAAGGTAATCTTACTAGTAAAAGATACAGATGATACTAAATCAATATTAAATGGAGTTTGATAAATGAGGCTCTCTGCATTCCTCAAACAGTTTCCTGGACTTCCTTAAAATGCCCTACAATTACTGTAATATGGGGGATGCTCACAAAACCAGTCATAAACATGGATGTTTCCTGTGAATGTTACTTGTTACCTGTCTTGATATTTTAATCCAACTGTTACTCTGATCATAATCATTTTGGAATCCTCTCTGACTTCTAAAGTTATGAGAATAAATCTAAAACAATGTTTATGAATGGGAGACCAATTGAATCTTTTCAGATTTCATTAAATTGGCTCTCAAGCATATTTCTTTTTCTTTCTTTATTTTTGTTTTGATGGGAGAGCAAATGCAACATTTTTGGTACTATAGTAGCCTCTGGTGTATTGTTATGCTCAGCATTATCTTAATTTTACTAGAGATAAACTCGATCTTTTAGCCCAACAGTCTTGCTAACTTTAATCTAAAAAAAATAAATAAATAAAATGAAATCTTTATTATAAAAAGAAAATTGGCTTTTTTCTTATTTAATACTAGCATAAAATATGGAGGAAAACTCAATATGTTGTATTAGCCAATAAATCAAGTCCAATTTTTGTACACTCTGTATGTATCAATAGCCATACTACAAGAAACATACACAATATTTTCAGCTGTTAATAAGCCACTTTTTGGTTTCAGATATAGCAGTAAAGTATAATAAGATAAATTGTTAATATTCTAAAACAATTTATTACTGAAAATTAGGTTACCTGGACAAAAGCAACAGAAGCTTTGAAATTAAGAGTATGACAAGAACAGGGGTGGAAGCAACTTACATAGGGAGAGGAAATATACAAGAAAAGTAAAGAAAGAAGAGAAATGGACATTTTCCCATAGTGAAGGTAGTAGAACTGAGTTAGGGAGTGTCTCAAATGCTAAACTGACAACCACATCACTAAAAATGAATGTAAACTCCTCAGCCACATGCCGGAAAAACTGCAGAACCACTATGAGGTAGTTATTACTGGAATTTGAATTTGCTTCCACTTGATGGTGCTATTTTATTACCCAAGATTTGCTAGCTAAAATTAATTGATTACATTTAGAAGTATTCCAAAGTAAATTGTCTTATTTCACAAAATAAATATTAACACTAATGTATTGGCAAGTCATCAGAATATTTAAAACTATAAAAATAGCAAAAGAGATACCAATTAAGTATGAAAGGATGAGATATAAAATATAGAACTAATTACATCTGTTACATCTATATTTATTTATTCCTAAAACAGACCTATAACATCTTCCATATTTTCCTATAAAACTTACCTTCCTATCATTTTTTCCCTTTGTGTTTCTTCTAGAAAAGCAAAGTTCATACCATTGATTTGGCTGCCTTCAGTTTCATTCAACTCATCATCTTAAATGGAAAATCATCTTTATTTTATTCTCCTTAATATTTTTACATTTGTCATATTAAAAATGCATATTCATATCTGAAAATTTAGATAATGCAAAAGAGTCAAAAGGACCAGAAAAGTCAAAACTGGTTCCTTGATTCACTTTTCAAATATTTACCCAACACTTTCCTCAACACTGGCAACTCAACAGCCATTCAAATGCCCTAGCTAACCTCAAGTCACCAGCAGTCTAGCAGAGGAGGCAAACACACAAGCTGGTATTTCAAAGTGGAGTAATATGGACACTGCAGGAGCACCGAGAGCTGTGCAAGCCGGGTATATGGAAGGTTTTCAACAGGAGGCAACATACAAACTGAATCTAGCAGTTTTATCTCTTTTTCTCTTCTTTCCTTTGTTGGTTTATAAGAAGGAGGGAGTCAAGTAGGTGTTTTGATTGAAAGTCAGGTGAGAGGAAATATTTAGGTAGGAGATTGGAGCCCAGGGCTTGAAACACTTGTGAAGGGGTTGGGCTTGACTAGGTAGAGGTGTAGATCCCTCCTTTTCAGATATGACACTCAATCTTTTTGATGTGGGAGAAGGCAAGGTGGAAAAGACGGAGGTAAATATTGGATAATGACTCCTTGAGAAGAGTACTGAAGATCTAAAGTAATCCTCAAAAGAAATAGGCAAGTGGGTCAATCAAGAATTATCACAAAAGATTATCCTGGAAGTTGAGGCTCTAACTGAGATTTTAAAAGATTAAGTTTGCAGCGATCCTTGTTCTTGTCTTGTTTAGTCTCGTTTAGTCGCTAAGTCATGTCTGATTCTTTGTGACCCCATGGACTGCAGCAGTGATCCTGATAATTATTGTTACCATGTTTCATTAGGAATATTGGTTAAAAAAAAGATACATAGTTGCCATGTAAATCCTGGTAGCCTTTACTATTATCATAGCAGTATTCATTCATTTTTTTGGCTTTAACAAGTTAATCCAATAGTGTGAAAAATCAAGAAAGTGGAAAATTTACTTTTCTCAATTATAAATTGGAATGGTAGTAGAAGAGTTGACTGTCTACCTTATTTTTAACAACTCTGGAATTAATGTGAGCTAAGATATGCTCTTTTAGGGCATTTTCTCATTAATACAATATTTCTTCATCACATTATCTTCCCAAAATGTTCATAATAAAAATTCCATTCATCAATTCTACATTTTCAAGATCTACCAGTCTATCAAGTTTAAATCTAGCTCATACCCACTGCATGAAGGATTCCTACTCTTCACTTACTGCTTGAAATCCCAATTCAGACAAAATAACTTTTTCTCACATAAAAATTCAGAATTTTATTATATTTAGTTAATTTAAAGATGGAATATGGTAGTGAGGTTAGTAGTGAACAGACCCAATTCCCTCTGCTATCTATAAACACATTTAGGATTAAATGCTAGTCTATCCAGCTTTATACTGCCCAGTGCAAACCATGTAAACAAGCCCTTTTAAATCAATTAAAACTTTTAAAATACTGGGGCTTTCCTGGTAGCTCAGCTGGTAAAGAATCTACCTGCAATTCAGGAGACCCCAGTTAGATTCCCCAGTCAGGAAGATCCACTGGAAATGGATTAGGCTATGCACTCCAGTACTCGGGATTCCCTGATGGCTCAGCTGGTAAGAATCCACCTGCAGTGAGAGAGACCTAAGTCTGATTCTTAGGTTTGGAAGATCCTCTGGAGAAGGGAAAGGCTACCCACTCCACTGGAGAATTCCTTGGAGAATTCTATACAGTCCATGGGGTCACAAAAAGTTGGACATGACTGAGTGACTTTCACTTAAAAATATTGTGAACAGACTAACTTGAGTAACTACTTGTTTTTGTTCCTAAAAATTCTGGGGCTGGTGGTAAGAGGCTGAGTAGAAATTGGGATTTTAAGGGAGGAGTTCAATCAAAGTGTAGAGAAATATATATCCTATGAAATACTGGTCAATTTCCAACCATCCACACAGTAAAACTGTAGTCGTCAACATAGCTCTCTGTACGTTTTGAGACTGGTTAATAATATTCTAATGTATAGGAAGTAGACACTACAAAACATGTTTGTTATTAGTTCACTGCATTTGAGAAAGCAGAGTATTAGTGCCTTCAGGGGACAAGTTAAAATCTATCTTAAGACTAATTATAAGTTTCCTCTTGGCACTAAACTTGTTTACGTGATATCAAATTGAACTGTACTTTTTTATTCTTGCTCAAGTGTCTAGGAATAATCTGTAATTTCATACAAAACCAGGTCAATCAGTTGTGATCCATCCATTTCCAAGTGATTGTTTTTTCCTTAATAGTTTTATTATGATAATAGGTGTATCTTATATTAAATGTGAATATTTGGTCCAACAAATGCACTTTAATTTCCAAAATTAGGAAAAACTATAAAAGGAAATTTCAAATATATTTATCATTAAAGAAAATTTAAATTGATTTCAACTATAACATCAAAAGATAAAACCCAAAACACAAAAACCTGAATTTAGACAGGGAGTTTTATATATTAGAATAGAAAAGATTTTTTTTTTTCATTTTATCTTTTCAATAGTATCCTTGGATTGTAATGTTACCATACTACCACAGAATCTTTGCCTTTGGGTTTCTACCTGCTTTCCACAACTGCAGCCAGTACTTCCAACTTATCAGTCATATTTTTTAGATTGGACTAAGCAGACTGTGGAAAACAACAGGGATATTTTGAATAATCACTGTGGCACATTGGGAGAATTGCTTGGGTAAATTGTCACAGCATTCACCAGTTCTGTTTATATTATTTGCCTGCTGATTTCATTACTGTATTTCTTTTTGTTTAATATACAGAAACAAGCTCAGGCACCTGCAGAGAACCTCAAAATCAAGCAGGCCCCCAACTACAGAGAAACAATTTGTTTGCATTTTCTTAATTCAAATAAAAATTTATTTTCTCCGGTTGTTCAAGGTATAAGGCACAGCATGCTCAATTTCTACAAAATTTCATCCAAATAGTGTTGCAGTGACAATGTTGGTTTTTCAAGTAAAATTGCTCTGAGAAGAAAAAAAGCAGCATTCTTTTCCTTGAAACACATGCATCTCCCAGGCCACCCAGGTGGGTCTGGCTCTAGTTTCCTGAGGAACAGCAGCATAACCTAGTGGAAAGACCCTGGACAAGAGCCCAAAGATTCAAGTTCTCAAGTCTAATCTTGAGACTGCTAATCACTCATTCCGGCTGTCTCTCTAGTTCAGGGTGGTGTAATCAACTCACTGAGAGAAAATAGAAATTGCTTTTTGTCATTAACAAGTGTGAATGTCAGACGGAACTTAAAAAAAACAAACAAACATGATCTGGTTAACATAGTCAAGTGAAATTATAAGGTTAATCATATTCTAAACATTTGCTTTTCACCTCAGAAAAATAATATTGTTCACTCTATTTGAGAAACTTAAAACTGTGGATAAATGGCGAATATAGATTTATATGAATTTTATTTGTCATAATAACTCATGTTATATATATAACTTCTTTCATATTTTATTTTCTATTTTCAATCTCTATGTATATGTATGTGCGTTTAATATATATAATCATAAGTGCACATTAAGTCACACAGTACATTTTCTCAAATTTAAACCTCCAAACTTTATTAGGTTAATAGTTAGGAATATCTTTTAAATCTGTCACTTAACACACATTATAATTCTTAGTAAATAATTTAATTTTATGTGATTTAGAAATTTAGTTATATATGTTATTGCAAAATATTTATCTGCATTGGATAGTACAGAAAATAATGCAACACAAGTGAGGGGACAAAAAGAAAAAATATATGTATATACTAAAGTTCTTTTTTAAACCAGGAAATAGATTTAGAACATTTATTTTTAATTGTATGCCATTAGAATTATTTTATAAATGCAAGACAAAAGTATAAGGACATTGGAGATTGAAAATGAAATTGGGTTGCAGTTCCAAATCTCAAATCCTATCTATATATATTGAGAAAAATAAACAGCAACATTAGCAATCATGAATATTCTATATTTAATCTATGAATCCAATTGAGATATATTGGCTATCTCATTTCTGGATGAAGAATTTAGGAGTAAAACATGTTACAGTATCAGCTAACAAATACAGCATGAATAGAAAAAGTACCTTTCAAATTACAGCAATCACCCTTGCCATTTTTATCCCTTTTGGATGGATCTTTAGTCCGTGGTTCTTAATTTCACTGGGATTAATTTGCCAGCATTCTGAAGACACTTATCTTATTTTCTGGAATTCAGAAAGAGATCAGCCTCCACACAATCTATTTCACTTATCTTTCAGAACAGCAGCACATGATGAAAGGAGATTCATGTTGAATGAATATATTTGTCATTGTCCATGGTGCCTAGATTATATGAATATGACCTAGATGATTTCTTTTTCTTAACACAATGGGACATACTTATGCATAAATAAATCCTATGCAATATAAGAACTATCCTTCTTACTAATTCTCATTTTTAGTCATAATTAATATCCTCACCTTGATCATAAGTTATTTGCTTTATAAGAACATTTTCTTGATTATGAAAGAAAAAGTTGAGCTTCATGCATTTTTTTAAGTAAGCTGTTAAAGTATCCATTTGAATTCATTTATTTTTGAACCCAGATTATAATTACAAACTGCCTTGCTCATTCAGTCTTTTTAGTTGTCAAAATTAGTGTTATTATATATATATATATATATATATACACACACACACATATAATTAATAAGGTAGAGAACTAAAGGTAAGATAAATATTTCTAAATATTTATGTCCTTCTTTTCACATAAATGAACCTGGTTTCATTGGGTTTTCTTCGTTTTATAGATAAAAAGGAAGAGAGCAAGTCAGAAACAAGCAGACTCAATAAAATATAAATCAGGGCTAAACTTGGGAAATCTTGATAGATGCAACTTCTCAGGAGTGACAATACAGGGAACACATTTCACTTTTAAACTTTTTTCCATTAGTTTTTTGACAGGAGTACACTAGTTCAGCTTTAATGAGATTCTAGTGTAAAAACTTCAGGGCTAAATAAAAGAAACAAATCAAAAGGACCGAATGATTGCCATTTAATGTGAGAGAATGAAAGTGCAAACAATCATTGTGTGACATCTAGCTGTGCTAGTCACGGCAGAATGACAGGTAGAACAATTCAAAGTTACTGATCTAAAGACGGAATAACAGCTTATATGTTTGAAGTGCTTAGAAGATGAAGAAATAAAACAGACTCTGAGATAAGACATGGTTAAACCTTTTAAATTCCATGCCCTATTGTCAGTATCATTTGAATGGTTTTGCACACATTTTTTTTCCTGAAATCATGTGATTGAAGGAGTTAATTTTAGAGCTTATTTTATGGTTTTATGCTCTAGGCTTCAGACAATTTTTAAACTAAATATAATATCACGTATAATATGCTTGAATAATCAAAAATATATTTTGCTGGTTTTCTAGTCTGTGTTTTAAGAATTCACTTTTGGGGTTATACTCATAGGTAAAATTGATGCAGCTTTGATTTAAAAGCAGTCTGACTATTTCCACACTTAAAAATAGTATTAATTTCATCTTTTACTTATTTTTATTTTAGAAAATAAAGAAAATCACCAATTCTTTCTTGCAATAAGCCTTTTTATCAGTGAAATAACCCATTCTAGTTACTGCTGGAAACAATAATCTGTAATTGCTGCTTTCAGTCCTAATTTGGCCTGTCCTTACTTTTTCATCTCAATCTAATCTAAACCTATTTGAGCAAATAAAATGATATTTACCTCATCCTCTGTTACAAGCTTTCAAGATTACAGGCTTCAGGAAAAATCAATACAAAATACCATCTTAGCAGCAGGTTTGTGCTCAGTAAGAATGCTAACTTTTTTCCCCAGTATTTCTGACTCTCAGCTATCCCGGAGTGAAAGCAGAACTCATACCATTAAAAAGAGAAAAAAGATTTAAAAAAAAAAAAAAAAGGGAGAAAGAAAAACAAAACCACTTCAGTGATACACTTGGTGCTGGGTTAGGGGCAACTTTCAGCTTACAAGCCAAAGTGGAGTGTGTGGTCAAGCTCCCAACCTTTAACTCCTGTTTCTGCATGACACATCTTACAGAGTTCACAAAAAGGAGGTTCTTGACCTCACGGAAGATTTTTTCAGACTCAAATACCATCTTCATTTATTATTTATTTGCTTCAAGCAGTTGGGACTTGGGGTATCATCATACCTGACTGGTTGATTTAAGGAAGTAGCCACCTCTCTGTGGGGGAATCTCATGAGAATAAAATCCTATTACTTTCCAAAAAGATTACTTCATTTACTTCCCAGAATAAGCTTTTGATGAAAACATTAGAATGTTGAGTTTGTAAACAACCAGGAATTCTCAGAAGTATTGCCCTTTTTTTGATGTTTCAAATGGAAGCTTATTTTGAGTTTGTTTTTTTGAGGCAGGTGGGGGGGAGTGTGGTGCAAGTGAGGTATTTTTTTTTTTTTAAACTTAGTAAACACAAATAGGTTAGTTCTTGTAATAAGACTTTGCTGGAATATTAAATTGTGGCACATGGATGTTCTTTAGTGGTCTAAAAGGTAGGACTCTTTCTTCCTTTTCAAACTTCTGAAAGAAATTTGCCCTTGCCTCAAATAATCTCTCTTGATTTTTGAGTAGACTCTGTTTTGAAGAACTATGGAGAAAGTTTAGTTTGTCTCTATAGGGTCTTAAGAGGCATAATTAGAGTACTTTCAAAAAGAAAAAAACTGTAGACAAAAATTGTTGAAAAAATAACATCATCCTTTTCCCCCATCCCTTATTCCAATACGACCAGTGGAGAAAAATGTCTGGCAAATATTTTTCCCTAGGTATTATAACAGAGTGATTAACACTATAGAATTCTCAACAAATTTTTGAATAAGGAATATGTGCTATTTCTTCTATGCTGAATTGGTATTACTTTTAGGGCTATCATATTGGATACAATTAAATAAACTACTACTTTAAAGCCTAGTAGTGAAAATACTATTCATTTTCATAATATAGACAAATTCCCTTGTAACAAATACCATTACGGAACTGTTCCTGATTCAACAGTATTTGATATTAGAAAACACATTTTTCAAGATGTTTTTATTGAGATTACTACACTTTTTATAAAAATGATTTTGAAACTTCAAATGGTATAATTATATAGTGTCATTAGATTTTATGACTCCTTAATTGATATTTACTGTTATAAAAATTGATTAAATGTCATTTTCTGGTGACATTATTTTATATTAAGAAAAACATGTTTTCAGTGATAACCTCAGGTTAAAAATGTTTCAGTCTTAATTTGTTGCATAGTTAGTTTCAGGAATATTCAGTTCAGCAAAATAATGTAGTGAAGCAAAATAATCTTGATTATCCATTGGTTCTTGCTGTAATGTAATTTTACATGTGTATTTGTTATCTAATTTCTAGGCAAATGCATTATAGCATTTTCAAAATTCTCCAATATGAATTTCTGTATCATCACTGAATAATCATATCTGAAAATACTTATAATGTAAAATCATATACAAAATATTGGCTAAACATACAATATATCCATATTGAAAATTCTGAAACTAAAATATGGAAATTTTTAAAATTACTTAAAGAGAGAGAAAATATTATGGGTTTATAATTATTGTCAACCATTATATTCTCATTATTAGAATCCACTGGTAAGCCAAATAGAAAATATAAACATACATACACATTTTTTAATTTTATTCCACTGTGTGTATACACAGTCTTAATATAAATCTAAATGCAGAATAGTAATTTCTGTGATTCTTTCTGAAGTCTTGATCTCATTTGACAAATTTCATCTCTGCATTATTTGAAACAATCAATAAAATGGTTAAATCACAGGAACTTTTGGTAAAAATGCTGCAAGTAATACATAAAAGTTTTTCATATACCATAGTTTGACTACAAAGTCAACCATTACTTGGAAGGCCATCATTCTAAATTTAGTTGATCACTGTATCACATAAGCATAGAAAGTAGTTTTATATATTAAGGAAAATAAATATCATTTGAAAGACCTTGGCTTCTGCATTTACTCTGTGCCATGATTTTGCTGTTATTACAGAACTTACTCATCAAATGTGGAAAGCAGACAAAAACATAATAAAACCTGATTTTTTATTTCCTCTTTTTTTTGGTAAAAGGAATGATCATTTTAAAGCACATAAGCAATATGTATGGACATATATGTGTATATGCATACATATTATACACACTTATGGATGCAGAAAATGTACATGATCAGAATTCGGTAGAATGTGTCCCATGTTTAGCCACTGCACTGTGTAAATAACCACCATGTGATGATTATGTGAGTGTTACACATTATTTAATAGATGACACTGAAAGGTAGTTAGTGGCTGTTCACATAACATTATCCATTTTGGGATCATTGTAAATAAAAGCTTAGAATTTCTATTGCATGGGATATTAAACTCTTAATATCTGTTAGAATTTAATTTTTGTCCACAACAATATTTTTAAGAACTGACTCCATTTCAGAATATTTATATCCTTAGGAAAAGAAAATATTCTTTTTAAGAGTTTTCTTTTCTTGAGTTAACCCCAATGGTGGTCCAGTTGGTAAAGAATCTGCCTGCAATGCAGGAGACCCAGGTTGGATCTCTGGGTTGGGAAGATCCCCTGGAGGAAGGCATGGCAACGCACTCCAGTATTCTTGCCTGGAGAAGCACCATGGACAGAGGACCCTGGCGGGCTACAGTCCATGGGGTTACAAAGAGTCGGACATGATTAAGTGACTAAGCACACACATACACAACAGTTTAAGACTACTTTTAAGCATAATTATCATGGCTTTGTGTACTAACTAAATTATTAATTCTTTAATTTCCATTCCATATTTACATTTCCTTGATTGTCTCAAACATTTTTTTCTTAAAAATGGTTGATTTAAAATAGTACTCAACACCCACTTGCAACATTCAGCCAATTTAATTTTTTACCAGTTTTATTGAGAAATAATTGACATATAGCACTTGATTTTAAGGTGTACTAGCTGATGTATTTCTAAAGTATGTTTTATTCTTTAGGTCTTCTATTTTTCTATTTTTTTCATTTTCCCCTTTTTTTGGCCTTATTTTGGTAAAATAGAGTCACCTGACTTGTGGAATATTCAACTGTTCCTTTGTGGCATTGTTTAACTTGTTCTTTATTCTCAACATTTGAATGGATTAGATTAAGATGCAATTATTTTAAGAAAGAACAATTTGTAGGTTGTGTTACATTCTTTCTATTGCATCACAACATGAGGTGTATAGTGTTAGTTCATCTCATTTTGTGTCAGTGAACTATTAACATAAGAATGTTACCAAACATTTTTTTTATGAAGAAAGAAGTCATGAAATCTCAGTAGTACCCAATGAGAAGCATCTATTCTCATAGATCTGTGAGTCACCTGTGCTTCAACTAATCTATACATCAGGAGAGTGGTTATATATCAAACTCTGATGTCTGTGAAAGCTCAGCTTGAAATGATTCTCATCCAACTTGGAATATCAAGCTTAATTCTTCTCAAGAGAATGGAAAGACACAGGAAGAGGTGGGGAAATCCATTAAATTTCTTGAAGCCTAGATTTGGAACTGGCATAGTGTTTCCACAAATATGTCATTGATCAGAGCAATTCATATTACCAAGTCAAGTGAAATTTGACAATAAAAGTGAAAACAAAGAGGGTTAAAGAATTGAGACCATTCATTCAATCTACCAAATACAGTATAATATGTATTTATTAATATTTTACATATCAATATGATAATGTAGGTATGCACAAAAGACATAGTAGTTTATATTTAAAAGTATTTTAATTCCAAATGGGGCTTCCCTGATAGCTCAGTTGATAAAGAATCCACCTGCAATGCGGCAGACACTGGCTCCATTCCTGGGTGGGGAAGATCTTCTGGAGAAGGGATAGGCTACCCACTTCAGTATTCTTGGGCTTCCCTTGTGGCTCAGCTGGTAAAGAATCTGCCTGCAATGCAGGAGACCTGGGTTCAATCTGTGAGTTGGGAAGATACCCTGGAGAAAGCAAAGGCTACCCACTCCAGTATTTGGGCCTGGAAGATTCCATGGACTGTATAGTCCATGGGGTTGCAAAATGTTGGACAGGACTGAGCCACTTTCACTTTCACTTAATTCTAATAGCGTTCTCAATAATTTTATACATGTCATGTAACAAATTCCAGGGAAGAGTTTCAGTAGAATTTCAGGTTTGGGTGCTGATAGTGGAACTCAAGCTTCTACCTTGAGTCTTGGGGAGATGTATTCTTGTCTAGTTTACAAGACTAGGGTAATGTACATACCACAGAGACTTTATTTTAGGCGATTATTTCTAATTATGCTAATTACTGCCATTTGTCCTAGAACTAGAAAAAGCATAAAACAGAGGCTAGTTGTCCAATGATTATGAAGAGGTGTTCTGCAAGTTGTGTGCCAGTTCATCTTAGTGTTAATAGATCTGCTACTGGTACTCAGAATAGACACTACCTAGGGGGCAGGAGAAGGCAATGGCACCCCACTCCAGTACTCTTGCCTGGAAAACCCCATGGACGGAGGAGCCTGGTAGGCTGCAGTCCATGGAGTCGTTAAGAGTCGGGCACAACTGAGCAACTTCACTTTCACTTTTCACTTTCATGCATTGGAGAAGGAAATGGCAACCCACTCCAGTGTTCTTGCCTGGAGAATCCCAGGGACGGGGGAGCCCGGTGGGCTGCCGTCTATGGGGTCGCACAGAGTTGGACACGACTGAAGTGACTTAGCAGCAGCAGCAGCAACAGCAGGGGGCAGGAGACTGAGCTTCCCCGAAACCTCAGACAGTAGAGAATCTGCTGCAGTGCAAGAGACCCATATTTGATCCCTGGATGGGGAAGATCGCCTAATGAAGGAAATGACAACCCACTCCAGTATTCTGTGCAGAGTCAGACATGGCTGAGCGACTAACACCCTTAACACTTAACAAGGGACAGAAGACATGGGTTCAATCCTTGGGTCAAGAAAATCCCTTGAAGAAGGAACTGGCCTGGAGAAATCCATGGACAGAGGAGCCTGGTGGGCTACAGTCCACAGGGTCACAAGCGAGTCAGACACGACTGAGCGACTAAGAGACAACAAGGTTATGCTTCACTGTTTGGTTGTGTGGAGAATTTGGTTGTGTGGGGTAAATGCTAAAGTTAAAATTGAAAGGACTAGGGCTAATACTCCTCCTAATTTGTTAGGGATTGATCATAGGACTGCATATGCATACAAGAAATATCACCCTGGTTTAATATATGGTGACGTGTTGAGAGAATTTGCTGGGATATTGTTATTGGGATCTTCCAGTATATTGGGTAAGAATAAAACTAATGCTATTAGTGCTATAACTAGGAATAAAACACCTAAGATATCTTTCCAGGTGGTACAGTGGTAAAGAATCCGTCTACCAATGCAGGAGGCATGGGTTCAATCCCTGGGTCAGGAAGATCCCTTGGAGTAGGAAATGGCAACCCACTCTGGTATTTTTGTCTGGAAAATTCCATAGGCAGAGGAGCCTGAAAGGCTATAGTCTGCTGTTGCTGCTGCTAAGTCGATTCAGTCGTGTCCGACTCTGTGCAACCCCAGAGATGGCAGTCCACCAGGCTCCCCGTCCCTGGGATTCTCCAGACAAGAACACTGGAGTGGGTTGCCATTTCCTTCTCCAATGCAGGAAAGTGAAAAGTGAAAGTGAAGTTGCTCAGTCGTGTCTGATTTTAGTGACCCCATGGACTGTAGTCTAGCAGGCTCCTCCGTCCATGGGATTTTCCAGGCAAGAGTACTGGAATGGGGTGTCATTGCCTTCTCTGGGCTATAGTCTAGGGCATTGCCACGAGTCGGACACAGCTAAACACAGCACAGGTTGTCAAGATATTTTTAATTGTATAGCTGGGGTGAAATGGACTTTTGTTTATATCATATGAGATTCCTGAGGGGTTGTTAGATCCTGTTCCATGAAGGAATAGTAAGTAGACAGCTGCTAGTGTTGCAATAATGAGGGAGAGGATGAAATGGAAGGCCAATAATCGTGTAAGAGTTCAGTGATGCTAAAGATGGATCATCAGGTTCACGTAGTGTTATGCTTCTTCCTCTAATAAAAATTTCTCCATAAGCTTTTTCCCTCCCATAAATTTATCATCCATGAATGGTTATTATCTAGGCACATTTTTTAATTCTTCAGAGATTACAAAATGTTTAATTTCTGTTTTATCATTCCTACTTTCCTTCTGCATTCAGCAATTAGAATTATTTTTTAAAATTTCCCTTGTTGTTGGAAATTGAATGTTTGTGCAACACCAAAACCCATATGTTGAATGCCTAACCACCAATGTGCTGGTATTTGAATACGGGGCCTTTGGGCGGGGGGAAGTAATTTGGGTTAGAGAAAGTCATGAGGGTGGGGGCCCATGATGATATTAGTGTCCTTAAAAGAGGAGAGCAGAGAGCTTACCCTCCTTCTCACTGAGGAAAGGACATGTGAAGCCATAGCATGGAGCCCAGCCATCTGTAAGCTGGGAAGAGAGTTCTCACCAGAAATTAAATTATCCAGCTCTTTGATCTTGGTATTCCTAGCCTCTAGACTGTGATAGATAAATTTCTGTTGTTTTATTCACAGTCTGTGAGATTAACAGGCTACTATACTCATCAACTATTTCATTACCCTAAACTATATTGACTCTAGGTCTTCTCTGGTAGCTCAGCTGGTGAAGAATCTGCCTGTAATGCAGAAAACCCCATTTCAATTCCTGGGTCAGGAAGATGCCCTGGAGAAGAGATAGTGTACCCACTTCAGTACACATGGGCTTTCCTGGTGGCTCAGACAGTAAAGAATCCACCTGCAATATGGGAGACCTGTGTTCAATCCCAGGATTGGGAAGATCCCCTAGAAGAGGGCCTGGCAACCCACTCCAGTATTGTTGCCTGGAGAATCCACATGGACAGAGGAGCCTGGCAAGCTACAGTCCATAGTCTCAAAGAGTCAGACACAACTGACACTAAGCACACACACACACAGAAAACTATATTGCATACAAGAAAAGCAAAATAAATTCTTGATTATTCCTTGTATTTACCCATTTCAGACTAACTAGCTGATATTCTAGTAATACTCATCATAATGAGCAATGTTATTTTTTAATCTAGTAATTTTAAGTTTTCATTTTTTAATGTATTTTGGTGTGTTTCAATTTATTTCACTCATTAGAAAAAAAAAACAAAACTCTTACTATTGCAGGTTAGGCTATTTAAACTCACTAAACTACCCGTTTTTGTTTTTGGTTTTGGTTTTGCCATGATCTTGTCAGAATTTGGTACTTCTTCTCTCTTTTGAAAAAGTGAGATATCTCCATCTCAACTTGTATATTTCCTAACTTATATCTGGAACTAGCCATTTTTCAGGGTATCTGGATTCCTTTCATTGGGAAAAAACTCACAATCTGAGTTTTAAATCTAGGAAATACCTTTGTAAGAGAAAAAGAAAACACACGTTATTACCAGTTACAAAATTAAGATTAGAAAGATTTTATTTCTTGGATTTGTAAGCAAATAAATTTTTTACTGACATATTTAGGTGATGCTACTACTATCATTAATATGACATGAAATTATGTTTATCTTTTTGGTGATTTAATAAGACTGTCTTGCTGGTATTTGTGTTTGTGTGTACAACTGATGGTAAGACTAAGACTACCAACCTGGATTATAGTTGCTATCTATGGCCATGTTGATCCATGCAATAACCAAATTCATTACTTAAATATCATTAAATCCTAAAAAATTTGAGTTGGAAATCACCTAAGAGAACCTGTAGTTTAATAAACAAATTAAAATAAGCAGGGAAGAGAAATAAGAGGCATGTGCAGAGCAGGAACAGAGAACATATGAATCAAAATTCAGTGAAGACTGGGGATAGAGGAGGAATTGATTACACAGGGTCATGAGGGAAGTGTCAAGAGTGATAAAAATGTTCTAAATGTTGATTGAGGTGATGGCTACATGGGTGTGTGGTTTTATGACCTCACCAGGTACATTTAAAATGAACTACTTTATGGTATGATAATTATATCATATATATTTCCTTGGAAGGAAAGTTATGACCAACCTAGATAGCATATTCAAAAACAGAGACATTACTTTGCCAACAAAGGTCTGTCTAGTCAAGGCTATGGTTTTTCCTGTGGTCATGTATGGATGTGAGAGTTGGACTATGAAGAAGGCTGAGCACCGAAGAATTGATACTTTTGAACTGTGGTGTTGGAGAAGACTCTTGAGAGTCCCTTGGACTGCAAGGAGATCCAACCAGTTCATTCTGAAGGAGATCAGCCCTGGGATTTCTTTGGAGGGAATGATGCTAAAGCTGAAACTCCAGTACTTCAGCCACCTCATGCGAAGAGCTGACTCATTGGAAAAGACTCTGATGCTGGGAGGGATTGGCGGCAGGAGGAGAAGGGGATGACAGAGGATGAGATGGCTGGACGCCATCACTGACTCGATGGACGTGAGTCTCAGTGAACACCGAGAGTTGGTGATGGACAGGGAGGCCTGGCATGCTGCGATTCATGGGGTCGCGAAGAGTCGGACACGACTGAGCGACTGAAATGAACTGAACTGAACTGAACTGAATTATATCTCAATAAAATTGATTTCAAAAATTCCTAAGGAGAAATCAAAATTCTTAAGCCAAACATTGCCTTCTCAGACATGGTATCTCCAAACAGGGATCTTCAAGCAATTGTGCTGAAAACTAGTTCTCTCACTCTGCAGATGAAGTAAGTGGAAATAAAGGAAATTCAGGGACCATTGTCATAAAAGCAGAAGCTAATCAAGTCTAAGATGAGTCTCCTGACTCCAGTTCAGTGCTTTGCCTACAATGAAAACAAATTGAGCTTACTGGTTTCCATGTTTGTAACTACAGTTGTTTTTCAGCATTATAATAATAAAATTGTTCAGAAACTGTTGTGAAGAGCAAGAAACCAATCTGGAACTATTGTCAAAGTTAACTGTTTTTTAAATTTATTTTTATAGGAATCCATGGTTAATATATTTTTTAAACAGATCTTCATTTCTAGGTTGTTGTAGAGTAAAAAGTTCCAAGTATCAAGTATCTTTCAGGCATTTGGAAACATTATGCTGGCTTTGTCAGGAGGGGAAATACTTTCAAGAGCTATTAGAATGTTTTGGCTAAAGTAAATGGATTTAGAGAAGATTGTTAAATGGAGAGGAGATGAGGTGATAAATTAAATGTGAATGCGAGTATTGTGAGTCAGTTTGAGAGAAGCACAAAATAATAAATGTTTAAACAGAACATCACTGTACTTGATATATATATAAATGTGATTTTAAAATAAGGATAATGACAAGTTGAAGAAAATATGCATTCCATGACAATAGAACCAATAACATAGTGGAATCATTTACATTTGTTTAACTGCTATTCATAATTAGCATTATTAAACTATTAAATTTGCCAAAGCTGTTCCATAGTTGTTAATTTGTAATAATATCAACAAAAATATATTATCCACAGAAAATTTCTCAGGACAATCCTAAGTATATGCATGTTGCTGTTGTTTAGTCACTAAGTGTCCCACTTTTTGAGTTCTGTTTTTAAGTTCTTTACACCCTGAGGGTCAGGTGCCTTTAGCTCACCCTAACTAGCACTAGGTGGCACTCTGGCACCCATGGGTGCATAAACTAACCAGTTGCTTTGATAGGTTGGTGGAATTGGGACGTTATCAGCTCCCCCCTAAACAAACTGAACATTTTTTTCGCCAAAATATAACCATGGAAATAGCTAATGACTTCAAGCTCTCTTGAATCATCTCTTCAAAGTACTTTACAATTTTTTATTGTGGTTCATATTGAAAACACTCTTATCCTGGTACTTAGCTTTGATTAGGGATAAAATCTGGCTACATTTTTAGGGATGAAGTAGTTTCCACTTAGTTAAAGTGTCTCAAACAGACTGGGGCTTTTGCCAAACTTGTTCCACAGTAGTTAATTTGTAATAATATCAACAAAATATATTATCCACAGAAAATTTCTCAGGACAATCCTAAGTATACACATGTTGCTGTTTAGTCGCTAAGTCGTGTCCCACTTTTTGTGATGCCCAAGGACTGTTGCCCGCCAGGTTCCTCTGTCCATGGGATTTCCCAGGTGAGAATAGTGGAGTAGGTTGCCGTTTCCTTCTCCAGAGCATCTTCCCAGTCCAGCAACTGAACATGAGTCTCCTGCATTGGCATGCAGATTCTTTACCACTGAGCCATCCGGGAAGCCCCAAGTATCTGCATACTCAAATCTAAAAGAAGCACTTATTTTTAGTGCTTTAAAATATTCTGAAATTATCTTTAAAATTATCTTTAAAATATTCTGAAATTATCTCAGTAAATATTCCTGATATTTATTGTCTGTTAATATATCTATTTTTTTTATTACATTGAGCATCAGTCTTTCTGGATATCATTATTCCAAACTCTGTTGAAAATTTTTAAAAAACTTACCTTAATAGCCTATTTCATCAAGACAACTGCATTTTCACCTAATTGAAGAGCAGTTTAAATTTTACCATTTTTTTTTCCATTAAAGGCTTATGTTGAGAGTCTTATCTCTGGCACTTCTCCAAATCTTTTACAAATTCAATTATGTAACTCAAAATATGGGGACTTCTGTTGCCCCTTAGAACT